>NC_092334.1:612832500-613432500 GCF_046630445.1 Rutidosis leptorrhynchoides | reverse complement strand
TTAAACTTACTTTTGGGATGAGAAAACATAAACGATTCTTTTGAACTAAGTGAACACAAGAACGGGAAAACAAACATTCTACATACGAGTTTAGAACGAAAATCCTCAATCCGATTATCATTAGTTACATCAGATGGTGTAAGCGAGAACTTATGTTATATGGCCATATGGGTTGACAACCCTCATCTTTGACGGTTCGCTACCGTCTACGGATGAAATATATTTTCGGGAAACAGTGTTGTTCTAGCACTAATTTATGGGGTATTCAACGGACGGAATGTTAAGCTTTGATAATTGGGTGCTCGTGAATATTAACTTTTAGAATGTACTATGACTTTATCAATATTGCAACTCTTGTGGTTCAGCTTGCTTTTACTCATTTACTTATTTAAACCTATGATTTCACCAACGTTTTCGTTGACAGATTCTCTATGTTTTTCTCAGGTCCTTGAACTTAGGTGATATATGCTTCCGCTCATTATTTGATACTTGCATTGGATGTCGAGTATACGTGCATTTCATGGAGCATCTTTTGACTTTACTTTAAACCGTGTCGCCTAGATTTCATTCGTATTATAACGTTGTAACTTAACTATTGGTTGAACAATTCTTGTAAACTTTGAAACAATCTTTATTTTGAAATGAAGGCGACATATTTTGGTCAAAAGTTATCTAAAAGACTTATAATCAGGTAATGGGACCCACGTAGCCGACGCCGTCACTTGACGATTTGTCGGGGTCGCTACAAGTGGTATCAGAGCCTTGGTTGTAGGGATTTAGAGTTCATTGGTGTCAACCCCGAGTCTTAGGGTACATTGGTGAGTCTAGACTACAACCGGCATATAGACTTGACGTAGGAATTACTTGACTATTTGTGCATTTATACTCGAACTCTCTTACTCATATCTACTCTTATTCTATCTAAATCTTGCGTTGTATAATTTAATTGACACGCCACCTTGACTATATGATGTAATGTCGAATGCACATATGAATTAGGGTAATATAATTCCCGGAAATTATATTACGGTGACTCATATGAACATACCGACATTATGCCATAAAGAATCTAAGGCGAGTCAAGGATAATTTTCTCTTTATCTTTATTCCATATCGCGGTTAGTATTATTTAGAATACTAACCAACGGTATTCTTTTGTTTTGAAGGAACAATGGCTCCTCGTCGTGTACGCCGCAATGAAACTCCCGAACAAGCGCTCGAACGGATGATAGCTACCGCCGTAGATGCGGCCATGGCCGGTCACTCTTCCAACAACAATAACAATAACAACAACCACAACAACAACAACAACAATGGGGCCGGTAACTCAAACGAGGGATGCTCCTACAAAGCTTTCATGGGGTGCAAACCTCACACTTATGATGGAACCGGTGGACCGGTTGTGCTTACTCGTTGGTTTGAACAAACCGAGGCCGTCTTTAGCATAAGCGGTTGTCGTGATCAAGACAAGGTCAAATACTCCACCCACACGTTCTCCGGTGTTGCTCTCACTTGGTGGAACACCTATGTTCAATCGGTGGGTACCGATGAAGCTCATGCCCTCTCTTGGGCCGATTTGAAGGAAAAGATGATTGTCGAATACTTTCCGCGCGAAGAAACCCGAAAGCTCGAGGAAGAACTAAGAGCTTTGAAAGCGGTCGGAAACGATCTTAAGGCTTATAATCAACGCTTCGCCGAACTATCCTTAATGTGTCCTAATCTTGTTAACCCCGAATCTCAAAGGATTGAGCTCTACATGCTCGGTCTTCCAAAAAGCATCAAACAAGGGGTGATGTCATCCAAACCCACTACTCATCAAGCCGCTATGAACATGGCTCGCCAATTAATTGAAACGGTTGACGAAATCGTAGTACCGGCTCCTAAGGCCGAGGACAAGTCGGGTGGCAACAAAAGGAAATGGGAAGCCACTCCATCAACTAACTACAACAACAACACCTTCACCAAAAAGCCCTTCAACAACGACGGCAAGAAGGGTTATGTCGGAAACTTACCTTTGTGCAACAAGTGCCACAAACATCATTACGGCGAATGTAACAAGCTAATTTGTCACCGTTGCCAAGGAGTTGGTCATAGGGCCAACAATTGCACAAGCACCGCCCCCGTTGCTCGAAAGGGGCCCAATCCTCCAAAAACGGTCACTTGTTACGAATGTGGCCAAACGGGCCATTATAAGAACGAATGCCCGAAAAAGAAAGCCAACCCCAACAACCGAGGTCGAGCCTTTAACATCAACACCGAGGAAGCCCGAGATGACAATGAACTAGTCACGGGTACGTTTCTTCTCAACAACTCTTATGTTACTTGCTTATTCGATTCGGGTGCCGATAAATGTTTTGTGTCCAAGACTTTGGCTCCTACCCTTTGCACTCCACCACACCCTTTAGATACTACTTATTCCATCGAAGTGGCCGACGGAAAACTCTTAAGCGCCGACACATATTACCGGGGGTGTACTTTGAACATTTTGGGTAAGGACTTTGAAATTGACTTGATACCCATGGAACTAGGGAGTTTTGATGTAATAATCGGTATGAATTGGATGGTCAAAAATAAATCTCACATTCTTTGCGATCTTCACGCAATCCGAATTCCTATCGAGAATGGTGAACCATTGATTGTCTATGGCGACAAAAATTGCACCGGACTCAATCTCGTATCGTGCCTTAAAGTTCGAAAGCTACTTCGCAAGGGTTGTTTCGCGATTCTTGCTCACGTTAAGAAAGTCGAGGCCGATGAAAAGCGCATCGAAGATGTGCCAATTGTTAGTGACTTTTCCGATGTATTTCCCGACGAATTACCGGGTCTTCCACCTCATCGACCGGTTGAATTTCAAATCGATCTTATTCCAGGAGCCGCACCCGTAGCGCGTGCATCATATAGACTCGCTCCATCTGAATTGCAAGAATTACAAAGTCAAATCCAAGAGTTACTTGACCGTGGTTTCATTCAACCTAGCCATTCACCATGGGGCGCTCCGATTTTGTTCGTCAAGAAGAAAGACGGATCCCTACGAATGTGCATTGATTATCGTGAACTAAACAAATTGACGGTTAAGAATCGATATCCTCTTCCTCGCATCGATGATCTTTTTGATCAACTACAAGGTTCTCGTGTATACTCAAAAATCGATCTCCGTTCGGGTTATCATCAACTAAGGGTTAAGGGGGAAGATGTCTCCAAAACCGCTTTCCGGACTCGTTATGGTAGTTATGAGTTCCTTGTCATGCCTTTCGGTCTCACTAACGCACCGGCGGTGTTCATGGATCTCATGAACCGCGTGTGCAAACCTTACCTCGACAAATTCGTTATCGTGTTCATCGATGATATTTTGATCTATTCTAAAAACGAAGAGGAACACAAAGAACATCTCCGACTCGTGCTCGAGCTCTTGAGAAAAGAGCAACTATATGCCAAGTTCTCCAAGTGTGAATTTTGGTTAAAGGAAGTTCAATTTCTTGGTCATGTTGTAAGTGATCAAGGCATTAAAGTCGATCCCGCAAAAATCGAAGCCATTAGTAAATGGGAGACTCCTACTACTCCTACTCAAATTCGTCAATTCTTGGGTCTCGCCGGATACTATCGTAAATTCATCAAGGATTTCTCCTTAATCGCTCGCCCTCTAACCGCGTTAACTCACAAGGAACGAAAATTCGTTTGGACATCCGAACAAGAAACCGCTTTTCAAATCTTGAAAACTAAGCTAACCACCGCTCCTATCTTGTCACTTCCCGAAGGCAATGATGATTTTGTTGTATATTGTGATGCCTCGAAAAACGGTTATGGATGCGTATTAATGCAACGAAAGAAAGTCATTGCTTATGCCTCTCGACAACTCAAAGTCCACGAACGAAACTACACGACACATGATCTTGAACTCGGTGCCGTCATCTTTGCACTTAAGTTATGGAGACATCATCTTCTTGGTACCAAAAGTACTATCTTTACCGATCACAAAAGTCTCCAACATATCTTCGATCAAAAGCAACTAAACATGAGACAACGACGGTGGATTGAAACCTTAAACGATTACAATTGTGAGCTTCGTTACCACCCCGGGAAGGCAAATGTAGTGGCCGATGCCTTAAGTCGAAAGGAAAGAACGGTACCTCTTCGCGTCCGAGCATTAAACATCACCATCCACTCCAACCTTAATAGCCAAATTCGGGTAGCTCAAGAGGAGGCTCTTAAAGACAACCACATCGGGCGTGAACTTTTAAACATTCTCGTCTCCCGATTCGAAGTTAAGGAGACCGGACTTCGATATTACGCCGGAAGAATTTGGGTGCCTAGATATGGCGACTTACGAAACCTCATCCTAGACGAAGCCCACAAATCGCGATACTCGATTCATCCCGGCGCCAATAAGATGTACCACGACCTTAAAGAACGATATTGGTGGCCGAACATCAAAAAGGAAGTCGCTACTTACGTTGCCAAATGTTTGACTTGCGCTAAAGTCAAAGCCGAACACCAAAGACCGTCCGGGTTACTTCAACAACCCGAGATCCCGCAATGGAAGTGGGAAAGGATCACGATGGATTTTATCACCAAACTACCGAAAACGTCGGGCGGTTATGATACCATTTGGGTTATTGTTGACCGTCTCACCAAATCCGCACACTTCCTTGCCATGAAAGAAACAGACAAAATGGAGAAACTTGCACAACTTTACATTAAGGAGATCGTAGCCCGACACGGTGTACCTTTATCGATTATCTCCGACCGAGATGGCCGTTTCGTTTCTAGATTTTGGCGTACATTGCAAGAAGCGTTGGGAACGCGTTTAGACATGAGCACCGCATATCATCCTCAAACCGATGGACAAAGCGAACGTACAATTCAAACCTTAGAAGACATGTTACGAGCTTGCGTGGTTGATTTCGGAAAAGCTTGGGACAAGCACTTACCTCTCGCCGAGTTCTCTTATAACAATAGTTATCACGCGAGTATTAAAGCCGCACCTTTTGAAGCGCTATATGGCCGCAAATGTCGTTCACCTCTTTGTTGGGCCGAGGTAGGCGACGTGCAAATCACCGGACCCGAACTCATTCACGAAACCACCGAGAAAATCATTCAAATCCGAGATAGGCTTAGGACGGCCCGAAGTCGTCAAAAGAGCTATACCGACAAACGACGCAACGATCTTGAATTTCAAGTCGGTGACCGAGTAATGTTAAAAGTCGCACCTTGGAAGGGTGTAATCCGTTTTGGGAAACGCGGGAAGCTAAATCCGCGGTATATTGGTCCTTTCGAAATCTTGGAGCGTATTGGAACCGTTGCTTATCGTTTAGATCTTCCGCCTCAATTGAGCTCCGTTCATCCTACTTTCCATGTATCCAACTTGAAAAAGTGTCTTGCCGAACCCGATATCGTCATTCCTCTCGAGGAGCTTACCATTGATGACAAACTTCATTTCGTGGAGGAACCGGTTGAAATTGTGGACTACGTCGAGAAGGAATTAAAACAAAGCCGGATCCCGATTGTTAAAGTCCGATGGAACGCCAAAAGAGGACCCGAGTTTACTTGGGAAAGAGAAGATCAAATGCGGAAGAAACACCCTCATCTATTCCCAGTTCCGGAAAAGTCAGATTCCGAGGAAGAAACAACGACTACTACGCCTACCTAAATTTCGGGACGAAATTTCTTTTAAGGAGTAGGTAATGTAACATCCCGCCTTTTTCCGTTTTCTTTTCCGTTATACTAATTTAAACTCCGTTATATGTTTATAACATCTCCCGTTAATACGCGTTTTGAAATATTCCGTTTAGGTATTTTCCGCACCCGACTACAAACTCGAGGGACTAAAATTGACACGGGGCAAACTAGTTGACTAGGTCACCTAGTCCACCCCAATCACCACCATTCAACCATCTCTCTCTCTCTCTCTCTCTTTCTCTCTAGCAAGAACACACCCAATTTCCAAATTCATTCAATCATCATCTAAATTCGATCCAGGAGGCTTACAACAAAATAAATTACATATTCGTGATCCTCTCTTCATCCTCTTCATTTTGGTACCAACTTCATCTTATTTGGGTAACATTTCTAAAACACTAGTTTTCTTTAAATTTGTGTTCTTGACTTAAAAGTATGTTAATTAGTGTCTATGGCTCATTGTGATGTCGTGAATGTAATTTGTATGCTCGATTTGTTGTTTTTGGTGTAACTAGATCATTATGAAAATTACTTGCTAAATCCTTGATTTTGGATGATCAAATGTTATTAGATTGTTAATGTGCATGTTTTAAAAGTGTTACTAGTATCATTAGCTTCATTTGGATGTAAAGATTGATCTAAGAAACCTCTTAAACTTGATTATGAAATTTGGTGATTTTTGGTTAGGGTTTCATGAACTAGGAATGGATTTTTTATGCATTAAATGACATGAAATGTTAATTGTAAGTGTTAGGTTGTGTTGTATGCTTAATTACCTTCGAAACGGCATATTGTTCATGTAATTTGGCTATCGAATCATTGAATGGCGTTTATGACTTGTATGCATTGAATGAGGAGCATTGATTGCGGTTTTTGGTTGTTGTAAATGAAAGTTTGAATGATAAAAAGTGCATAGTTGCGTTCCTTGTCAAAATACCTTTCCGGTGATATAAAATGCATGCCTTGAATGTTTGCGGTTTGTAAATTGTGTTGGGTTGAGTTTTGATTCGTGCACTTAGGAGTTTCAGCAACCAGGGCCTGGAAACACCTCAGGACGCCGTCCAGATACCCAGGACGACGTCCCACTCTTCTAACCTAGACGCCGTCTAGGAATTGGGGACGCCGTCCCACTCTTTTAATCGAGACGCCGTCTAGCCATTTGGGACGCCGTCCCATTGTACTAAAACTGGCTGTTGCGTTGGTCATTTGACATAAAAATGTTTGCTATGCTACGGACCTCCGATTAACATGAAACTTGGCCAACATGCTCATATATGATTATATAACTTAGAAAAATTGTCGGATACCCAACCCGACCCCGTTGACTTTTCCGTTGACTTTGACCCGACCAAGTTGACTTTTAATCAAACTTAACCAAATACTTATACAACCTTTCTAACATGATTATTTACTTGTATCTTGCATGAAACTTGACTAGTTGATTCACATGCTAATATAATCGAGTCGTAACGAGCCATAGGACTAATTGAACATCTTTGACCCTTCGTGACTATCGATATTGATACAACCTAATTGTTTAGGTCGAGACTAGCATTGTTCTTTGCACGTTTACTTGTTGAAGTACTATTTCACTCTTGCAATCAAAGGTGAGATCATAGTCCCACTTTTACTCTTTTAAACTTACTTTTGGGATGAGAAAACATAAACGATTCTTTTGAACTAAGTGAACACAAGAACGGGAAAACAAACATTCTACATACGAGTTTAGAACGAAAATCCTCAATCCGATTATCATTAGTTACATCAGATGGTGTAAGCGAGAACTTATGTTATATGGCCATATGGGTTGACAACCCTCATCTTTGACGGTTCGCTACCGTCTACGGATGAAATATATTTTCGGGAAACAGTGTTGTTCTAGCACTAATTTATGGGGTATTCAACGGACGGAATGTTAAGCTTTGATAATTGGGTGCTCGTGAATATTAACTTTTAGAATGTACTATGACTTTATCAATATTGCAACTCTTGTGGTTCAGCTTGCTTTTACTCATTTACTTATTTAAACCTATGATTTCACCAACGTTTTCGTTGACAGATTCTCTATGTTTTTCTCAGGTCCTTGAACTTAGGTGATATATGCTTCCGCTCATTATTTGATACTTGCATTGGATGTCGAGTATACGTGCATTTCATGGAGCATCTTTTGACTTTACTTTAAACCGTGTCGCCTAGATTTCATTCGTATTATAACGTTGTAACTTAACTATTGGTTGAACAATTCTTGTAAACTTTGAAACAATCTTTATTTTGAAATGAAGGCGACATATTTTGGTCAAAAGTTATCTAAAAGACTTATAATCAGGTAATGGGACCCACGTAGCCGACGCCGTCACTTGACGATTTGTCGGGGTCGCTACACTCCATCTTGTCATCTTCTCTTATTGGCAGGAAGTGTGCTGATTTGGTGAGACGATCAACTATTACCCAAATAGTATCAAAACCACTTGCAGTCCTTGGCAATTTAGTGATGAAATCCATGGTAATGTTTTCCCATTTCCATTCCGGGATTTCGGGTTGTTGAAGTAGACCTGATGGTTTCTGATGCTCAGCTTTGACCTTAGAACACGTCAAACATTCTCCTACGTATTTAGCAACATCGGCTTTCATACCCGGCCACCAAAAATATTTCCTGAGATCCTTGTACATCTTCCCCGTTCCAGGATGTATTGAGTATCTGGTTTTATGAGCTTCTCTAAGTACCATTTCTCTCATATCTCCAAATTTTGGTACCCAAATCCTTTCAGCCCTATACCGGGTTCCGTCTTCCCGAATATTAAGATGCTTCTCCGATCCTTTGGGTATTTCATCCTTTAAATTTCCCTCTTTTAAAACTCCTTGTTGCGCCTCCTTTATTTGAGTAGTAATGTTATTATGAATCATTATATTCATAGATTTTACTCGAATGGGTTCTCTGTCCTTCCTGCTCAAGGCATCGGCTACCACATTTGCCTTCCCCGGGTGGTAACGAATCTCAAAGTCGTAATCATTCAATAATTCAATCCACCTACGCTGCCTCATATTCAGTTGTTTCTGATTAAATATGTGTTGAAGACTTTTGTGGTCGGTATATATAATACTTTTGACCCCATATAAGTAGTGCCTCCAAGTCTTTAATGCAAAAACAACCGCGCCTAATTCCAAATCATGCGTCGTATAATTTTGTTCGTGAATCTTCAATTGTCTAGACGCATAAGCAATCACCTTCGTTCGTTGCATTAATACACAACCGAGACCTTGCTTTGATGCATCACAATAAATCACAAAATCATCATTCCCTTCAGGCAATGACAATATAGGTGCCGTAGTTAGCTTTTTCTTCAATAACTGAAACGCTTTCTCTTGTTCATCATTCCATTCAAATTTCTTCCCTTTATGCGTTAATGCAGTCAAGGGTTTTGCTATTCTGGAAAAGTCTTGGATGAACCTTATGTAGTAACCAGCAAGTCCTAAAAACTGGCGTATGTGTTTCGGAGTTTTCGGGGTTTCCCACTTTTCAACAGTTTCTATCTTTGCCAGATCCACCTTAATACCTTCTTTGTTCACTATGTGACCGAGGAATTGAACTTCTTCCAACCAAAATGCACACTTTGAAAACTTAGCGTACAATTCTTCCTTCCTCAATACTTCTAACACCTTTCTCAAATGTTCACCGTGTTCTTGGTCATTCTTTGAGTAAATAAGTATGTCATCAATGAAAACAATGACAAACTTGTCAAGGTATGGTCCACACACTCGGTTCATAAGGTCCATGAACACAGCTGGTGCATTAGTTAAACCAAACGGCATGACCATAAACTCGTAATGACCGTAACGTGTTCTGAAAGCAGTCTTTGGAATATCATCTTCTTTCACCCGCATTTGATGATACCCGGAACGTAAGTCAATCTTTGAATAAACAGACGAGCCTTGTAGTTGATCAAATAAGTCATCGATTCTCGGTAGTGGGTAGCGGTTCTTGATGGTAAGTTTGTTCAACTCTCGGTAGTCGATACACAACCTGAATGTTCCATCTTTCTTCTTGACAAACAAAACAGGAGCTCCCCACGGTGATGTGCTTGGTCGAATGAAACCACGCTCTAAAAGTTCTTGTAATTGGCTTTGTAGTTCTTTCATCTCGCTGGGTGCGAGTCTGTAAGGAGCACGAGCTATTGGTGCAGCTCCTGGTACAAGATCTATTTGAAATTCAACGGATCGATGTGGGGGTAATCCCGGTAATTCTTTCGGAAATACATCAGGAAATTCTTTTGCCACGGGAACATCATTGATGCTCTTTTCTTCAGTTTGTACTTTCTCGACGTGTGCTAGAACAGCATAGCAACCTTTTCTTATTAGTTTTTGTGCCTTCAAATTACTAATAAGATGTAGCTTCGTGTTGCCCTTTTCTCCGTACACCATTAAGGGTTTTCCTTTTTCTCGTATAATGCGAATTGCATTTTTGTAACAAACGATCTCCGCTTTTACTTCTTTCAACCAGTCCATACCGATTATCACATCAAAACTCCCTAACTCTACTGGTATCAAATCAATCTTAAATGTTTCGCTAACCAGTTTAATTTCTCGATTCCGACATATATTATCTGCTGAAATTAATTTACCATTTGCTAATTCGAGTAAAAATTTACTATCCAAAGGCGTCAATGGACAACTTAATTTAGCACAAAAATCTCTACTCATATAGCTTCTATCCGCACCCGAATCAAATAAAACGTAAGCAGATTTATTGTCAATAAGAAACGTACCCGTAACAAGCTCCGGGTCTTCCTGTGCCTCTGCCGCATTAATATTGAAAACTCTTCCACGGCCTTGTCCATTCGTGTTCTCCTGGTTCGGGCAATTTCTAATAATGTGGCCTGGTTTTCCACATTTATAACAAACTACATTGGCATAACTTGCTCCGACACTACTTGCTCCGCCATTACTCGTTCCGACACCATTTGTTCCTTTCGTTCTATTAACCCCTGGTCCGTAGACCTCACACTTCGCCGCGCTATGACCATTTCTTTTACACTTGTTGCAAAATTTGGTGCAGAACCCCGAGTGATTCTTTTCACACCTTTGGCATAGCTGCTTCTGATTGTTGTTGTTGTTGCGGTTATTATTGTTGTTGGGATGATTGTTGTAGTTGCTGTTGTTGTTGTTGTTGTTGTTGTTGTTGTTGGGCCGTTTGTTGTAGTTGCGATTGATGTTGCGATTGTTGGGATAATTGTTGCGATTATTGTTGTAATTGTTGTTGTTGTTGTATTGGTGATTCTTATCACCGTTTTCCTCCCACTTTCTTTTGACTTGCTTCACATTGGCCTCTTCAGCAGTCTGTTCTTTAATTCTTTCTTCAATTTGGTTCACGAGTTTGTGAGCCATTCTACATGCCTGTTGTATGGAGGCGGGCTCGTGTGAACTTATATCTTCTTGGATTCTTTCCGGTAATCCTTTCACAAACGCGTCGATCTTCTCTTCCTCATCTTCGAATGCTCCCGGACACAATAGGCACAATTCTGTGAATCGTCTTTCGTACGTGGTAATATCAAATCCTTGGGTTCGTAACCCTCTAAGTTCTGTCTTGAGCTTATTGACCTCGGTTCTGGGACGGTACTTCTCGTTCATCAAGTGCTTGAATGCTGACCACGGTAGTGCGTACGCATCGTCTTGTCCCACTTGCTCTAGATAGGTATTCCACCATGTTAACGCAGAACCTGTGAAGGTATGCGTAACGTACTTCACTTTGTCCTCTTCAGTACACTTACTTATGGAAAACACTGATTCGACCTTCTCGGTCCACCGTTTCAATCCGATCGGTCCTTCGGTTCCATCAAATTCCAAAGGTTTGCAGGCAGTGAATTCTTTGTAGGTGCATCCTACACGATTTCCTGTACTGCTAGATCCAAGGTTATTGTTGGTATGTAGCGCAGCCTGTACTGCGGCTATGTTTGAAGCTAGAAAAGTACGGAATTCCTCTTCATTCATATTCACGGTGTGTCGAGTAGTCGGTGCCATTTCCTTCAAAATAGTCAAATGGAACAAGTTAATCATACAGAATATTAAGAGTAGTTAATAGTATTTCGTAGCATAATATGAACTCATTTATAAAAGCTTTTTCTTCATATTAGCGTTTTATAAGTTTAAATTCGGGTAGTACCTACCCGTTAAGTTCATACTTAGTAGCTAATATACAATTCAACTACTACAATTCTATATGAAAAACTGATTATAATAATATTTCGCGTTCAAACTTTTATACAATATTTTACAAACTTACAATACCGCTTATTTTACATAAAGCATGAAATATAGCACACAATAACTTTGATACAAGATAGTTGTGAAGATAATTCTAGCTAGTACACAAGTCGTTCAGCAAAGGCAATAAAGACACGTAATTCATACGTCCAGAAACAAGTCATGCATTCTGGTTTTACTAGGACTACTTCCCATCCTTGGTCTTGTGCAACATAACCGTTATGGCCATTGATAAGACAGCGTGTTGTAACGTCGTCAAAGGGACGAGGGTTACGTAATGTCCAACAGTCCCGTAATAATCTAAAAACCTCATTTCTTACCCCAATTACCGACTCCGTCACTTGTGGAAACGTTTTGTTTAATAGTTGTAGCCCGATGTTCTTGTTCTCACTTTGGTGAGAAGCGAACATTACTAATCCGTAAGCATAACATGCTTCTTTATGTTGCATGCTAGCCGCTTTTTCTAAATCACGAAGTCCTATATTCGGATATACTGAGTCAAAATAATTTCTTAACCCGTTGCGTAAAATAGCATTTGGGTTCCCCGCAATATATGCGTCAAAGTAAACACATCGTAACTTATGGGTTTCCCAATGTGATATCCCCCATCTTTCAAACGAAAGTCTCTTATAAACCAAGACATTCTTGGAACGTTCTTCGAATGTCTTACAAACTGATCTCGCCTTAAATAGTTGTGCCGAAGAATTCTGGCCGACTCTAGACAAGATTTCATCAATCATGTCTCCGGGTAGGTCTCTTAAAATATTGGGTTGTCTATCCATTTTGTGTTTTTAAACTGTAAAATAGACAAGAGTTAGATTCATAAAAAAATACTTATTAATACAAGCAATTTTTACATATATCATAAAGCATAAGAACACTATATTACATATATTACATCACACGAATACAACTATCTTATTCCGACTCGCTCGTTTCTTCTTCTTCGGTTTTGGTTCGTTTTGCCAAGTTTCTAGGGATATATGATGTTCTCCTAATACGAGCCGTCGTTGTCCACATTGGTTTAGAAAAACCTGGTGGTTTAGAGGTTCCCGGGTCATTGTTACAACTTAAGGACTTCGGGCGTTGGCGATACATATAAAGTTCATCGGGGTTGGAATTAGATTTCTCTATTTTTATGCCCTTTCCCTTATTATTTTCTTTTGCCTTTTTAAATTCAGTTGGGGTAATTTCTATAACATCATCGGAATTCTCGTCGGAATCCGATTCATCGGAGAATTGGTAATCCTCCCAATATTTTGCTTCCTTGGCAGAAACACCATTGACCATAATTAACCTTGGTCGGTTGGTTGAGGATTTTCTTTTACTTAACCGTTTTATTATTTCCCCCACCGGTTCTATTTCTTCATCCGGTTCCGATTCTTCTTCCGGTTCTGACTCTTCTTCCGGTTCCGACTCTTCTTCCGGTTCCTCTTCGGGAACTTGTGAATCAGTCCACGAATCATTCCAATTTACATTTGACTCTTCATTATTATTAGGTGAGTCAATGGGACTTGTTCTAGAGGTAGACATCTATCACATAATATCAAACGCGTTAAGAGATTAATATATCACATAATATTCACATGTTAAAAATATATAGTTTCCAACAAAATTTGTTAAGCAATCATTTTTCAAGTAAACACGGTCGAAGTCCAGACTCACTAATGCATCCTAACAAACTCGATAAGACACACTAATGCAAAATTCTGGTTCTCTAAGACCAATGCTCGGATACCAACTGAAATGTCCCGTTCTTATTGATTAAAAATGTTCCATATTAATTGATTTCGTTGCGAGGTTTTGACCTCTATATGAGACGTTTTTCAAAGACTGCATTCATTTTTAAAACAAACCATAACCTTTATTTCATAAATAAAGGTTTAAAAAGCTTTACGTAGATTATCAAATAATGATAATCTAAAATATCCTGTTTACACACGACCATTACATAATGGTTTACAATACAAATATGTTACATCGAAATCAGTTTCTTGAATGCAGTTTTTACACAATATCATACAAACATGGACTCCAAATCTTGTCCTTATTTTAGTATGCAACAGCGGAAGCTCTTAATATTCACCTGAGAATAAACATGCTTTAAACGTCAACAAAAATGTTGGTGAGTTATAGGTTTAACCTATATATATCAAATCGTAACAATAGACCACAAGATTTCATATTTCAATACACATCCCATACATAGAGATAAAAATCATTCATATGGTGAACACCTGGTAACCGACATTAACAAGATGCATATATAAGAATATCCCCATCATTCCGGGACACCCTTCGGATATGATATAAATTTCGAAGTACTAAAGCATCCGGTACTTTGGATGGGGTTTGTTAGGCCCAATAGATCTATCTTTAGGATTCGCGTCAATTAGGGTGTCTGTTCCCTAATTCTTAGATTACCAGACTTAATAAAAAGGGGCATATTCGATTTCGATAATTCAACCATAGAATGTAGTTTCACGTATTTGTGTCTATTTTGTAAATCATTTATAAAACCTGCATGTATTCTCATCCCAAAAATATTAGATTTTAAAAGTGGGACTATAACTCACTTTCACAGATTTTTACTTCGTCGGGAAGTAAGACTTGGCCACTGGTTGATTCACGAACCTATAACAATATATACATATATATCAAAGTATGTTCAAAATATATTTACAACACTTTTAATATATTTTGATGTTTTAAGTTTATTAAGTCAGCTGTCCTCGTTAGTAACCTACAACTAGTTGTCCACAGTTAGATGTACAGAAATAAATCGATAAATATTATCTTGAATCAATCCACGACCCAGTGTATACGTATCTCAGTATTGATCACAACTCAAACTATATATATTTTGGAATCAACCTCAACCCTGTATAGCTAACTCCAACATTCACATATAGAGTGTCTATGGTTGTTCCGAAATATATATAGATGTGTCGACATGATAGGTCGAAACATTGTATACGTGTCTATGGTATCTCAAGATTACATAATATACAATACAAGTTGATTAAGTTATGGTTGGAATAGATTTGTTACCAATTTTCACGTAGCTAAAATGAGAAAAATTATCCAATCTTGTTTTACCCATAACTTCTTCATTTTAAATCCGTTTTGAGTGAATCAAATTGCTATGGTTTCATATTGAACTCTATTTTATGAATCTAAACAGAAAAGTATAGGTTTATAGTCGGAAAAATAAGTTACAAGTCGTTTTTGTAAAGGTAGTCATTTCAGTCGAAAGAACGACGTCTAGATGACCATTTTAGAAAACATACTTCCACTTTGAGTTTAATCATAATTTTTGGATATAGTTTCATGTTCATAATAAAAATCATTTTCTCAGAATAACAACTTTAAAATCAAAGTTTATCATATTTTTTAATTAACTAACCCAAAACAGCCCGCGGTGTTACTACGACGGCGTAAATCCGGTTTTACGGTGTTTTTCGTGTTTCCAGGTTTTAAATCATTAAGTTAGCATATCATATAGATATATAACATGTGTTTAGTTGATTTTAAAAGTCAAGTTAGAAGGATTAACTTTTGTTTGCGAACAAGTTTAGAATTAACTAAACTATGTTCTAGTGATTACAAGTTTAAACCTTCGAATAAGATAGCTTTATATGTATGAATCGAATGATGTTATGAACATCATTACTACCTTAAGTTCCTTGGATAAACCTACTGGAAAAGAGAAAAATGGATCTAGCTTCAATGGATCCTTGGATGGCTCGAAGTTCTTGAAGCAGAATCATGACACGAAAACAAGTTCAAGTAAGATCATCACTTGAAATAAGATTGTTATAGTTATAGAAATTGAACCAAAGTTTGAATATGATTATTACCTTGTATTAGAATGATAACCTACTGTAAGAAACAAAGATTTCTTGAGGTTGGATGATCACCTTACAAGATTGGAAGTGAGCTAGCAAACTTGAAAGTATTCTTGATTTTATGAAACTAGAACTTTTGGAATTTATGAAGAACACTTAGAACTTGAAGATAGAACTTGAGAGAGATCAATTAGATGAAGAAAATTGAAGAATGAAAGTGTTTGTAGGTGTTTTTGGTCGTTGGTGTATGGATTAGATATAAAGGATATGTAATTTTGTTTTCATGTAAATAAGTCATGAATGATTACTCATATTTTTGTAATTTTATGAGATATTTCATGCTAGTTGCCAAATGATGGTTCCCACATGTGTTAGGTGACTCACATGGGCTGCTAAGAGCTGATCATTGGAGTGAATATACCAATAGTACATACATCTAAAAGCTGTGTATTGTACGAGTACGAATACGGGTGCATACGAGTAGAATTGTTGATGAAACTGAACGAGGATGTAATTGTAAGCATTTTTGTTAAGTAGAAGTATTTTGATAAGTGTATTTAATTCTTTCAAAAGTGTATAAATACATATTAAAACACTACATGTATATACATTTTAACTGAGTCGTTAAGTCATCGTTAGTCGTTACATGTAAGTGTTGTTTTGAAACCTTTAGGTTAACGATCTTGTTAAATGTTGTTAACCCAATGTTTATAATATCAAATGAGATTTTAAATTATTATATTATCATGATATTATCATGTATGAATATCTCTTAATATGATATATATACATTAAATGTCTTTACAACGATAATCGTTACATATATGTCTCGTTTAAAAATCATTAAGTTAGTAGTCTTGTTTTTACATATGTAGTTCATTGTTAATATACTTAATGATATGTTTACTTATCATAGTATCATGTTAACTATATATATATCCATTATATGTCATCATATAGTTTTTACAAGTTTTAACGTTCGTGAATCACCGGTCAACTTGGGTGGTCAATTGTCTATATGAAACATATTTCAATTAATCAAGTCTTAACAAGTTTGATTGCTTAACATGTTGGAAACATTTAATCATGTAAATATCAATCTCAATTAATATATATAAACATGGAAAAGTTCGGGTCACTACATTATCCGCTTGACTTAAGGTCGAGAATAGAAAACAAAAGCATGAAGCTCCGAAATATAATGGAGAATAAAAAGCCCGATAAAAACTCCGAAATTACAAACCATGTATATCAATGCGTATAGCAATATAAAGACACGGGAGAATGAAAAACACTATAACCCCAAGGTAATAGTAGAAAAAAATAACCTCCTCTGGTGGCAGATGAAAAAAAAGAATGAAGGATACGATAGCCAAGAAAATATCAAGAATCAGAACTGGATTAAGCATTTTCACAATCTATTAGGAAGTATGAAATAAGGAAGAAGCTTATAGGAGTGGTGAAAATAAATGAAACGGAAGAGGTCAATTTATAGTGAAATATCAGACATAGCAATCGAGGCAGATTACGCATTTAATTAAAGAAGATCTTAATCTCCTTAATTCTCGAAGAATCAAATTTTATTTAGAATATGAAGATTTTCTATTCCTTAAATTCCGGAAATCAATCGTTACTACGTCAAAAATTAAGACGAAACTCTATTCCTTCATTTCACTCTTTTACGATAATTTCTCTCATACGCTTCGAGTAATTGGATTGTTTTATCCATATTATTCAACGGTGATAAAACTCTAATTATCAACTCATATTCGTCATGAAAACATTTTTATTGTTAGCCATGACGACCTCACGCAAATTTCGGGACGAAATTTCTTTAACGGGTAGGTACTGTGACGACCCGGAAATTTCTGACCAAATTTAAACTTTATCTTTAAATGATTTAATGTTTTCGACACGATAAGCAAAGTCTATAAAACTGAATCTCAAAATTCTTGAACTATTCAATTACCCTGTTTGTCCGACGATTCACGAACGTCATAACATGTATTATATAAACATAAGAGTTTTCAATATATACGAAATCATGCGAATAATATTTATATATGAAATGATAAAAATTTACTATTAAGCGATGCTTTTCAAATTAAAAATTTTACGTATTAAGTCGTTTTATTTTTATGATATAATTTTTGTAAATTTTTTTTAAGAAACGAAGTTAAATTAAAAATATACAATTTGTAAAGCACAACGTACAACAATGTGTAGCTTAAATAGTTGAATCGAAATTAATTCATTTATTATTCATATGAATAGTAAATGAAATGAAATTAATTAATTTACTATTCACATTAAAGCGACATGATTGAAATTATTAATTATAAGTTACATAAAATACCCCTGAAGTATTTTAAAAATACGACTTTTAAAATCTTAATCGATTCGATTTTATTATTATATTATTATATTCTACTTTATTATATTATTATATTATTATTTTATTATTATATTATTACTTTATTATATTATTATATTATTATAATTATAAACGTTTAATTCCTTTTATTATTATAATATTATTTTCTAACTATATATATCGATCGATCGATTGCAGAAACACACACACATATATGTACATATATATTTATTTCATATATTTTTATTCCGTAATAATTCTAGTGCAATATTCAAATTAAGTATTAGTAGTATACATAAAATACTACGACGGAGTTATGCTCGGGTGATTTTCAAAACGGATTTTATGAGCGGGATAGAGCTAAGGAAAATTATGGGTTATAGCTTTGGAGGTTATGGGTAATGTTCATGGGTATTGTTCGCAAGTCAAACTTAGTGTTTATCATCTCTGTTGCGTCTACGTACTTTCCTGCTATATTGAATCACAATATTGATACGTGAGAATTCATATCTTATCTTTTATATATTAATAGTGTATCCATGGCTAGTGCTCGAGTATATATGTTTATGCATGCTTGTATGCTAAATTTCGTCATTAAACAGTTTATGATGAATCACGAATTAAATGCATATATTACTGATAAAGGGTTTATGATATGCATGTTTTTGGAAAGCTGGCGTAAAATCAATAACTTTTCATTTAGAAATCGCGTAATTTCGGTGAACGAATTAAAAGATATGATCAACTGAATTATGATTGACATTAATTGAAATTGCTCTTGAATCTGCAATTGATATTTAAACAACTTGTTTGTAAGATTGATAAATTAGATTTTTGAATATTACCAGCCGAGTAAATGAATCCTTATATAAGGCACGTCTCGTTTTGTTGAACAATTGTCAAAATTGACTGTTTCATCATGTTTTAAAGCCTTATAAAAACTATAGTCTAATTTTACAAGAACTAGTAGACAATGCCCGTGCGTTGCACGGGGTGTCCCCAAATTTCAAGATTTTGATAATAATTTTTTGAATGATTCCATCATTGAGTTGGCTAAGATCTTTGATGAGTACGTCATTGCAAATTCATGTAAAATCAATTAACAAACGTAAATAATCACATAGAATCTTGTGTAAACATGATGTTGTCCTATACAAACTCATAGCTTTCGATAATAAAATGTATTAAGGTTATATATTTAAGGAAACAACTTAAAACCGATATGTCACAAAATAAACAATAAACACCAAAGTAAACAAAAAAAATCGTTTCTTCTATTAGAAGAATAGTTACCATCACATTGGTAAAATGTATGACTAATGTATTAAAATTCAAATGAACAAAAAATTATTAGCACAATAAACATAATTTTTTTTTATCAAAGTTTACATACATTTAATTATAATGAACATACAATTTTTATTACGTTTTTGATAATATAAATTGTTTTGGATTATTTTACTTAGTTTAATATATAGCAATTGTCGTGTACATATTCATTTACGCATTACAATTTAGATTCAGTTGTTATTTATAGGTACACTTTATTATTGGACATATAATACAATATATAATCATATAAAAATAAAAATCAACCACGAACAATTTTAACAATGTGTATAAAAAAGTTGTATCCCTCAAGGATAAGCAAAATCAAGTGTTATCCATGCAATATTAAGAAAAGACCCCATATTTTTTAATGTGCCACTTTAACATTCTTTTTCTTAATACTAACAATAATTAAAAACACAATTATAATGCAAGAATAAAGGAATATATATGAAAAAAAATCTTATATGCGCACAGACTCTATGTTATAAAGAATTAAGAACTCAAAATACATTTCTCATTAGGTTTTTAGATGAAAAATTCAAAGTCGATAGAGATAAATGTATCGTTTGTATGAGGAGATCATCATCATTATCATCTAAATCAAAAAATATAGTAAGCTTTAAAAATTAGTGTGTTGAAATAAAAATAATAATGTTTAAAGATTAAACATTATTATTATGTATAAAATTATGAATCTTCAAGATTTTACTATAAGCAAACTGTATTTACTACTACTCAACTCACTATCTTAAAACTCAACTTTAAATTATTTTTATAACTTATAGTTACTATCTTGAGATAAATAAATGAATTTATTTATATTTACAAAATAAATGAATGTAAATAAATAAATGTAATTTCTTGCTTTCAACAATTAGAAAAATAAAGGAATATAGAGAATTACTCTTAACCATTATGTTAAGTGAATATATTTTACTTCGTACATTATTATTATTATTATTATTATTATTATTATTATTATTATTATTATTATTATTATTATTATTATTATTATTATTATTATTATTATGTATGTATACATAATGAGTAGTGCATAATTATTACATTTTCATTTTTTTTACTACTTTACTACATCATCACTTATCATTTCGTATGTGATAATTAATCACGATTACAATAAGGAGTCAATATTAAGTAATATATATATTAACTAATTTATTACTTTTTATTTTTATTTATTATAAATAATTTCCCTTTATTACATTAAATCTAAAAAATAAAAGAATAATAAATAAACCTTATATTCTTTTGCAAGTCTTCTTGAACTATACCAAATTTTAATCACAATTCTAAATTATTTCTTTTTATAATAAAAAAATCAATAATAATAATTTTGTTCTTATTATCATAATATATATATACATACACACACATAAATTAAACGATTGTTACATATTACGGAGTAATTACTTAACTAATATACAAATACAAAACAAATGCTAATACTATTAGAATGAAATCTAAGAAAGTAAACTACATACATAATTATAAAATAACTTGTATATAAAATATACATATATAAATGAACTCTAAATTACTATCATTATTGATAAATAATTACAAAAATTGAAGAAAAAATTATATGAACCTCAATAACATCTTTATATAGTGATATCGCAATATACGTTCGATGTTATGTGATTGATGAAATCAACATAAAAAGAGCAAAACAACCTACAAAAATGATGATGATGATGGATTACATTTAAATATGTGAGTACTGTGAAGATGAGAATGAGTATTCATAGGGGAAACAACTGTAACATCTCATGAAAAATGAAAGGAATAGTAAGATGGGGTATTTAATTAAAGGAAAATGAAAAGTTTATAACTATTACTATTATTTAAGATATAACTTCAATAGGCTTAAAATTTATTTACCATAGGTATTAAATTAGTTAACTTTTTAACTATTAGTTACTATTATTAAATGTTTGGTTAAAAGTTTAATTTTTTAACTTAAATTTTTTACCATTTTACTATAACTTAATACATGAGTTAAATTTATATTTATGAGTCTAGGACTCAATTTTTAAGTGTATTAATAAAATAATAAAATAATAATAATAAAGATAAGATTATTAATTTTTACCATGTGGTTAAGAGATTATATTGGGTAAAAAATAATAGTAATTAAGTTGGGTTAATGAGCATATTTATGACACTTGGAGTTTGGTTAAAAGTTTTATTTTTTACCTTAAATTTTTTACCGTTTTACTATAATTTAATACATGAGTTAATTTATATTTTATGAGTCTAGGACTCAATTTTTAAGTGTAAATAAAATAATAAAATAATATTAATAAAGATAAGATTATTAATTTTTACCATGTGCTTAAGAGATTATATTGGATAAAAAATAATAGTAATTAAGTTGGGTTAATGAACATATATATATATATATATATATATATATATATATATATATATATATATATATATATATATATATATATATATATATATATATACCTCTTATTATATTAATGGCAAACAATAATTATTTTTAAATAAAAGTGATTTATCATGTGGTTAAGTGTTAAGATGGGTAAAACAAAGTTATATTAATGAAGTTAATGATCTAATTAATGGAGATCGGAGTCAAAATTTAAATATATATAGATTGGGAAACTATGTGAAATGTTAAAATGTTTCGATTGCCATGATCATTCAACTATAGTATTAAGTCAGATTGACTTTTTGAAATGACTTTTGATAAACTTTTGTATGTTGATCTAGAGCATTAGAATTGTGATACACTATGACCTGACCTAGCTTGATAGACATTTATTGACCAACATATGTTCTCTAGGTTGAGATCTACGGTTATTTAGTAATCCGAGTTTCAGTCACATTTTGGTGAACGACTTTATATACTGCTAAGGTGAGTTTCATTGCTCCCTTTTTAATTGATTTTGCAATCTATATTTTTGGGCTGAGAATACATGCACTTTATTTTAAACGCAATGGATACAAGTACATACTAAATTCTACACCGAGTTTGAACCGAAAATCCCTTAGCTTTGGTAACTAGTAACTGCCAGTTATAAGAACTGGTGGGCGCGAGTAGTAGTATATGGATCCATAGGGCTTGACATCCCCGTCTGTTCCAAGTATAGAAACCCTAGCCTGAACTATAAAACAGACGTATGCTATTTGAGGTTAGTACACGTTAGTTTGCGTGTATTGTACATGTTGGTTGCATGTATGTTAAAACATGGGTACTTATTAAAATGTTAAAGTTTAGTTACCAGGGTGCTCAATCTTGTAGAATATTTTGATAAACGTTTCTGGATGAAACAACTGAAATCTTGGTATCCACCTTTATATACAGATTATGTGCAACACTAAAACTATGAACTCACCAACCTTTGTGTTGACACTTGTTAGCATGTTTATTCTCAGGTTTCCTAGAAATCTTCCGCTGTTTGCATATATGTTAGATAAGCTATGTGCATGGAGTCTTACATGGCATATTTTTCAAGGAAACGTCGCATTCACCAAATCATCACCATGTATCTTATTTTGACTGCATTGTCAACGGAAGTACTATTGTAAACTATTATTTACGGTGATTGTCTATATGTAAAAATCATCAGCTGTCGAAAACCTTTGATTTAAATATTCATTTATGGTGTGCCTTTTCAAAAGAATGCAATGTTTACAAAACGTATCATATAGAGGTCAAATACCTCGCAATGAAATCGATGAATGACGTGTTCGTCCATATGGATTTGAAGCGATCGTCACATGTTTGTCGCCTGAGTCAGGCCGAGAAACTAAGAACATGGAGTTACTTTTTATCAAAGTTTCATTCCGAAACGTTGAGATTTAACGTTTCTTTCATGTTGGTTCGACGTTCCATGTCAAAATCTCGATATAAACATCGGTTGGAACAGTGACAGATGGTGAAATATTCAATTAGGAGGGCAAAAAAAAAAGAAGTAAATGTTGTGGCCCAAAAGGATGACAATTTAGGGAGGCACATTAAGGTATAAACTTATTTGACCCATAAAAATTTATAAAAATTACACTAGTGGCCCGAAAGTTGGGATGGCAAGGCCTTTTGGGCCTCTACTACCCTCCGCCATTGGGTTGGAACAAAGTTTTATACATTTTAATTATATTCTTCTTTTTCATTGATTCACACATAATCCACTAAACACTAACATGAACTCCGTCAAGATTATTTTTTATTCAAACATGAATGTCATTTCATTAAGCTAGCAGATTAATAAAAAACAAAATCAAAATATATATGTAACAGTTTTTAATTTAAAATTTGTTTCGATAAAAGAATCGAGTTTAAAAATATGTTTCATTTACATGTACATTCATAATAATCACTCCAAATAATTACACTTTACATACCATTATTAATACTTAAATTATTTTATTAATTATAGCTCCTAAGGCTGTTAGTAGATAAACTCATTTTTTAACATTTTTCTAATGACATCCACTATGATGTCAATTTATAACTTGATTTCCACCGTTTACACGCTAACTTCTTCGTGCATTGTCTGTTTAAAACGATTCTTGAACCCACATATTCGTAGTCAATTGACCTACAATTTAAGATTAACTAATTAATTTTCCCAAAAATTGTAATATAAGTAAATTGAACGTGAGTGAATCAATTTAGTTGGTTTTGGACTTTTTTTTAGAATAGTAATAATACATTTAAATGTTATAAAAATAGAAATGTTGAAATTTATTTTACAAAAATAGTAAAATCGTAGTTTGGAACTCCGGTTTGTCAATTTTTACCCCAAATCAGATTAACATTAGTGATGTGCTAATATTCAACCTTAATCAGATTCTCATGCAATTGTTCATACAAACTCAACTCAAGTAAACAAAGGTTTTTTGATTAAACATAATAAATTAATGCTCACTATATAAGCGCAATTGTTATTTGTCCATTAATTACTTCTATAATCATTCATTAAATTTCATGCAATATAAACAAGTATTCCAATGTGGCTAATCTTCTAGGTAATCTAAATCAAGTAAATAGTTAACTCGGGATTAATGATGTGTTAACCTAAGTAACTATCCACTTATACATTAAACATGCCAAAAAAGTTTTAAATTACAGTCATAATAAACAGAATAAACAAAATCACTGAAACAGAATTACACAGTTCTGATCAAGACCAGAAACTGTAAAGTTGACATCCATAGCCGTCGGCTTTCTGGACCACAAGCGGCAGATGTAATCTCCAGAGATGGCGGTTTCATGCAATAAATCTCAGATTTTCTCATTTTCGTCCAAATAACCATTATGAACGTTTAGTTTATAGTTGGAGACGAATTAAAGTAATTACATATAGAGAAAAACATAATTAAAAAGAATGCAAGTAAATTAAACAAGAAACGTACCTTAAGCGATAAAGAAAGTAAAATCTTGAATTAAATTGAACAAAATTGAATCCAAAAGCAAAATAGAAGTGAAATCTAACCCTAAATTTGGAAAAATTTTGTTATAATTCTTAACTTAACCTTAAAAACTGAACTCGAAATTGTACATTGAAAACTGAAAATTCTAACACTATTTATATTTTCCGAAAACCGACAACATAGTCGGAGGCTATGAATGAAATAGCTGGCGGCTGCCATAATTTACCTCAATCCAGACGTTTTCCTTGATCACCAAGTTTCTTGAGGCGAAAGTAATTCCATAATTAGCATTATAGTCGTCGGCTTTTATGATCATAGCCTGCGGCTTCCACCTATTTGTATCCGACTCAAATTATGTTTCCTTTTTAAGATAACATTGGCTTTAAGTATACGGAATAAGTCATAATAACCGGTAGCTTTGGAAGAAATAGTCGACGGCTTCCATGATTTTTTCTTGAACTTCAAGTCACAACGTTTTCTGGTTGATTCTGGAACATTCTGCATTTTTCACACTATAGCCGGCGGCTTCTAATCCTCATAGCCGGCGGCTGTAACCATTTTGCTTTTTTTTTTCTCTCGTTTTATCACATTTTTTAAACCAAAATATTAAAAATATCTTTTTACACATATTACTAACATTTTGATAAGAACATTTTGATAAGAAGCTGTGTAAAATGATAATTAAATAACAAGATAACTCCTTAAAATAATTGTAAAATTATGTATAATTTAGGCGTTATCATTTGTTATTTTGTTTTCTTGTCCGTTGTTTAGTTTATTTGTGTTCTAGTTGAGTTGTGTGCTCATGTTTAGTTTAACTCGAAAGTTTTTTTTTTTTTTGTATTTCTCCCGTTTGTATGTTTATTTGCACTTCTTTGTATGACACTACCTTTTCATATATAAATTTTTCGAAATAACAATTATTTTATTTGTGTTCTAGTTGAGTTGTGTGCTCATGTTTAGTTCAACTCGAAAGTTTTTTTCTTTTTTTTTCTTTTTTTTATTTCTCCCGTTTGTATTACAGGGTTTCATTTTTCTATAAATTTTCTAATTTATTATAAAAGTTTTTAGTTTTTTGGGAAAAAAATATTAATAGCATTAACATTAACATACTTTTAACATATTAATTAACATTAACGTTTAACATTAACATATACTCCGTATAATAGATAAGTAAAATAAACTGAAACATTTAATCAAACCTTAAAAATTCACAAATTTTGTTCCATTCCCTATCTTCATCATTCTCTTCCTCCAACAAACACATTCTAAACAAAATCTTCCCAAATCATTTCTTCACATATTTTGAAAAAAATCACAAAAGATTCATGATCTCTAATAACAACATTTATATGTACGTACATGCATTACAATTACATACATTGAATCCCACACATGTACCACGATGATGAAAAAAAAGATCGAAGAAGAAAAAATGTCATGGGGAGCTACAATTATTACAAAATGTTTGGTTGCTTTAATCGTAAATTTAAGATCAACGAAGTGGGCCCACCTTCCGATGTCGTCGACGTTTTTAAATTGTATTCCGGTGGTGAACCAGAGATGTCACCTGATAAATTTTTACGGTTTTTGATTGAGTTTCAAGGTGACCGAGGGACCACAAGTGATGACGTGGAACGGATCATGGAACGGGTCTTGAATTTGTCAAAATCCCATTTGACCCGATACGTTTTTTCTGTTAATGATTTCTTTCATTATTTATTGCTTGATGACATCAATGGTCCTTTAAAAACTCAGGTGAATATTTATTTCTGTTATTATTAAATTTTTCAACTTTGGTTTGATTTTTTGTTTGTTGTAAAGATAGAGGTGCATTACAAATTTGATTCCTAGTATCATTTGTCATTGAGTTTAATGCATTATTAAGGTTTGTCAATTTTATAGTTGAAAATTAACATGTTTGACTTAGAAAGTCAACGGTAAATTCTTGAATGATGAAGGAGCATGAGGTAGAGGTGCCCATATGAAAAAATTTATGTTCTATAGAATGCTTAAATTACGTTAACTACATTTATTGTTTAACAATCTGGAGGTAGTTAGTAGACAGATCAAGGGCGATTCTAGGCACATGCTGGTGGGGTAACGAAACACAACTAGTTTGAAAAACTTTTAGTAGAAAATACCATTTAAATTGTATAGGACACCACTAAATTTAACTACAAGACCCGTATGTATTTCAAATTTATAGTTTTCCTTTTAAATTGCATAGGACACCAACTAATCGGACCCCATATATTTTTAGAATTTGTAGTTTTTTGAAGGTAAACTACCAGTAAAATAGCATTAAAATATATAATTAGCACTGAAAAAAATTTCGGGACCCCATTAATATATAATCCTGGAATCGCCACTTGCAGTTATACTTTAACATTAATATATCATAAGTTTGATGCATGCCAATACATGTAAATTGATGAACTATTAATCTACTGTGACAATGCTAGTAGCATTTGAATTCAGTTGTGCATATATCCGATTTTCACATAGGTACCTAAAGGAGCTAAAGCAAAATCTTTATGTCTCTACTTCTCTAATCGTGTAAATTCTATCCGTTTTTTACTGTTTGGTGTTAAGCTATTCAAGTTTTTGATAAATTGCATGATTTAGGTACATCATGATATGACTGCTCCGTTGCAACATTATTTTATATACACGGGTCACAACTCATACCTTACCGGAAATCAACTCAGCAGTGACTGTAGTGAAGTACCAATCATAAGGGCTCTTCAAAGAGGTGTTCGGGCTATCGAACTTGACTTATGGCCAAGTAATACAAAAGATGGAATACAAGTACTTCATGGCAGGTATGTATATATACCGTGCTTTTTCTTACCCATTTACACATGGGTCAATTTGGGTTGTGTGTTATCTCAAATCGTGTCATATAAAATGTTCAAATGGAACCATTCCAATGGTTTGAATGGTCTGAAAGCCAACAAAAGTCTATTTTTAACGCATCAAACCTCTTGAATCGTTTTTATTCAAAGGATGGCGCTTAAATCATAATTATATTGTTTTAAATAGGACGTTGACAACTCCAGTTACGCTGGATAAATGTTTAAAGTCGATTAAAGAGCATGCATTTGTGAATTCTCCGTATCCTGTTATTATAACTTTGGAGGATCATTTAACACCAAGTCTTCAATCTAAGGTTGCAGAGGTTAGTCTCATATGTTCTTTAGTTTTTACATATTAAACTTTGTATTTCATTTCAAAGTTTGAATAATTTATATATGGATATGGATATGGATGATTCAGATGGTTACAAGCACTTTTGGGGATATGTTATACTTCCCAAAGGTGAGCGACAAATATGAATGTCCTTCGCCTGATGCATTAAAGTATCAAATTATACTTTCGACAAAACCCCCGAAGGAGTACCTGCAGTGCAAGAATTTGGGCAAAGAACGTTCATCGGTGGATAAAGATTCGTCTGATGACGAATTGGAAGACCATAGGGTAAGTCAAGAAACTGTGCTTTTGTCGTTTCTAAAATGAGTGGTTAAGTTCTTGAACCCTAGTAGTTAAATATTACTATTGCATAAAACCATCATTATTAAGTGCAAAATAGTACTACACTTTTGCAAGAATGGACATTTTTTAAAGTTGGGAAGATGACAGGTGGAGCGTCCGAAAAGTTTCATTTATATTAAGGATCAAAATGGGCTGGTTTTTAGCAGATGTCAAAATGGGTCGGGGGAGACATGATTGACCCATGGACTTCTTTTGTCTCTATTATTCAAGTTTATATCATTAGCTAATGTGTTAGTTATGCTTAGAAAACAACATTATTACAACTATAACATCAATAATAATATAAAATATAAATTTAGGAGATTGAATGCACTGAACCTGTTTGACTTGTCCCCTTTTGAGATACAACACAACTCAATTTGAACCATTCATGAGTAAATGGGTCAACATTTCCCTCACTAGTTTTTTTACGAAACAATATACGCCTACTAGAACTGCTTTATTGGCATTTAATCTTCATAATGTTTTACATATTTGTGAACTATACGGTTAAAGTGTATTGGTTTGTTTCATTTTGGTTTCTTAATAGCGGAGCAACAGTGATCCGGATGATGATGACGAGAGATATATTGCAAGCGATAGATATGTTTCAAGTGGGATATGCGATGCTAGTTCTAGATATGAATCAAGCGTTAGATACGGTACAAATGACGTAAGTTGTGCAAGTTCTAGCACAAGTCAACCGTTGTCCGATTTACTTGGTGTTGACTATGAAGATGATGATGATATCGAAGATGAAAAATTTGGGCACCAAAAGGCCCCCGAGTACAAACACCTAATTACTATTCATGCATCTAAACCGAAAAACGGAACAAGAAAGGCGTTAACAGATGTACCTGGGAAAGCTAAACGTCTTAGTTTAAGCGAACAAGCCCTTCAAAAAGCTGCAAATCTTTATGGGGCAGATATAGTCAGGTAAACCAGTAAGTTGTCGTACTTATAACTTTATAATAGAAAAAAAATAGTTACATGATTAAAGTCTTCTAATATAGGTAGTATGGATAGAGATGATAATTTTCATTCAGTGCTTAATCCTTCAGTTTTACAAACGCACCCTTAGTAAAAGAGGAAAGGGGTCAAACGGGCCGAAAGTCTCTTACACTTCAAAGGTCCTTAAATGCATAAAAACCTCCTATATTAATTTACTCAATAAGAAAAGTAGTTTTTTTACAAATAATATGGTATTTGTAAAATCATTTAACACATTTTTTTTTTTCTTTCTAAGGACTAAAAACTTCGTACAAATAAGATTTTGGGTCAGTCCAACCTTACCCATATGAAAAATTACATGTTATGACTTTAGTACCATAACCCACCCTTCCCGACCCGCTCATATTAGCACCACTAAGCATCGATGTTAAAACTGTAGAAGACATAATAATACTGATATTGTTGTCAAATACAAATTTGACGTACGAAGTGATAGCAAAGAGCGAGATATTTTCTTTGGTACTAAACATGTTTACTTTGCATCTAGATTCACTCAAAAGTATATTCTTCGGGTGTTTCCAAAGGGAACACGCGTTACCTCAACCAACTTTAGACCACTTACTGCATGGATGCACGGTGCTCAAATGGTCGCCTTTAATATGCAGGTGAGTTTTCATTTTTAACTGGAATCAGTTAGTACCTTTTTATACTTTTCTTGTTTTCTAAAACAACTTGCACACTTTCCTTTTCATTTATAACTTATAATTAGGGATATGGAAGATCACTTTGGATGATGCATGGGATGTTTAGATCGAATGGAGGATCTGGTTATGTTAAAAAGCCCGATTTTCTTATGAACAAGGGTCCTAATGGAGAAGTATTTGACCCCAAGTCAAAAACATTACCTGTGAAGCAAACTTTGAAGGTAAAGTTAATAATACTATTTGTATTCCTGAATTTCAGTACCCATTTCGCTACCTTTAACAAAAAACGCGTTGAATTTTCAGGTGAAAATTTATATGGGTGACGGGTGGCGGTTAGATTTTAGCCAGACACATTTTGATGCATTCTCACCACCAGATTTCTACACTAAGGTTAGTACCTAAAAAGATAGTCTTTAATCTTAAAAGTTCAAGATCATAAACTAACAGCTATCACAGTATTATTACTACGTTGTAAAATCAAATATGTGCTTCGTGTATAATGGCAAATAGCCCAAAAGGTAACATAAAAACCAAATTTTCCAATAAAGGGAATGTTGCTTTTCTCATTGCCCAAAAAGTATTCTGATTTTGATTTTGTGCAAAGAAAGAGTTGTGTAAATTGAAGAAATGTTCATTAAAAGTAATTTCGTCCACATGTGCATCCACATAGACGCCACCTCATCGAATCAGATGCCTTGGCACCACATAATCAGATGTTTTTGGTGTCCAGAAAATTACTAAGTGATGGGTAAATCTTCGGAAAAAAGACATTTTAATGTACAATAGGAACTTTTGTGAAATACTGAAATGGGTGCAAAAGTCTTAGGTAACTTTATAATCGTTTTTGTCGTGATAGTCAAATAGTCAACTTAAATCGTACATCCAAACAGCCCTTCTCAGAAATTTCTATATGAACTGGCATTCGAGCCATCTAATACTAACATGTGATTGACAGATATATATGGCTGGAGTAGCGGTTGATGTAGCCAAAAAGAGAACTAGAGTGATTGATGATGACTGGACGCCAATATGGAACGAAGAGTTCACATTCCCATTAAGAGTACCCGAGCTAGCGTTACTTGAGATCGTTGTACAAGAATATGACGTTGACAAAGATGATTTTGCTGGTCAAACGTGTTTACCCGTATCAGAATTAAGACCTGGGATTCGTGTTGTTCCACTGTATAACAAAAAAGGAGAGAAATTTAAATCTGTAAAACTTCTTATGCGATTTCTCTTTGTATAAACACAATTTACAGTGGTTTGTTGGATCTTGTATTTGTATAGAGGTTGCATTATTGTTGGCAAAATGGAAAGATTTCAAGAATTTGATGGGTGTAGTGTACTGCAGAACAGAGATTTGGTCACAAGTTTTGTGAAACGTAAAGGTGAAATTTTTGATCACGTTTGTTAAGATTCATGCTTTAGTTGTACTTTGTTTAGATGGTCTAAGTTTATATGATTTAGTTGTGTAATCTTTTAATTATGATAGTATTATACGTATGTTTATGTGTTGACCAATAAAAGTAATATACTTGGATGAAATTGTAAATTATGTATAGCTTTATGTAAAGACAGTCTGGAGTTACAGAGATCTTAAAAGTTTTTTTCCTTAAACATGAAATCAACAGTGAAGTTAGTTTGAAATATTTCAATGAAAATATAAAAAATATAGATGGGCTAGTTGACTTGTACAACAATAGCCCAACATCACCTATTTCTTTGGTTGGATGTAGAGCTATTGACGAACCGAACTCGAGTCGATCAGTATGTAGTTAAGATTGACTCGTTTGAAATTTGCTTTGTTCGAACTCGACTCGAACTCAATAAAAAAGGTATAACTTGTTTGAGTTCGAACGCGAATATTTTTTGCTAGTTCGAGCTCTAACTCGATATTCGTTTAACTTTACTTAAATTTAGACTCAAAATCAAGCTCAATTTGAACTCGGATTGAAACTCAATTCGTTCGAGCTCATTTATGATCATAAAAAATCTATGTATAACTAACATATTTCTTGAATCATTAATACAAAACAAACTAACTTTTTAAATTTTGATTTAGTTGTGTTATGTTTATACATTACAACTTTAAAAATTGATGTTATCCTTGCACATATATTTATAGTGTACTCATTTCATCTCACTTTCTTCTTCTATTCAATGTGGGATGAAGTAAAAAGTAAAGGAATTCCATCCCACATTGGATGTGGGAAAAAAATGCTACCTAGAAGTTGCTTATAAATATAAATATAAGACTCAGCTGTTGATGGTTTCATATAACTAAGATTTATATTTATATATTTATATTTTGCTAGTTAAAGTTTAACTTCTAGTTACATATTTAAGTTATAAATTTAATACTGTTATGTTAAGTCTTAAATTAATATAATAATTTTTTAATACCGTTATAATTTTAGTTGTTTATAACAACTTTTAGTATGCTAATCTAAATACAAACTTCTTATAATATAAGAGTAGAATGTATATGAGAGAAAGAAGTATAATACTTGATGTAAGTATATTAGAATGGTATGTGTTTTTGAGGTTCCATTCATGAGTATTTATAGCCTGAAATCTCAATATAAAAATACATACTTTATGTACCAAAATTGACTATATGTATACACCAAAATTGACTATCCATATCTCTATTATCATTATTATTATAACACTCCCCCTTGGATAGCAATTTTGTTTTGTTGAAGATCAACTGTAAGTTACTGACTCGTTAAAAACCTTGCTATAGAAAACTCAGTGAGAAAAAACTTTAGCTAAGGGAAATAGAGTGCAGCATGGAGTTGACTTCCCCTCAAGTAGACATCGCTTCAGCTGTTACATCTTTTGAACATGTCTCATGCCAATGTTATGAACTTGTGTTCTGAAAATAGCAGTTGGAAGTGCTTTCGTGAAAAGATCAGCAGAGTTTTTGCTGGATTGAACATATCTCATTTCAATCTGGTTGTCCTTAATGAGATTTTGAGTGTATGAGAAGAATCTAGGAGGTATGTGTTTTGTTCGGTCACTTTTGATATACCTTCTTTCATCTGTGCTATGCAAGCTGCATTATCTTCATAGATAGTTGTTGGACTTTTATAGCGTTCTAGTCCACAAGAATCATTAATGAGTTGTGTCATTTATCTCAACCAAAAACATTCCCGAGTAGCTTCATGTAATGCAATCACTTCAGCATGATTTGATGATGTTGCAACAAGTGTTCGTTTTTGAGAACGCCATGATATTGCAGTACCTCCATTTAGAAATACATATCCAAATTGAGATTTAGCTTTATGTGGATCAGATAAATAACCTGCATTTGCATAACCAACCAAATCTTGTTTTGATTCGTTAGAATAAAATAATCCTAAATCAGTAGTTCCTCGAAGGTATCGAAGTATGTGTTTGATCCCATTCCAGTGTCTTTTGGTAGGAGCAGAGCTGAACCTTGCCAACAAATTAACTGCAAAAGAAATGTCAGGTCTTGTACAATTTGTAAGATACATAAGAGCTCCAATTGCACTAAGATATGGTACTTCAGGTCCCAGGATATCTTCATGATCTTCACAGGGACGAGGCGAACAACATTATCTTAATGCAATTGGAGCTCTTATGTATCTTACAAATTGTACAAGACCTGACATTTCTTTAAACACCAAAATGTAGCCGTGAACGAGGCGAACAACATTAACTCCCGCGACTTGACCCGATACCACTCCGGGATTAGTGTTATAACTTGTTGTGCACTAACGGTTGTTGGGAACACCGATGGGAAATTCGAAGTACCATTCCCGTGTACTATTGGTTAACCATGGTTATTGTGTTGTAGCGTAAGCATCTTATATTGTTCGAGTTATATATATGCTATTGTTGTGCTAGCTTGTGGTATTGGAGGTTTATAGCTTTGTATTTGAGATGATAAGCTAATCGTGTTGCTAGCATGTATGCGGTATGTGTGTAAGTGTTTGCAAGTAGGTATATTATATATGTATATGTATAATTATTGCATTCACTAAGCCTCGGCTTACCCCTCTCGTTGTTTACCTTTTTACAGGTATTGTGTTAATGATGCTAGCTAGTTGTTAGACTAGACGTGCAGGAGCGGTTGGGCTTGATGGGGTAGCTTTCGGATAATTGGACGCGGATGGGGGTTTTGGTAGTCCCCGGGATTATGCTCTTGGTATCGGGTTGGGTTGTGGAGTCCTAATCCGTCTAAAGAGATAAATGGGTCGAAATCGCTACATTATTTGTAAAAAGGGTCATTGTAGGCCCGGTGTTGTAAAACTTGTTTTTATGGTGGAAATATCTTAGTTTTACTTAATATGACATATTGTGAAATTGGTTACGTTTAAAAGTGTCGGGAAGCGGGTTTTCCACTCGCGTGTAAATAAAAACTGATCAGTCCACTTTAGTTCATTTGGACGCCGTCCAGAATCATGGGACGCCGTCCTGGTCTTCATCTCTGGACGCCGTCCAGATTATGGGACGCCGTCCAGATACGCTGTCTGACAAAATTTTTTTAAGGCGTGTTTTTGGTAAAACGATGTCGGGTTGTTACAAGTGGTATCAGAGCATAGTCTAAGGGAATTAGGTGACCTTGGAATAGGTGCCTAGTCTTAGAATTATTGGCCGTTGTGCGTTATTTGCGGGACTTGTAGGAATACGGGTCGGATTGAGATTTGTTAGTACCTTAGAGTAGGTGACTAACTAGGACTAGTGCTTGTCCAATGTGGGATTATGTGGGGCCTTATTTCGTGAGTAAATTAGTGCCTTAGATTGCTAGTGCCTAATGTAAGTAGGCGAACTTGGACGTTGTTTTAGTGATAGTCACCTAGGTTGTAGGTTGACTTGTTGTTGCGGTGTACTTGTGTACATTTATTATTATATTGTATATAGGTGTATATATATACAGGTATCTATTTGGTGCGGTGTCCTAAGGGATGAATCTATTGGAGAGATTCAAAAGATGACGGTTTTTGAATGATCGAGTTCACGGTAAGGACTTTGGTCATTCGGGTACTAGGAGTTATCGCGTGTTGTTTTTGTGTGAATGTTGCGTCAGTCCGGGTAAAGTACTTTGCGTGGCCATGTGAAAATGGTAAGGTACGCATTTGTAATAGTGACCGATCACCATTATTACGAAAGTGTATCTTGACATCAAGCATGACATGACGAGTACCGAGCGGAGGAAATGTGGCATGGTTGGGGTTTATTCGGGATAAATAAGGAATCTTTTATTTGGTTCCTAGGATATGGTTGTCTCGGGTGATGTGCTTGTAGTCACATCGGGTTCATTGCGAGTCGGGAAGTGTTACGGTGGGTTTGGGTAGTTAAGTGAGTGAGCCAACTCACAAGTTTGGTGCGTGCTTAGTCACCCTAAGTAGTGGGTGCACTGTTGGGATTGTTATTGGTTTTAGTTACCCATCGTAACTAGGAAGATCGATTTACGTTTGCGTGTGTGCGACGAGGACTTGAATTCCATAATGGAATGCGACAGGTCTAATGATTTTAATTTTGAGTTACACTCGGTAGAGTGTGTGGTTAGAGAATCGTGTTAGGATTCTAGTTGTGAGTCGCCTTGGAAATTGGCGAATCGAGGAATCTTCGGGTCGTTAAACTCATGGGAGTGAGACCCATATAACGATGACTGTGTTAGTGTGTTGTGGCTTATAAGGTAACATTCCTAATGGAATATCCCTTGTAGTAGCGGTGTAAGACTTGGTGTTCTCAAGCATCTCCTTAGTGTTAGATGAAGGGTTTCGTTAGGCTATATCGTTTTGGCCTTGTGGAAATTGCGGGTAGCATGTGATCGCTTGGGACTTTCGATAAGATAGTAGGCCGTAAGGTTTGTCAGGTAGGTATGACTTCGGGTCATTATTGTGGAGAGATGGGTGACATCGAGTGTGTAGAACCTAAGGATCGAGTTCTAAAATTCAGTAGGTTGTGGCGGGAGTCTGCATGACACTGTGTCAGGTGCCTTCTTATACCGGCTAGTGTGATGTTCAACTCCGATGATGGTGTGTTCACTTTGTGCTTAGGGTGCCGGTAAGATACCCTTGGAAGCAGCGGAGATTATAATAGTGATCGACGGGTGATAGTAATTCGACGGTTGTGAAAGTCGAAGTTTAAGAGCATTGCGGTAAATACTTCTTATGAAGTGACGGATGAGCGCATCTTATTACTCTTAAATGATAGACGGGTGAATATTACCGGTGGACCGGTGATGGACTTAATGGTCGGATAGGCCAAAGGTTATGATGAAGTGTCGATATTGCGGTCGATGCGATTATTGTGTCGGATTGGTCCCTCTTCTCCATGAGAGTGGGCAATTATTGATAAAGGTTCGTTGAGTGGAAGGTCGGGTGATCTCGACGGAGATGCACGACTGATTAAGCGAAGTGGCATATGCCTAGACTTAGAGGCATATGTAGGACCTTGGTGGAGTTCGCTTCGCGAACGATGAAGGGCTGTGAGTTGTGAATTGTGTTATGAAGGTGCGGGGTTGTCGCGTGTACGACATCTCAAGTGATCGTGTATGAAGGCTCTGAGAGCCTAATGTGAGTTTGCAGTGATTTGGTGAGTATGACCAATAATGAGAATGGTCATGTATTTCGTGGAATGTATTCCGCGGGATGTTATCATCTCGGCGGTTAGAATGTGGAGCTGAATCCTAAGTAGGGGAGTTTTTACTGCCGCCCGAGGAAGCTCCGGTGGTATTATATATAGCGAAGTGTCAGAGTGTACCGTGCTAAGCCTTAATAGGTATTCGGAGTTCCTAACGAGGAAGAGTGACGAGTTGTTGATGTCGACTGGAGATCGTTCATTACGGTTGTGAGTTACAATTCCGGAATGTTATGCGTGAAGATTGTGATGATGGGATCGAAGGAAGTGAAATTCTTCTTATGAAAGGTGGTCGTGTAGTACGATTGTGCGGTGTGAGACCAAATGTGAAGTTTGAGATCTCGGAGTGAGAGAATGAAGATGTCGTTGCAAGTGCTCTCGTGATATAAATTTGGGTTTATGTAAAACTCGGATAGTACTGTTGAGGGAGTACGAGTTTGATATCGTGGTGAATACTGTGTTTTTCCCTATCGGGAAACGTGATCGTGGAAATTGTCAGTGGATTATTCCACTTTATGGACGAATGTGAGGCGGAGAGTGTTGATTCAGATTGTCTCACATCGAGACACGCAGATGTTTTTCATTTGCGAGAGTGTGTTCCCTAGTGATGCAACTGTTAGTTGCATTGAAATGTCGAGACCATCCTTAACGGACAGTCTAGGTAGGAAAGTTCACCCGGCGTGGTGAATATTTTTATGAGTCGTGTGGCGAATCGCGGAAATTTTGTGATGATGATTCGCCGTTGACGGGATTTTTGTATACAAGTTGCTTCTATGCTAGTACTAGGAAGCCATATGGTATGGTTCAGAGGAGAAACCCTATGCTGATATGTTGATGTTTCGTCTAACTCGTGGTGTATTATTGTCGTCCTGGATTAATCCAGTGACGGATAGTCATGTGCGGATCGATCGATGGGAAAGTGTTACTTCTAAAGTGTTTATTTTGGGGTTACCAAAATTTCTTCATTGAAGGATGACCCGGATATGGAGCCGGAGGAAGTTTGGGTTCTTGGTCTAGAGACATGTGGTGTTTTTCGTATTTTCCTAAGCGGGAATTCTGGACTTCGGGTGTATGAGATATCGCTTGTCGCGGTAGTGCACGCTAGTGATTATTAGCGTGTGGTGAGATCTTCGGATTGCAGAAGATGTTATGGATGTCTGGCTTGGTTGTGTTTCGTAGAATCGCGAGGCGTGACGACGAAGGTTGTCAGTGAATTGTTCTTCTTTTAGGACGATTGTAAAGTACGGTTGTTGTATTATGATGCGTTAGTGTACGAAGAGAGAAATTTGAATACGTGATTACTACTTATGTGACTTCGCGCAGGAAGCGGAAATGTTCGAGGGAGAAGTGCCTGACTTCTAGCGTAGGTGCGGATCACGAGGACGTGATCCAATTTAAGTGGGGGAGAGTTGTAACACCCCGTTTTTCAGTTACGTGTTATTTCGAACGACATTCGAAATACGAGGCATGTAAGCGTATATTTGAGTTCCAAATAAAGTTGGAGTTAAGGTTCTAAAACCTTACCATTGGATAGTAAATCTCATTACGTTTCTAACGATATTTGATTCGTCGAAAACGGAGCTACGGTTTGAAAGTTACGACCAAAACAAGTTCAGTTTCAGACTCAGTTCAGTGGGACTCCGTCCAGATCTTGGGACGCCATCCACCAGTGAAAGATTGGACGCCGTCCAGCCATTTTGGACGCCGTCCAAATGGCCTGACGGGCCAACTGTTGGAATTTCAATGTTTTAATGAAGGGTATTTGAGTCTTTTCACTTGGGGGTCGGTTTTGAGCCTCTAAAACTGATCCAATGCTTATCTCTATCCTCATTTCACCTCTTCCACCCATTTCCATCTAGAGAGAGAGTGAGGAGCTTAGAGAGAGAGAGCTCCATTTGAGGAAGAAGAAGGGTGAATCGGGTCAAGTCGCGGGAGTTAATGTTGTTCGCCTTGTTCACGGCTACATTTTGGTAGTATTGGTAAGTCTCAAATCCGAATTTCATTGTGTTAATTTGATAATCAAGTTAGGGTTTGAGTTTGTTATGTTGTGAAACCCGTTTAGATGACAAATTGGGTTTATTGTGACTAGCTATTTTGATATTTTGCGGGTTTTGGGTTGGTTAATGATTTAAGCATGTTTAAGGTTTGTAAGTGGGGTATAATCACTAGTATTAGTGATTTTAGGAGTGTTGGAACTTGTAAGACCCGTTTGGGGGTAAAATGGCTGAATTTGGGTTATGTTGAGTTAAGGAAAACCCTAATAGCTATGATCTAGGGTTTGGCCATGTGAATTGAAGTTGTAAGTGTTAAATGATGTTTTGGAAAGTTAATCACTAGGCGTTAGTGATTAAAGATGTTTTTGGGACTTTTGTCAAAATGGGTTGACTTAGATGGGTCAAAATTGGTAATGACACTATTTTGGATCAAATGGATGTTTAAACAATTGTGTCAAGCGTTAAATGATATTGTTAATGAAAGTAATCGTGAGAAACGTTTTTAGGTTAAATTGTACTTGTTTGAATGGGTCGAAATTACCACCCGTAGTGGTAATTGGTGAGTCCACTTAGGTGTCTAAATGGGCGGATTGTGGTAGTAAGCATAAACCCTCGGTTAAGGGTATTGGCGTCGAATTCTCTTGTAGAGAATGTGTGTTGATTGTGTGTATATCTATATGCGTATTATAGGTAAAAGCTTGCTCGGTTGAGTTTGGAGACGACTTACTTTATGAATTGTGCGGGCATCTTGAGGTGAGTAGAATGATTATATATGTGTGTATATAATGTATTTACTTGTACGAGATTCGATGTGGGTTTAAGTTCGGGCGGTCGATACCACATCGGGTCAATATATGATATGGATTTAAGTTCGGGCGTTCGATGCCATGTCATGTATGTGTGTGGGCGTGTAGCGTGGGTTTAAAGTTCGGGCGTTCGATACCACATTACACGTGACGGGTGGGTTTAAAGTTTGGGCGATCGATACCACTCTGGGATTAGTGTTATAACTTGTTATGTACTAACGGTTGTTGGGAACACCGATGGGAAATTCGAAGTACCATTCCCGTGTACTATTGGTTAACCATGGTTATTGTGTTGTAGCGTAAGCATCTTATATTGTTCGAGTTATATATATGCTATTGTTGTGCTAGCTTGTGGTATTGGAGGTTTATAGCTTTGTATTTGAGATGATAAGCTAATCGTGTTGCTAGCAAGTATGCGATATGTGTGTAAGTGTTTGCAAGTAGGTATATTATATATGTATATGTATAATTATTGCATTCACTAAGCCTCGGCTTACCCCTCTCGTTGTTTACCTTTTTACAGGTATTGTGTTAATGATGCTAGCTAGTTGTTAGACTAGACGTGCAGGAGCGGTTGGGCTTGATGGGGTAGCTTTCGGATAATTGGACGCGGATGGGGGTTTTGGTAGTCCCCGGGATTATGCTCTTGGTATCGGGTTGGGTTGTGGAGTCCTAATTCGTCTAAAGAGATAAATGGGTCGAAATCGCTACATTATTTGTAAAACGGGTCATTGTAGGCCCGGTGTTGTAAAACTTGTTTTTATGGTGGAAATATCTTAGTTTTACTTAATATGACATATTGTGAAATTGGTTACGTTTAAAAGTGTCGGGAAGCGGGTTTTCCACTCGCGTGTAAATAAAAACTGATCAGTCCACTTTAGTTCATTTGGACGCCATCCAGAATCATGGGTCGCCGTCCTGGTCTTCATCTCTGGACGCCGTCCAGATTATGGGACGCCGTCCAGATACGCTGTCTGACAATTTTTTTTTAAGGCGTGTTTTTGGTAAAACGATGTCGGGTTGTTACACGAAATGGATCAGCTTCAACATTAAGTGATCTAACAACCATAGGAGTACTTAATGGTTTTTCCTTTTTCATATTGAAATGTTTCAAAATCTTTTCAGTATATGTTGTTTGATGTACAAGTAAACCATTAGGCATTTGCTCAATTTGCAATCCAAGGTAATACTTGAGTTTTTCAAGATCTTTCATTTCAAATTAATTCTTTAGAAGTTGAATGATTTCATAGATCTCTTTATTTGTTCATATGATGTTAAGACCATTGACATAAATAACTACGATATATATCCGGTCATTGTTTTCACAATAAAAACACATGTGCAAATAAGTTTGTATGTATACACTTTTCTTATCAAGCAATCACTTAATAACTTATACTATTATGTCTTTGAGTTTTGCATTAGATGCTTCTGATACCTTAAACCCTTCTTGGATATTCATGTATATATCACTATCAAGTGATTCATTTAAATAAGTAGTAATAACATCCATAAGATGCATTTCTAAATTTTTAGAAACTGTCAGGCTGATTAAGTATCTAAAAGTAATTACATCCATAACAGGAGAATAAGTTTCCTCATAATAAATTACTGGTCTTTGAGAAAAACCAGAAGCAACAAGTCTAGCTTTATATCTTGTAACTTTATTTCTCATTTCTTTTTCGAATAAAAAATTCATTTGTATCCCATAGGTTTCACAAAACTTTTCTTTTATTGAGCGATTCTAATTCAGCTCGTATTGCTCCTTTCCATTGAGCCTAGCCATGTGTATTTTGACATTTAATGACAGATATTGGTTCTAGATCATCATATTTATTCATGATGTCATTATATGAAAAATTCTCATCAATATTTGTCATTTCGTTTCGGTTCCATAATATTGCATATTTATTGCAATTTATGTATTTACATCGTCAATATCCTCTGCAGAATGTGTGACGAACCGGGAATTTCCGACTAAATTTAAACTTAATCTTTATATGATTTCGATACGATAAGCAAAGTATGTATTGTTGAGTCTAGAAAATTTTGAAACGATGTTCATATATTCAATTGACCTTCGACTGCTCTCGACGATTCACGAACAATTAATTGTAAATAGATATATGTGTATGTATATATAAATAATAATTCAAAATATAATTTGAAGTATTATATGATGTTGTTATTAAAAATTAATAAAATAAAAATAGGATATTATAATAATTATTATTTAAAATATATCTATATATATCTATATATATAAATAAAGTATATTAAAAATAAATATTAAATGATTGTAATACTCGTTTAATGTTCTGATTAATATTAAGCAAGTTAAATTCAAACTTATATGATTTTAAAATAAACGGTGACCCGAAAATGAGTTCTATAAATTTTAGGCTTATTAAAAATATATTTAGAAGCTAATTTATAAATTTTAACACTTTTTATATTTTACTCAGGATCGGGAGTGGGCAGTGAGTTAATTTTTGTTTAATAATTTATGATCGAATTTTATACCATAATGACCAAAATAAATAAATATATTTAACTTAAAAATATGGGATTTTTCAGAGGACTTTTATCCACCACTGATTAACGACGGAGTACGAAATCCAGCCCGTAAATGGTGACGGCTAAACTTATCACACGTTTTAAATTTTAATTAATATTATAATTAGAAGTACTATGCTTACTTTGAAATTTTGATGGGTTTGTTATCTGTCAAATTGTTTATATCATATATTATTATGTTTTTATGTTGGTTGAATATATCCGTAAAAGTGATTAGATTGAAGATTACTGTGTTTGATTGAAGAATCTAAACCACTATGCTTCACTTTCGGTTTCATTTCCTTATCTTTGATAGCATGTATATTAATATATTTCTTTTCATCGTCTCTTTTCCTATCTTTATATATATACTTATACAATGAAAGTGGAGGAGAACCCACGTCATATTTCTATTTCTGTTTCTCTTCCTACACCCTCCACACTCACTTCTCATTTCACCAAATATTGAGTGTATCTCTTAAACCTCTTCTCTTCATCAACCAAACCGTATCACTTAAACAAACCATCTTTCGGCTACCATGAAATGCCACATTTGTTTCTAAGTAAATCACAAAACTGTCACCTTTATTTCTCTCTTTTCACGATTAATTCTTCCTCCTGTTTCAAATCATTATTGAACTCATTACCTCTGTCATCAATCAACCAACAAAAACTGTTGTTTTCTTGTTTAACACCAACCATGAACAAACCCACCTTCACCACCTCGAGATTCCACTTATTCACTATCACCTACGAACCACTTTTGTTATCAAACTACTACGACTGTGCCCATCTTCTGTCATGAATTAGAAACCCACCACCATTGTCTAAACGCTACTAGACCGCCACCTTCACTTTTCCACCATTCTTTATCTTTTTCTGTATTCATTGTTTAACAACCCAAACCACCACCTTAATACCCTGCAACACTTTTCGACCACCACCTTTTCATCCCCATAAAAAAAAAATCAACAACCCACCATCCTCATCAGTCGACTACTAGTGAACACCTTATTGCCACCTTCATTATCATCACTTTGTCACCTCAACCATCGAGAACCCACTTTGAAACACCACCCTCATGAACCCATGATCAACAACTAACCCGAACCATTATCAATGGCTCATGTATTTCTGTTTTGAACTAGAGCAACCAACACCATCGTTTAAATTAATTGCTACTGTTCCACTTATTTCCTTTCTATCCTTCGAAGCGTAACAGAAAAGATGATAAAGAATAAATACCTGTATCACGTAAGCTAGCATATGACTCGCGTATTTCAAGCACAACCTTATATGTAAGGTGTAGATAATCATGCGAACCATGTAATTTAATGATGAAAACGAGAATCCAACAGCCACCTTTGCTGTTTCGCTGCAACTACCGTCACCTTATTTTTTTCCTTGTTTCCTCTCGGCTGGACCGCTGCTTTATTATTATTTTTTTCCTCCACGAAGATGATGAGGAGTAAGAAATATAAATGGAGTTATATATCGAGATATAATCTATATATGTGATTCTATATATGGAACGAAGGTGTATATGTGTTAATGTTTTGGTAGGGCCTCAATTATACAAATGAAAGCCACTAGTGGATTGAGTGGAAGTCGATTAGTTTAATGGAACTCATGTTTTTTTTAATTGCCGAGTAATTGATGGAACAAATGGGGCCAAGATGTAAATTGTACATCTCTTTCTTTTAAGCTGTAAAGGATAAAGTGTGATGAACATTGATGTGTTTTTTGATTAGGATAATGGTAACATGGTGAGATCGATGCAAGAATGATGTTGATAATGAGTTAGAAGAGATTATTGATGAAGGGGTATGAGAACATGATAACGACGAGATTATTGATGATGAACGAATCTTTTTATTTTTTTTTTTCTTTTATATTTCCTTTGACCGAGACCCAGTTGTAGCTCCTGTGTTATTTAAGAATTGGACCGACTCCTTTTTGTTTGCTGTTGGGCCACACTTACATTAGACTGAGATCCAGTATATATTTGGGCCGAGAGTTATAATTAAATGATGTTGGGCTTGGGCTATAAGAATTGGAAACAGAGAAAGGGGTTATATACATATAAATCGGGGTTTAGTTAAATAAACAAGGATGGAGGAGTGGTTAGAGGAGATGTAGGGTTAAATGAAAGGTTGCAGGTTCGAGTTTGGGCAGTGGCGTTATTTTTTCTAAAGCCTATTCCTTTGAGGTAGCCACTTGTTTATTATTATTATTATTATTATTATTATTATTATTATTATTATTATTATTATTATTATTATTATTATTGTTATTATTATTATTATTATTATTATTATTATTATTATTGATATAAATATTAGTATCATTATTATTATTAGTAAAATCATTATTTTTTATAGTTATTATTATTAACATTCTTTAAGATTAAAATTTACATTAAAAAAAATTCATATTTATTATAGTTATCATTTTTTTTATCATTTTATTAAAAGTATCATTTTTACAAAAACTATCATTTTTGTATTTATTACTATTATTATTATAAAATAATACAACTGTTTATTTATTATTATCAATGTTATTATATCAAATAACTGTTAGCTAAATAAAACAATATTTACTATATCTAACATAACTATATAAATATTTTATAATATAATTAAGTAGGTTATTAATGAAACACATAATTTAAAATAATAATTAAATCACTAATAATATATAAATTTGTTCGATTACCACTATATGTGTTAATATATATATATATATATATATATATATATATATATATATATATATATATATATATATATATATATATATATATATATATATATATATATATATATATGACATAGGTTCGTGAATCCGAGGCCAACCCTGCATTGTTTAATGATGTTATATGTATTTTTACTACGAAATACAATAGGTGAGTTTCATTTTCCTTTTTACCCTTTATATTTTTGGGCTGAGAATACATGCACAATTTTTATAAATGTTTTCTAAGTTTTCTCGGATTGGCCGGTTATTATCGACGGTTTATCCAAGACTTTTCTAAGATCGCTTCTTCATTGACAAAATTGACAAGGAAGAACGCGAGGTTTAATTGGGAGAACGAACAAGAAATTGCTTTTCAATTGTTAAAAGAGAAGTTGTGTCAAGCTCCGGTGTTAGTGTTGCCGGAAGGAGTGGAAGACATGATGGTTTATTGTGATGCTTCGTTAAATGGGCTCGGGTGTGTTCTAATGCAAAGAGGTAAAGTCATCGCTTATGCCTCTCGACAACTAAAGGAACACGAAATGACATATCCGACTCATGATCTTGAAATGGCGGCCGTGGTACATGCGTTGAAAATTTGGCGCCATTACTTGTATGGTGTCAAGAGTACAATTTATTCGGATCATAAGAGTTTGAAATATATCTTTAACCAACGAGATTTGAATTATCGTCAACGTAGGTGGATGGATGTTGTAAAAGATTATGATTGTGAAATACTTTATCATCCGGGCAAGGCGAATGTGGTCGCGGATGCGTTAAGTCGAAAGAGTCATCACCCGGCGTTACGATTGGGATTGTTACGTATGATTATTACTTGGGAGCCCGAAGAGTTTGTGTTGGTTTATCTTCCTTCTTGTCATGCGGCGTGGATCGCGAGGACGCGCTCCGATTCAAGTGGGGGAGAGTTGTAAGACCCGTTTATTTGTAGTGTACATAAGATGCTTAAAGTGGGGGTGTCGTTGTACTTTTTAAAATGAAAAAGAAGCTGATCTGGGGGAGTGGCGCGCCGCGCCATTGTTCTGTGACAGATTCCTTTTAATTAGATATTTTGAGGGCAAATTGGTAAAATCACAAGGAATCTGACTTTAATGCTTGGGATCAGTTGTTGGAGCCTCATTTACTCCATTTTCACCCACTTAATCATCTTCCATTAAATCCTATAGAGAGAGGAGGTTCTAGAGTGAGAAAGCTCCATTAAAGGAAGAAGGAGGTTGAATCGGGTCTTAGTGCGAGTTTCAAAGTTGTTCATCTTTCCTCTAGCTACGTTTTGGTGCTAGTGGTATGCTCTAATCTTGATTTCTTGATTTTAATTTGATTATGGGTTAGGGTTTGGGGTAAGTGATGAACCTAAAACCCATTTGTTAGTAAATTGGGTGTTTTGGGTGAATTTGGGTCATGTAGACCCAAAGATGACTAACTAGGGTTTTCAAAGTATTAAACTATGTTTATGAGCCTAAATTGGTTAGTTAAAGTACTAGCACACTTATATATATATGTAAATGGGTGTTAAGTGGGTTAGTGGGTGACCCGAAATGGGTGTATTGACTTTAAATGGTCAAATGGGTCATGATGGACCTATGTGGGTAAATGTATGTGTTTGATGCATAAACCTTGTATTAGAAAGTGTCTTAGGACCTAACTTGGATAATGATTAGGGTTTTAGGGATGTTAACCCAAATATTAGGGTTAGGGTTGCAAATGGGTCAAGATAACCCTAGAATGGAGTTTTAGTGGGTTGACCAACTTGAGTTTGTGATTGATATTATGTATAATGTAATAGGTACGTTACATTGAAAGTTCTCGGACTTGATTATCTTTCACCGAAGGCGTAAGGTGAGTGGAATAATTATATGTGTAGGTATATAATGTATCTATTTGTTGTAGCGTGAAATGTGTAGTGTCAAAGTGCTAAGACACCACGTTTCACGTGATGAGTGAAGCATCGAGGTGTTAAGATGCCACTCGGGGTGAAGCATCGAGGTGTTAAGATGCCACCTAGGGGTGTAGTGTCGAGGTGTTAAGATACCACTCCGTAAAATAATGAGTGAAGCATCGAGGTGTTAAGATGCCACTCGGGGTGAAGTACCGTGGTGTTAAGGTGATATCCTAGGGGTTAGTGATACGAGGTGTTAAGTACCCTAACGGATGTTATGAACACCGATGGCGTTTTCGCGAGCGCCATTCCCTTGTATGACTGGTTAACCATGGTTATTTGTGTTGTAAGTGTAAGCATAATATATTATTCGAATTATATTATATGCGTTGCTATGCTAGCTTGTGGTATTGGAGATTTCTAGTTTGTATTTGAGATTATAAGCTAATTGTGTTGCCAGCATGTATGCGGAGTTTGAGTAAGTGATTTGCAAGTAGGTATATTATATATGTATGTGTATAATTATTTCATTCACTAAGCTTTGCTTACCCTCTTGTTGTTTACCTTTTTATAGGTTCGGTTGTGGACAAGGGTAAGGGCATCATCTTGGATTAAAGATCCCGTCGTTGTTAGAGAATGCTTTTGGGATTTTTAGCTTTTGGATTTTGACAGAGACTTGGTTAGTTTAATCCCAAACACCATGCTCGTAGTGTAGTTTGGTACTTAAAATTTTTGATGGTCGAAACTCATATTTTGAATTAAACTCGTAAAACGGCCGATGTGGGCCCCGCTTCGTAAAACTCATTTTATTAATGGAATGTGTTAGTTTTACATATTTGAATATGTTGTTAAAAGCGTTTTGTCTAATTATGTCGGGAAGTGGCCAATCTTTTTAGCATTTCAAGACTTTTGGGACAGACCAGAATGGCGTGCCGCGCGGCCTTCTGGAGCGCCGCGCCATATGATGATCCAGCAAAAAAAATTTATTTGTTATTTTTACGCGGGTTGTTCGTGGTTTGATTTGGGTTGTTACAAGTGGTATCAGAGCATGGTCTAAGGGATTTAGGTGACTTGAGATAGGCGCCTAGACTTAGACTTTTGTGTACGTGTTATGCGGGACTTGTAGGACTTTGGGTTGGATCGGATTTTGGTTAGTGCATAGGTTTATGTGAACTAATCATGCGCTATTGTTTTGTGTGGTATTTGAAATCGTCAAGTGAGATAGACGTGGTACTAGTGAGTTAATGCAATGTGCTCGCGTAACAATGATTAGCTACCATTGTTACGGGTTCAAATCGTGTCAAACAAGCGATGTACGACAATTGTTGAGCAAGACGGGGTAGAGTGGTGTATATGTGTATACATATGGGTTAAGTCCTTTTGTTTTGTTGCTTAATTTACTTCGTTTTATAGAATGAAGATGAGAAATGGACATGACACCAATGATGGAGGTACGAGTGAGGACGTTGAACTCACGGCCAAGGTTGAGGCCATCTTTAAAAGGCTAAAGAGGGATTTTCTTGACGACGTTCGAAAGGTCTTCCAAGAGTCGGTCGATGGACAAGTGACCAAAATGATCAATGATCGAATGAAAGCCGCAATAGAGGAGGCTTTAGAGGCTAGAAACATTTATCCTCGAGGCGAAGGGGGTGAAGGTAATGGTGGGGGTGGAAGGCGGGACTTCCACTACAAAAATTTCAAGGATACTCAACCTCCGATGTTTAATGGGGTGCGAGATCCGTTGAAAAGCACGTGTTGGATTTACGATATCGAGGGGGCTTTCCGTACCGCGGAGTGTCCTCCCGAAAGGAAGGCGAGGTATGGTTCTAGTATGTTGAGGGAAGAAGCCAAGTTGTGGTGGGATGACAAAATCAACTTATATGGTGAAGAGCAATGCATGAACTTGACATGGGAGGAGTTTAAGAAGGAATTCTTCAAAGAATACCGAACTTCTTCCGATCTTGATATAATTCGGGACGAGTTGCACCATTTGCAACAAGGTTCAATGGACTTGGTCACACTCAAGTCTACCTTTTTGGCAAAAACTCGTTTTTGTCCGGAATATGTGGGTGACGATCACAAGCTAATGAAAGATTTCTACCGTACTTTGAATGATGAGTTCAAGGGCAAGATTAGTCGAGGTATGGCTAAGTCTTTTGATGAGTTATTTGAATTGGCCTGGAGTTTTGAGCCGGATGTTCCAAGAAAAAGTGATTTCACGTTTTTCAAAAGAAAGTTCGAAGGTTCTAGTCATTCTAACTTTTCAAACAAGAAGAACAAGAACAAGAAGGGTTCTGAGAGTGTTAATAGCGTAAAGAAGGGCGCTTCCGGGGGTTTTTCTTATACGTGCTACAATTGTGGGCAACCGGGTCATATGGCTCGTGAATGTCCTAAACCGTCTTTCGGAAACAAGGTCACTTGTTTTAATTGCGGAAAAGAAGGGCATAAGAAGCCGGAGTGTCCCGAATTTGCGAAACGATAATGTGAAGCGGTTAGAGAAGGCGGCGGGTACGGCTAGGGGTCGCAACTATTTGATGACCAATGATGAAGCCAAACAATCGAACGAAGTTGTCTCAGGTACTTTCATGGTTAATTCTAATCCGGCAAGGATTCTCTTCGATAGTGGTGCAAATTTGTCATTTGTGTCTCCTAAATTTGTGACTAAACTAAATAGACCGTTAGCTAAGTTAAATTATCCGGTAGAAGTCAAAATAGCGGACGGCAAGACGGTGCTAGTACTCGATGTGTACAAAAATTGTGATGTTGTGTTTGGTGCCGAAAACTTTAAGATAGATCTCATTCCTATGACTTTGGGCGACTTTGATATTGTTGTGGGTATGGATTGGCTCGATCGTAATAGAGCCGATATTGCATGTCATGAAAAATTTATTCGTGTGAAGACCCCAAGTGGGGGAGAGTTAATTATTCACGGTGATAAGCGTAGAAGACTTGTGCCGATATGCACTTTTACACGGGCACGTCGTCTCCTCGATAGTGGTGGCATGGCCTTTCTTGCCCACGTTTTTTATAATTGTGACGAGCCACCACCCATTCGTGAAATTCCGGTGGTTAGTGAATTCGAAGACGTTTTTCCGGACGAGTTACCGGGTGTTCCGGCGGAAAGACAAGTTGAATTTCGTATTGAGTTGGTTCCGGGGGCTACCCCCATTGCTAAAACTCCTTATCGTTTAGCGCCGACGGAAATGCAAGAATTGTTAAATCAAACCCAAGAGTTGCTCGAGAAGGGTTTTATTCGACCGAGTGCTTCTCCATGGGGCGCTTCGGTTTTATTCGTGAAAAAGAAGGATGGTAGTATGCGGATGTGCATCGATTACCGGGAGTTGAATAAAGTGATGATCAAGAATCTTTACCCATTGCCTCGGATTGACGATTTGTTTGACCAACTCCAGGGTGCGACGTATTTCTCAAAGATTGACCTGCGGTCCGGTTATCATCAAATGCGAGTCCGTGAGGAAGATATCGCGAAAACGGCTTTTTGAACACGTTATGGGTATTTTGAATTCGTAGTTATGCCTTTTGGTCTTACGAATGCACCGGCGGCATTCATGGATCTTATGAACCGAGTGTGCCAACCTATGTTGGACAAGTCAGTAATTGTGTTCATTGATGACATACTAGTCTACTCGAAAAGTATGAACGAACATGAACGTCATTTGCGTGAAGTATCGAAGACGTTACGAAAGGAGAAGTTGTATGCTAAGTTCTCCAAATGCGAATTTTGGCTAAGGGAGGTTCAATTCCTTGATCACATTGTGAACAAAGACAGCATTCAAGTAGATTCGGGGAAGATAGAGACGGTGAAGAGTTGGAGACAACCGACTACGCCTACGGAAGTCCGGAGTTTTCTCGGATTGGCCGGTTATTATCGACGGTTTATTGTGATGCTTCGTTAAATGGGCTCGGGTGTGTTCTAATGCAAAGAGGTAAAGTCATCGCTTATGCCTCTCGACAACTAAAGGAACACGAAACGAGATATTCGACTCATGATCTTGAATTGGCGGCCGTGGTACATGCGTTGAAAATTTGGCGCCATTACTTATATGGTGTCAAGAGTACGATTTATTCGGATCATAAGAGTTTGAAACATCTCTTTAACCAACGAGATTTGAATTATCGTCAACGTAGGTGGATGGATGTGGTAAAAGATTATGATTGTGAAATACTTTATCATCCGGGCAAGGCGAATGTGGTCGCGGATGCGTTAAGTTGAAAGAGTCATCACCCGACGTTACGATTGGGATTGTTACGTATGATTATTACTAACGATTTTCTTGAAAAACTTGGTGTGATTCAAATAGAGGCTTACATTCACAACAAGCATGTGGAGCGAATTGTGGGGCAATCGGAATTCATCACTATGGGTTCGCGTGGTTTGTTGTCTTTTCAAGGAAGGGTGTGGGTGCCTAAGATGGGTGATTATCGACAAGTGCTACTTGATGAAGCACATAAGTCAAAGTATTCCATTCATCCGGGCGCGATGAAGATGTATCTTGATTTGAGGAAGGATTATTGGTGGCCGGGCATGAAACGTGATGTTGTAAAGTATGTTGAGCAATGCATCACGTGTTTTCAAGTTAAGGCCGAACACCAAAAGCTGTATGGTAAGTTACAACCGTTAGAAATCTCGAAATGGAAATGGGAGCACATTACCATGGATTTCATTACAAAGTTACCTAAAACGGTGAGAACCCAATTTGATTCAATTTGGGTGATAGTTGATCGATTGACGAAAAGTGCTTTGTTTCTTCCCATTAAGGAAGCGATATCGTCGGAGACCTTGGCTAAGTTGTTTATCAAGGAAGTCATCTCTCGACATGGAGTTCCTATATCGATTATTTCAGATCGAGATACTCGTTTTACATCTCGGTTTTGGGAAAAGTTTCACGAAGATATGGGCACACAATTGAAATTGAGCACGGCGTATCATCCTCAAACGGACGGTCAAGCCGAATGTACGAATCAAACTTTGGAGGATATGTTACGGGCGTGTATTATTGATTTTGGTGGTAGTTAGGACGAGCACTTACCTTTGGTGGAATTCTCGTACAATAATAGTTATCATACTAGTATCGGGATGCCACCTTACGAGATGCTTTATGGGCGGAGGTGCCGAACTCCGATTTGTTGGGGTGAAATTGGCCAAAAGGAAATCGGCAGTACCGATTTGGTTTTAGAAACGAATAGAAAGATTGATATGATTCGGGATCATTTGAAAAAGGCGCAAGATAGACAAAAGTCGTATGCCGACAAGCGTAGACGAATGATTGAATTTCAAGAAGGTGACATGGTGATGCTTAAGGTTTCGCCATGGAAAGGTATTATTCGATTTTGAAAACGGGGAAAGTTAGCTCCTCAGTTTATTGGGCCATTTAAGGTTTTAGCTCGTGTTGGTGAAGTCGTGTATCGTTTGAAATTACCTGAAGAACTTGCAGGGATTCATAATACATTTCATGTTTACCATCTCCGTAAGTGTCTTGCGGATGATTCTTCATGGACGCCATTAGACGAAATTGAGCTAAACAATAAGTTAGAATATGTTGAAGAGCCGATTGCTATACTTGATGAGAAGGTGAAAAGGTTGAGAAATAAAGAAGTGAGGACTTTTAAAGTTCAATGGCATCGTAGTAAAGGTTCCGAGTTTACTTGGGAGCCCGAAGAGTTTGTGTTGGTTTATCTTCCTTCTTGTCATGCGACGTGGATCGCGAGGACGCGCTCCGATTCAAGTGGGGGAGAGTTGTAAGACCCATTTATTTGTAGTGTACATAAGATGCTTAAAGTGGGGGTGTCGTTGTACTTTTTAAAATGAAAAAGAAGCTGATCTGGGGGAGTGGCGCGCCGCGCGGCATTATGGCGCGCCGCGCCATTGTTCTGTGACAGATTCCTTTTAATTAGATATTTTGAGGGCAAATTGGTAAAATCACAAGGAATCCGACTTTAAGGCTTGGGATCAGTTGTTGGAGCCTCATTTACTCCATTTCCACCCACTTAATCATCTTCCATTAAATCCTAGAGAGAGAGGAGGTTCTAGAGTGAGAAAGCTCCATTAAAGGAAGAAGGAGGTTGAATCGGGTCTTAGTGCGAGTTTCAAAGTTGTTCATCTTTCCTCTAGCTACGTTTTTGTGCTAGTGGTATGCTCTAACCTTGATTTCTTGATTTTAATTTGATTATGAGTTAGGGTTTGGGGTAAGTGATGAACCTAAAACCCATTTGTTAGTAAATTGGGTGTTTTGGGTGAATTTGGGTCATGTAGACCCAAAGATGACTAACTAGGGTTTTCAAAGTATTAAACTATGTTTATGAGCCTAAATTGGTTAGTTAAAGTACTAGCACACTTATATATATGTAAATGGGTGTTAAGTGGGTTAGTGGGTGACTCGAAATGGGTGTATTTACTTTAAATGGTCAAATGGGTCATGATGGACCTAAGTGGGTAAATGTATGTGTTTGATGCATAAACCTTGTATTGGAAAGTGTCTTAGGACCTAACTTGGATAATGATTAGGGTTTTAGGGATGTTAACCCAAATATTAGGGTTAGGGTTGCAAATGGGTCAAGATAACCCTAGAATGGAGTTTTAGTGGGTTGACCAACTTGAGTTTGTGATTGATATTATGTATAATGTAATAGGTACGTTACATTGAAGGTTCTCAGACTTGATTATCTTTCACCGAAGGCGTAAGGTGAGTGGAATAATTATATGTTGTAGCGTGAAATGTGTAGTGTCGAGGTGCTAAGACACCACATTTCACGTGATGAGTGAAGCATCGAGGTGTTAAGATGCCACTCGGGGTGAAGCATCGAGGTGTTAAGATGCCACCTAGGGGTCTAGTGTCGAGGTGTTAAGACACCACTCCGTAAAATAATGAGTGAAGCATCGAGGTGTTAAGATGCCACTCGCGGTGAAGTACCGAGGTGTTAAGGTGCCACCCTAGGGGTTAGTGATACGAGGTGTTAAGTACCCTAATGGATGTTATGAACACCGATGGCATTTTCGCGAGCGCCATTCCCTTGTACGACTGGTTAACCATGGTTATTTGTGTTGTAAGTGTAAGCATAATATATTATTCGAATTATATTATATGCGTTGCTATGCTAGCTTGTGGTATTGGAGATTTCTAGCTTGTATTTGAGATTATAAGCTAATTGTGTTGCTAGCATGTATGCGGAGTTTGAGTAAGTGATTTGCAAGTAGGTATATTATATATGTATGTGTATAATTATTTCATTCACTAAGGTTTGCTTACCCTCTCGTTGTTTACCTTTTTATAAGTTCGGTTGTGGACAAGGGTAAGGGCATCATCTTGGATTAAAGATCCCGTCGTTGTTAGAGAATGCTTTTGGGATTTTTAGCTTTTGGATTTTGACCGAGACTTGGGTAGTTTAATCCCAAACACCATGCTCGTAGTGTAGTTTGGTACTTAAACTTTTTGATGGTCGAAACTCATATTTTGAATTAAACTCGTAAAACGGCCGATGTGGGCCCCGCTTCGTAAAACTCATTTTATTAATGGAATGTGTTAGTTTTACATATTTGAATATGTTGCTAAAAGCGTTTTGTCTAATTATGTCGGGAAGTGGCCAATCTTTTTAGCATTTCAAGACTTTTGGGACAGACCAGAATGGTGTGCCGCGCGGCCTTCTGGCGCGCCGCGCCATATGCCGTTCCAGCAAAAAAAAATTATTTGTTATTTTTACGCGGGTTGTTCGTGGTTTGGTTTGGTTTGTTACACTATAAACTTTTCCTGATATATTCCGTAAATTCTTCCGTAATCTACGAAATTTTTTGTTCTATATATATAAATATTCTATGTAATTAGAATACCATCCAATATCCAAAATTCAATTCATACTGAAAAACCCTTTATTCAATCGTACGAAATAGAATTTTCCACTAGTTCAAGTCCCTCGAATTCCGATAGCTATTCCAATAGTTATTCCGACATGGATATTCACCTGAGCTCTGAAAGCAGTGTAACAGGAATGGATCAACAAATCAGTCATCACCAATTCTGGATGAATTGGGGATGGGTTCGCAGTCGACTTAATCAATGGAGATGAGAAAAAGGCGATCCCTTCCACCAACCGAATTCACCTCTTAACGAAGAACCTGAAGCATTTACCGGCGAACTTATTCGTAATACCATTTTATATCTCATTTCCTGAATATCTCGCCATGATTATATACTATCTCAAAACCTTATTCACTCGCTCGTTCCGACCGACAATCATCCCAGAATAATAGAAGAAGTCAACGAACTTCGCGCCCGAGTTGTAGCCTTGGAAAATATGGTGCAAAACTTACCAGCTTCAGCAACAGCACCCGTACCATCAACAACACACGCCTCAACATCTCATTCTGTACCTCGAGTATAATCATCGTTCTACATGACGTTTTACATCATTTATCTTCGTTTGACATAATGATTATGTAATCTCAAATGTTTTAGAGATTATATGTTCTAGCTCTAACGATAAATCAAATGAGATTAATATCATATTAACTCATTAAATTCATGATTACATCTGAAGAAAATATATATGTATATAGGTTTTCATAAAGATTGTAATTAAAAATTCTTTCGTACAAACTGTTAATGATGAAAATATGTTAACGGGTAGGTAATACCCGAGGAATATTTAGATTTCACATTAATAAGTTACACTGTACATTCTTTGAATCTGATTCAACAGTCATTTACTATCCTACTTACATCCACAGATATATGTATCCGTTCACCGCAGAATAACCATTTTCACTCAATTTCATATTGGACTTTGACTTATCAGAATCCAACAAGTGGCATAATGAAGGAAACATTGGACAAAATAAAATTTATTAGAAACAAACAAATTAACTATGAGAAATTTTGTTAAGAAACCACGCTAACAAAATCCTAGCTAACTGTTAATTCCATATTACATTTTATTTATCGCAATTTATTTATCGCAATTTAATTATCGCAATTTATTTATCGCAATTTAAATTCTCGTAATTTTATTAATCGTCATTTAATTTCTGTTATTTATTTTACGCACCTTAAATATCGGGACACACATACATGGTTTTGACATATCATATCGACGCATCTATATATATTATTTGGAATCACCATAGACACTCTATACGCTGTATTGTTCGAGTTCGCTATACAGGGTTGAGGTTGATTCTTAAATAATATAGATACTTTGAGTTGTGATCGAGTCTGAGACATGTACACGGGTCACGATACGTATTAATTAATTCGAATATTAAATATTAAACTATATATGAACTATTGGACTGTTAACTGTGGACTATCGACTGTAACATTGGACAATTAAAATGAATTAAAATATTGATTATAACATGTGAAACTAAATATTTCTTCAAGTTTGCCACTTGATCTCATCTTAAACCTCATTTGTATCTTGACGATTACAATCTGCGTTCACACCTTTCATAATTCTTGAAAACACCTTAATCGAGAGGATGAACCAACCGTACTTTATCTACAGAAGAAAAGATTGATGCATATAGATATGCACCTGAAAACACTCGGAACCTGAGTAAACGTTTAACACGTATCTGTGCTAATTCCTTTAGTGTTATTATTACTCAAAATAACTTGATGATTCCTTTCAAATTAGTCAATTTTGTCACAGCTCCAGCAAGTCAACTTCAACTTTTCATTCGAAACGACCTTATTATAACCTTGATATATATGCGTGCTCTTTTATTGTTACCGGAGAACCTTTTATATTCCACCATAGTACCATCAGCGTTTAATCATCTAAAATCACAATTCTCCTGAAACCACCTCGGATTGATAACCGATGATTCAAATATCGTAGCATTAAATGCAGAGGAAACAGAAAAAAATGTAGATGGTCTAAACGGCCAAAAGTTTGATGATAAAGAAGGGAGTGTTAGGAACGCTCGATAGAAAATTTGGTATTGAAAAACAGATTGAGCAAACCATGAAGGAGACCAAGGCCAAATACAAAGACCACACCATATACTCAAAGAAATCAGGTAATCTTGGATCCGATGAAATCTTCAACGAATATCTTTCTCCGTACTCATGTTAAAATCTTGTGGAAAATCTTTCTTCATCAACCATCGAACTTAGAAATTCTAAAATATCATCATAAATATCTTCAATATTTCTAAAGATATTTTCATAAATATCCTCGTCCGAAATTATTTATCTCTTCGTGCTATCTATATTACATCATAAAGGAAACTACTTTAGTTTCTAAATTTATTTAAAATTCGAGTTTGAATTATGAATGATTTTGAAGTAGTGTTGGAAATTGATGCATGAGTTAGTATAATATAATGACACTTGATCAATGTAATTATATTACAGTAAGTCATGCTGAGTTTCTAATGGAACGTGATGATTCACAGATCATAACGTCATCATGTGCCATGTTACATGACTCTTACATTCTACCTAATCTCCAAATATATCAAGAACATAATTTCTTGATAGTTCTATCTTTTCTCTTGAATTTTGGTAATTTAACCAATCAAGATCGTGCTATTACAACTTCTCTCTTAGAACATTAAATTCATTCGAGACTCCATACTTACGAATTCTGGACCATTACTCGTTTTACTAGAGGTCGATAGGAGAATAAAAAAGCAAAGAGCTCCAAAATATAAGAGAAAATATAAAGCCCAATAGCAACACGGAGGTTATAAACTGAGGATATTAATACGAATAGCAATATAAAGACACGGTAAAATTAAGAATAGTATCACCCCAAAGTAATAATAGAAGAAAACAGATTTTTCTGGTGGAAGATTGAAAAGAAGAATGACAGAAATGATAATTAGAAAAATATCAAGGATTAGAACTGGATTAAGCATCTTCACAATCTTTTGGATGTATGAACTAATAAGGAAAGTATAGGAATGGTGAAAATAAGGGAACGGAAAAAGTTTAACTTATAATTGAAATATCAGACAGAGTAATTGAGGCAAATCACCGTAATTAATTATAGAAATCTTAAGTTCCTTATTCACCGAAGAATCAAATCTTTTAAATTTCGAAGATTTTCTTTGAAATCCCTTAAATTCCGGAATTCAAACGTGACTACGTCAAAAGTTATGACGAATCTTTATTTCATTCATTTCACTCTTTAGTGATAGCTTCACTCGTACTCTTCGAATAATCGAATTGTTTTATCCATATTACTCAATGATGATAAAACTCTACTTATCAACTCATATTCATCATGAAAACATTTTATTGTTAGCCATGACCACCTCACTCAAATTTCGGGATAAAATTTCTTTAACGGGTAGGTACTGTGACGACCCGGGAATTTCCGACTAAATTTAAACTTAATCTTTATATGATTTCGATACGATAAGCAAAATATGTATTGTTGAGTCTAGAAAATTTTGAAACGATGTTCATATATTCAATTGACCTTCGACTGCTCTCGACGATTCACGAACAATTAATTGTAAATAGATATATGTGTATGTATATATAAATAATAATTCAAAATATAATTTGAAGTATTATATTATGTTGTTATTAAAAATTAATAAAATAAAAATAGGATATTATTATAATTATTATTTAAAATATATCTATATATATCTATATATATAAATAAAGTATATTAAAAATAAATATTAAATGATTGTAATACTCGTTTAATGTTCCGATTAATATTAAGCAAGTTAAATTCAAACTTATATGATTTTAAAATAAACGGTGACCCGAAAACGAGTTCTATAAATTTTAGGCTTATTAAAAATATATTTAGAAGCTAATTAATAAATTTTAACACTTTTTATATATTTTACTCAGGATCGGGAGTGGGCAGTGAGTTAATTTTTGTTTAATAATTTATGATCGAATTTTATACCATAATGACCAAAATAAATAAATATATTTAACCTAAAAATATGGGATTTTTCAGAGTACTTTCATCCACCACTGAATAACTACGGAGTACGAAATCCAGCCCGTAAATGGTGACGGCTAAACTTATCACACGTTTTAAATTTTAATTAATATTATAATTAGAAGTACTATGCTTACTTTGAAATTTTGATGGGTTTGTTATCTGTCAAATTGTTTATATCATATATTATTATGTTTTTATGTTGGTTGAATATATCCGTAAAAGTGATTAGATTGAAGATTACTGTGTTTGATTGAAGAATCTAAACCACTATGCTTCACTTTCGGTTTCATTTCCTTATCTTTGATAGCATGTATATTAATATATTTCTTTTCATCGTCTCTTTTCCTATCTTTATATATATACTTATACAATGAAAGTGGAGGAGAACCCACGTCATATTTCTATTTCTGTTTCTCTTCCTACACCCTCCACACTCACTTCTCATTTCACCAAATATTGAGTGTATCTCTTAAACCTCTTCTCTTCATCAACCAAACCGTATCACTTAAACAAACCATCTTTCGGCTACCATGAAATGCCACATTTGTTTCTAAGTAAATCACAAAACTGTCACCTTTCTTTCTCTCTTTTCACGATTAATTCTTCCTCCTGTTTCAAATCATTATTGAACTCATTACCTCTATCATCAATCAACCAACAAAAACCGTTGTTTTCTTGTTTAACACCAACCATGAACAAACCCACCTTCACCACCTCGAGATTCCACTTATTCACTATCACCTACGAACCACTTTTGTTATCAAACTACTACGACTGTACCCATCTTCTGTCACGAATTAGAAACCCACCACCATTATCAAACTACTACTACTACCGTCACATTATTTTTTTCCTTGTTTCCTCTCGGCTGGACCGCTGCTTTATTTTTTTTTCCTCCACGAAGATGATGAGGAGTAAGAAATATGAATGGAGTTATATATTGAGATATAATCTATATATGTGATTCTATATATGGAACGAAGGTGTATATGTGTTAATGTTTTGGTAGGGCCTCAATTGTACAAATGAAAGCCACTAGTGGATTGAGTGGAAGTCGATTAGTTTAATGGAACTCATGTTTTTTTTTAATTGCCGAGTAATTGATGGAACAAATGGGGCCAAGATGTAAATTGTACATCTCTTTCTTTTGAGCTGTAAAGGATAAAGTGTGATGATCATTGATGTGTTTTTTGATTAGGATAATGGTAACATGGTGAGATCGATGCAAGAATGATGTTGATAATGAGTTAGAAGAGATTATTGATGAAGGGGTATGAGAACAAGATAACGACGAGATTATTGATGATGAATGAATCTTTTTTTTTCTTTTCTTTTATATTTCCTTTGATCGAGACCCAGTTGTAGCTCCTGTGTTATTTAAGATTTGGACCGACTCCTTTTTGTTTGCTTTTGGGCCACACTTACATTAGACTGAGATCCAGTATATATTGGGGCAGAGAGTTATAATTAAATGATGTTAGGCTTGGGCTATAAGAATTGGAAACAGGGAAAGGGGTTATATACATATAAATCGGGGTTTAGTTAAATAAGCAAGGATGGAGGAGTGGTTAGAGGAGATGTAGGGTTGAACGAAAGGTCGCATGTTCGAGTTTGGGCAGTGGCGTTATTTTTATTAAAGCCTATTCCTTTGAGGTAGCCACTTGTTTATTATTATTATTATTATTATTATTATTATTATTATTATTATTATTATTATTATTATTATTATTATTATTATTATTATTATTATTATTATTATTGTTATTATTATTATTATTATTATTATTATTATTATTGATATAAATATTAGTATCAGTATTATTATTAGTAAAATCATTATTTTTTATAGTTATTATTATTAACATTCTTTAAGATTAAAATTTACATTTTAAAAAAAAATATATCATATTTATTAAAGTTATCATTTTTTTATCATTTTATTAAAAGTATCATTTTTACAAAAACTATCATTTTTGAATTTATTACTATTATTATTATAAAATAAAACAACTGTTTATTTATTATTATCAATGTTATTATATCAAATAACTGTTAGCTAAATAAAACAATATTTACTATATCTAACATAACTATATAAATATTTTATAATATAATTAAGTAGGTTATTAATGAAACACATAATTTAAAATAACAATTAAATCACTAATAATATATAAATTTGTTCGATTACCACTATATGTGTTAATATATATATATAAATGACATAGGTTCGTGAATCCGAGGCCAACCCTGCATTGATCAATGACGTTATATGTATTTTTACTACGAAATACAATAGGTGAGTTTCATTTGCCTTTTTACCCTTTATATTTTTGGGCTGAGAATACATGCGCAATTTTTATAAATGTTTTACGAAATAGACACAAGTAATTGAAACTACATTATATGGGTGAATGATCGAAGCTGAATATGCCCCTTTTGCTTGGTAACCTAAGAATTAGTAAACCGATCTACTAATTGACGCGAATCCTAAAGATAGATCTATTGGGCCTAACGAACCCCATTCAAAGTACCGGATGCTTTAGTACTTCGATGTTATTTTTATCATGTCCGAAGGATTTCCCGGAATGATAGGGGATATTCTTATATGCATCTTGTTAATGTCGGTTACCAGGTGTTCACCATATGAATGATTTTTGTCTCTATGCATGGGACGTATATTTATGAGAACTGGAATTGAAATTCTTGTGATCTATTAAAATGATGGAAATAATTATTTATGTTAAACTAATGAACTCACCAACCTTTTGGTTGACACTTTAAAGCATGTTTATTCTCAGGTATGAAAGAAATCTTCCGATGTGCATTTGCTCATTTTAGAGATATTACTTGGAGTCATTCATGACATATTTCAAAAGACGTTGCATTCGAGTCGTCGAGTTTATCAAGATTATTACTAAGTCAATTATAGTTGGATATATTATGAAATGGTATGCATGTCGTCAACTGTCGATGTAATGAAAGTTTGTCTTTTAAAAAACGAATGCAATGTTTGTAAAATGTATTATATAGAGGTCAAGTACCTCGATGTAATCAACTATTGTGAATCATTTATAATGTATATAAACTGGTCATTTCAGAATGAGTATTGATTTGTAGTTCTTCTTGAACATTTTCTTTTACCTCATTATCAGCTGATTTTCTTTTTCAAGGATTTTTTTATGTTTGGAACCAATTGGTCTCCCACGTTTCTGGCGTGGCAAAGACTCAAGAGTGACATTATTATCAGCTTTTGGAATTTCAATTCGAGCTGGAGCATTTGCTGCTGGTATATATATGATTTAGTCACTCTTTTTATATATGTAAATGCATCAGACTATTTATTCACAAGTTCTTGCATATGCATTATTGTTGAACTTTCTTTTCGCATTCTTTTGTGCGATGATCAAGATACATTAATTTATGTTCACACCATGAAACATCTTTTTCTTTATTTTTCATTTCTCCCCCTAATATAGGGAATAATATTTCATTATAATGACAATCAGCAAAACGTGCCTTAAAACATCACCCGTCATGGGTTCAATATATCTTAAAATTGAAGATATTTCATATATATATATATATATATATATATATATATATATATATATATATATATATATATATATATATATATATATATCCCAACCCTCCTTTGAGGATCCATTTTAGTGCGTTGTGGTTATGTGACTAGAACATACACTGCATAATCAAATGTTCTAATGGTGGGAAATATTTGGCTCTCGGCCAAAATCAAGTTGTAGGGGAGAATATTTATGAGTTGCACTTTGTCTAATGTGAAATAATATCGCAGCATGTAAATTTGCATGTCTCCATATAAATTCTGAGAGTTATGTACTCGTTTTCAATGGTCTAGCTATTAGTTGCAAGCATTTAATTATTGATTCAGCTAAACCAATTTTTGTATGCACATGAGCAATAGGATGTTCAACAACAATCCATATAGACATATAATAATCATTAAATGCTTGAGATGTTAACTCACTAGAAAAATGCTTTCAACTCTCACCCTTTTAATGGTGTAATCGGAAAAATGTGCTCTTGATTTAAGAATTTGTGCAAGAAACTTTGCAAAAGTCATATTACGGCTTGATAATAGACAAACATGAGATCATCTACCAGATACGTCTATCAGAACATGAAATGTCTAAATGGCCCCATGGTGGATGAATTTATCCATATATCTCGCCTTGAATTCTTTCAAGAAACGTTTGTGATTCCTTTTCACAATATACTTTTCATTAATCACCATATGTGCTTTTCATTAATCACCATATGTGCTTTTCATTAATCATCATATGTGCTTTTTTATTAATCACCATATTTTCTTCGTTTATTAATCACCATATGTGCTTTTAATCATATGCGCTTTTCATCACATGCGCTTTTCATCATATGCACTTTTCATCATATGCGTTTTTCATCATATGGGCTTTAATCATATGTGCTTCAGGTACATTTATATATGTATAATGTAATCCAGAATCAAGTCTATGTAGTTTTTCAACTACACGATTCTTGTAAGTGATGCTTATATATTTCATCATTTTCTGTTATCACTCATTAATAATCATATCCATTATGATATATATCAGAGAAACTTAACAACTCTTTCATTTTAGGAGAAAACAAGGCATTATTTATCAAAAAATTCGTAGCATTTGATAACATGAAGTTTGTCTTTCCCGTTCCTTTTGCAGGACCTAATATAGTATTTATAATTCTTTCAGCTGATTACAAATCAATGAAATATTTCTTAGATTTGAGTATAGTGTGTGTGTGTGTGTGTGTGGCACCACTATCTGCAATACATAGGTCTTCACCTTTTAATTTATGTTATATTTCAACAAGATTCATACTAAAACTTCAAATAAGATTAGTAAATATTTTAGCAAGATAATCAAATTATATTTTATGCAAACAAGTTACAATCCGCAGTATATAAAAGGTAACACCTAATAAACATATATGTGTTATGGCCTAAAATTATTTATTTAGGAGTGCACATAATGATATTGCTAAAAATGAACATATATTCAGTCGCAATATCAGTCCGAAATAATAAGATTTTATTTATATTTCTATCATTTTCAAGTGGTAATTGTATAAATATTTTGAGAGCATAAACGGAGCATGTGAAAAATATATCAAGAAAAAATTAAAAACAAGAAGTGGTACAAGTCAACAAAGCATGCGAAGCAGAAAAATAGTGTCGGCAGACCATGTTATAGTGCCTCTAATACTTAGACCATGATTGATTAAAAAAAATAATTTGTTAGACCAATGTTGTGAAATGTCCCGTTCATATTGATTATAAACGTTCCATATTAATTGATTTCGTTGCGAGGTTTTGAACTCTATATGAGACATTTTTCAAAGACTGCATTCATTTTTAAAACAACCATAACCTTTATTTTATCAATAAAGGTTTTTAAAACATTACGTAGATTATCAAATAATGATAATCTAAAATATACTGTTTACACACGACCATTACATAATGGTTTACAATAGAAATATATTACATCGACATATGTTTCTTGAATGCAGTTTTTACACAATATCATACAAACATGGACTCCAAATCTTATCCTTATTTTAGTATGAAACAGTGGAAGCTATTAGTATTCACCTGAGAATAAACATGCTTTAAACGTCAACAAAAATGTTGGTGAGTTATATGTTTAACCTATATATATCAAATCGTAACAATAGACCACAAGATTTCATATTTCAATACACATCCCATACATAGAGATAAAAATCATTCATATAGTGAACACCTGGTAACCGACATTAACAAGATGCATATATAAGAATATCCCCATCATTCCGGGACACCCTTCGGATATGATATAAATTTCGAAGTACTAAAGCATCCGGTACTTTGGATGGGGTTTGTTAGGCCCAATAGATCTATCTTTAGGATTCGCGTCAATTAGGGTGTCTGTTCCCTAATTCTTAGATTACCAGACTTAATAAAAAAGGGCATATTCGATTTCGATAATTCAACCATAGAATGTAGTTTCACGTACTTGTGACTATTTTGTAAATCATTTATAAAACCTGCATGTATTCTCATCTCAAAAATATTAGATTTTAAAAGTGGGACTATAACTCACTTTCACAGATATTTCCTTCCCCGGAAATAAGACTTGGCCACGGATCGATTCACGAACCTATACAAATATGTACATATATATCAAAGTATGATCAAAATATAATTACAACCATTTTTATTATGTTTTAAAGATTTGAGTGTATTAAGTCAGCTGTCCTCGTTAGTAACCTACAACTAGTTGTAACATCCCACCTTTTTCCGTTTTCTTTTCCGTTATACTAATTTAAACTCCGTTATATGTTTATAACATCTCCCGTTAATACGCGTTTTAAAACATTCCGTTTAGGTATTTTCCGCACCCGACTACAAACTCGAGGGACTAAAATTGACACGGGGCAAACTAGTTGACTAGGTCACCTAGTCTACCCCAATTACCACCATTCAACCATCTCTCACTCTCTCTCTCTTTCTCTCTAGCAAGAACACACCCAATTTCCAAATTCATTCATTCATCATCTAAATCCGGATTAGGGAGCTAGCAACCAAATAAATTACATATTCTTGATCCTCTCATCATCCTCTTCGATTTGATGCTAACTACTTCGATTTTGGGTAACATTTCTAAAACACTAGATTTCTTTAAATTTGTGTTCTTGACTTAAAAGTGTGTTAATTAGTGTCTATGGCTCATTGTGATGTCGTGTATGTAATTTGTATGCTCGATTTGTTGTTTTTGGTGTAACTAGCTTGAATATGAAAATTGCTTGCTTAATCTTTGATTTTGGATGATTAAAAGTTGTTTAATTGTTAAAGTTCATGTATTAAATGTGTTACTAGCATCATTAACTTCAAATTGATGTGTAGGTTGATTAAGAAAACTTCAAAAACATGATTATTGATTTTGAGATGTTTGACTAGGGTTTGATAGTTCTTGACATGAATTTTTGGATGCTTGAATGTCATGGAATGTTAATTGTTAGTGTTTAGTAGTAATGTATGCTTCATTACCTTCAAAACGGCATATCATATGTGTGAATTGGTTTCCCGAAACTCAAAATGCAATTGATGAACTTGAAACTTAGGAAATGGACTTTTATTGTTCGCTTGATGAGATTTCGGCTATTGTAAATGATGTTATTGTTGGACCATAAGTGCTTAGTTGTATTCCTCGTCAAAATACCTTTCCAACGATATATGATAGGTATTATAAGTGTTTGCGGGTCAAGTGTTGTCTTAGAAAAGGTTTTGGTTCGTGCACACTTGGAAAAACTGACCAGAATTCTCTGCCCAGGTAGTGGCGCGGCGCGCCACATCCCCGCGCGGCGCGCAGAATCACCTGGCCAGATTCTGACCTCTTGGACCCATTTCACGTGAAATGTTTGACTAGCTACCGACCTCCGATTCACATGAAACTTGTTCTAATATACTTGTATATGAATAATTAGCATAGAAAAATAGTCCGGGACCCGACCCGAACATGTTGACTTTTTCGTTGACTTTGACCCGACCAAGTTTGACTTTTTGTCAAACTTAACCAATTAATTATGCAATCTTTCTAACATGATTCTATACTTGTATCTTGCATGAAACTTGACTAATTGATTCACATGCTATATTAATCGAGTCGTAACGAGCCATAGGACTAATTGAACATCTTTGACCGTTTGTGTTTACCGTTATTGATACAACCTATATGATTAGGTCAAGACTAGCTTTGTCTTTGCACGCGCCTACTTGTTGAAGTAATTTATTAAATCTTGCACTCAAGGTGAGATCATAGTCCCACTTTTACTCTTTTTGAACTTATATTTGGGATGAGAAAACATAAACGATTCTTTTGAACTAAGTGAACACAAGAACGGGAAAACAAACATTCTACATACGAGTTTAGAACAAAAATCCTCAATTCGATTATCATTAGTTACACTTGCCGGGTGTAAGCGAGAACTTATGTTATATGGCCATATGGGTTGACAACCCTCATCTTTGACGGTTCGCTACCGTCTACGGATGAAATATACTTTCGAGAATCAGTGTTTGTTCTAGCACTATGGATGGGGTATACAATGGATGGAATGTTAAGCTTTGATAATTGGGTGCTCGTGAAACAAACTTTTGGAATGTATTACTATTATTTCTTTGATGCAAATCTTGTGGTTCACTTGTACTTACTTACTTAAACCTATGATTTCACCAACGTTTTCGTTGACAGATTTCTATGTTTTTCTCAGGTCCTTGAACGATACATGATACATGCTTCCGCTCATTATTTTGATACTTGCATTTGGATGTCGAGTATATATGCATACATGGAGCGTCTTTTGGATACTTTTAAATTGTGTCGCATAAGTTTCATTTGTACTTAAAACTTTGTATCGTAACTTGTGGTGGAACTATTCTTGTAAACTTGAACAACCTTTACATTTGAAATGAATGCGACATATCTTTTGGTCAAACGTTGTTTTAAAGACTTATGACCACGTAATGGGACCTAAGTAGACGGCGCCGTCAATGATGATTTGGTCGGGTCGCTACAGATGGTATCAGAGCGTTGGTTGTAGGGATTTAGAGTTCATTAGTGTCAACCCCGAGTCATAGGGTACATTGGTGAGTCTAGACTACAACCGGCATATAGACTTGAAGTAGGAATTACTTGACTACTTGTGCATTTATACTCGAACGCTTCTACTCATATCTACTCTTAGTTCATCTTAATCTCACGTTGTTTAATTTGATTGACGCGCCACCTTGACTATATGAAATGATGTCGAATGCACATATGAATCAGGGTAATATAATTTCCGGGATTATATTACGGTGACTCATATGAACGTTCCGACATTATGACATAAAGAATTTAAGGCGAGTCGAGGAAAAACTTCTCTTTATCTTTATTCTATATCACGGTTAGTATTATTGAGAATACTAATCAATGATATTCTTGTGTCTTGAAGGAACAATGGCTCCTCGTCGTGTACGCCGCAATGAAACTCCCGAACAAGCTCTCGAACGGATGATAGCCACCGCCGTAGATGCGGCCATGGCCGGTCACTCATCCAACAACAATAATAATAACAACCACAACAACAACAACAACAACAACCAAGGAGCCGGTAACTCTAGCGAAGGGTGCTCCTACAAAGCTTTCATGGGGTGCAAACCCCACACTTATGATGGAACCGGGGGACCGGTTGTGCTTACTCGTTGGTTTGAACAAACCGAGGCCGTCTTTAGCATAATCGGTTGCCGGGATCAAGACAAGGTCAAATACTCCACTCACACTTTCTCCGGAATTGCTCTAACATGGTGGAACACCTATGTTCAATCGGTGGGTACCGATGAAGCTCATGCCCTCTCTTGGGCCGATCTAAAGGAAAAGATGATTGTTGAATATTTTCCGCGCGAAGAAACCCGAAAGCTTGAGGAAGAACTAAGAGCTTTGAAAGCGGTCGGAAACGATCTTAAAGCTTATAATCAACGCTTCGCCGAACTATCCTTGATGTGTCCTAATCTTGTTAACCCCGAATCTCAAAAGATTGAGCTCTACATGCTCGGTCTTCCAAAAAGCATCAAACAAGGGGTGATGTCATCCAAACCCACTACTCATCAAGCCGCTATGAACATGGCTCGCCAACTAATTGAAACGGTTGACGAAATCGTAGTGCCGGCTCCTAAAGCCGAGGACAAGTCGGGTGGCAACAAAAGGAAATGGGAAGCCACTCCATCAACCAACTACAACAACAACACCTTCACCAAAAAGCCCTTCAACAATGACGGCAAGAGGGGTTATGCCGGGAACCTACCTCTTTGCAACAAATGCAACAAACATCACTTTGGTGAATGTGGCAAGTTAATTTGCCACCGGTGCCAAGGAGTTGGTCATAAGGCCAACGATTGTAAAAGTGCCACTCCCGTTGCTCGAAAGTGGCCCAATGCACCAAAGACGGGCACTTGTTACGAATGTGGTCAAACGGGTCATTATAGAAATGCATGCCCAAAGAAGAAAGCCAACCCCAACAACCGAGGCCGAGCCTTTAACATCAACACCGAGGAAGCCCGAGATGACAATGAACTAGTCACGGGTACGTTTCTTCTCAACAACTCTTATGTTACTTGCTTATTCGATTCGGGTGCCGATAAATGTTTTGTGTCCAAGACTTTAGCTCCTACCCTTTGCACTCCACCACACCCTTTAGATACTACTTATTCCATCGAAGTGGCCGACGGAAAACTCTTAAGTGCCGACACATATTACCGGGGGTGTACTTTGAATATTTTGGGTAAGGAATTTGAAATTGACTTGATACCCATGGAACTAGGAAGCTTTGATGTAATAATCGGTATGAATTGGTTAGTCAAAATGAAATCTCACATTCTTTGTGATCTTAACGCAATCCGAATTCCTATCGAGAATGGTGAACCTTTGATCGTCTATGGCGATAAGAGTTGCACCGGACTCAACCTCGTTTCGTGTATTAAAGTTAGAAAACTACTCCGTAAGGGTTGTTTTGCGATCCTTGCTCACGTTAAGAAAGTCGAGTCCGATGAGAAGCACATCGATGATGTGCCAATTGTTAGTGACTATTCCGATGTATTTCCCGACGAATTGCCGGGTCTTCCGCCTCATCGACCGGTTGAATTCCAAATCGATCTTATTCCGGGAGCCGCACCCGTAGCGCGTGCACCATATAGACTCGCTCCATCTGAAATGCAAGAATTGCAAAGTCAAATCCAAGAACTACTTGATCGTGGTTTTATCCAACCTAGCCATTCACCTTGGGGCGCTCCGATTTTGTTTGTTAAAAAGAAAGACGGATCCCTACGAATGTGCATTGACTATCGTGAACTAAATAAATTGACGGTTAAGAACCGATATCCTCTTCCTCACATCGATGACCTCTTTGATCAACTACAAGGGTCTTGTGTATATTCGAAAATCGATCTCCGCTCGGGTTATCATCAATTGAGGGTTAAGGGGGAAGATGTCTCCAAAACCGCTTTCCGAACTCGTTATGGTAGTTATGAATTCCTTGTCATGCCATTTGGTCTCACTAACGCACCGGCGGTGTTCATGGATCTTATGAACCGCGTGTGCAAACCGTATCTCGATAAATTCGTTATTGTGTTCATCGATGACATATTGATCTATTCTAAAAATGAAGAAGAGCACGAACAACATCTCCGACTTGTGCTTGAACTTTTAAGACAAGAACAACTCTATGCCAAATTCTCCAAGTGTGAATTTTGGTTAAAGGAAGTTCAATTTCTTGGTCATGTTGTAAGTGACCAAGGTATTAAAGTCGATCCAACGAAAATCGAAGCCATTAGCAAATGGGAGACTCCTACTACTCCTACTCACATTCGTCAATTTTTGGGTCTCGCCGGGTACTATCGTAGATTCATCGAAAACTTCTCTTTGGTTGCACGTCCTCTAACCGCATTGACTCACAAGGGAAAGAAATTCATCTGGGCGACCGAACATGAATCCGCATTCCAAATCTTGAAAACGAAGCTAACCACCGCTCCTATCTTGTCACTTCCCGAAGGCAATGATGACTTTGTTGTATATTGTGATGCCTCGAAACATGGTTTTGGGTGTGTATTGATGCAACGAACGAAAGTCATTGCTTATGCTTCTCGACAACTCAAAATTCATGAACGAAACTATACGACACATGATCTCGAACTCGGAGCCGTTGTCTTTGCACTTAAAATGTGGAGACACTATCTTTACGGGACCAAGAGTACTATCTTTACCGACCACAAAAGCCTCCAACACATTTTCGATCAAAAGCAACTAAACATGAGACAACGAAGGTGGATTGAAACCTTAAACGATTACGATTGCGAGCTTCGTTACCATCCCGGGAAGGCAAATGTAGTAGCCGATGCCTTAAGTCGAAAAGAAAGAGCGGTGCCTCTTCGTGTCCGAGCCTTAAACATCACCATCCACACAAACCTTAATAGCCAAATTCGGGTAGCCCAAGATGAGGCTCTCAAGGATGAAAACCTTTCACACGAGCTCTTGAACATTCTCGTCTCTCGATTCGAAAGTAGGGAGACCGGACTCCGATATTACGCCGGAAGGATTTGGGTGCCTAGTTATGGGTACCTACGAAGCCTTATTTTAGATGAAGCCCATAAGTCACGATACTCGATTCACCCCGGTGCCAATAAGATGTACCACGACCTTAAACAACTATATTGGTGGCCGAACATCAAAAGGGACGTAGCTACTTATGTTTCCAAGTGTTTGACATGTTCCAAAGTCAAAGCCGAACACCAAAGACCGTCCGGACTACTTCAACAACCCGAGATCCCGCAATGGAAGTGGGAAAGGATAACGATGGATTTTATCACCAAGCTACCAAAAACGACGGGCGGTTATGATACCATTTGGGTTATTGTTGACCGTCTCACCAAATCCGCACACTTCCTTGCCATGAAAGAAACGGACAAAATGGAGAAACTTGCACAACTTTACCTTAAGGAGATCGTAGCCCGACACGGTGTACCTTTATCGATTATCTCCGACCGAGATGGCCGTTTCGTTTCTAGATTTTGGCGTACATTGCAAGAAGCGTTGGGAACGCGTTTAGACATGAGCACCGCATATCATCCTCAAACCGATGGACAAAGCGAACGTACAATTCAAACCTTAGAAGACATGTTACGAGCTTGCGTGGTTGATTTCGGAAAAGCTTGGGACAAGCACTTACCTCTCGCCGAGTTCTCTTACAACAATAGTTATCACGTGAGTATTAAAGCCGCACCTTTTGAAGCGCTATATGGCCGCAAATGTCGTTCACCTCTTTGTTGGGCCGAGGTAGGCGACGTGCAAATCACCGGACCCGAACTCATTCACGAAACCACCGAGAAAATCGTTCAAATCCGAGATAGGCTTAGGACGGCCCGAAGTCGTCAAAAGAGCTATACCGACAAACGACGCAACGATCTTGAATTTCAAGTCGGTGACCGAGTAATGTTAAAAGTCGCACCTTGGAAGGGTGTAATCCGTTTTGGGAAACGCGGGAAGCTAAATCCGCGGTATATTGGTCCTTTCGAAATCTTGGAGCGTATTGGAACCGTTGCTTATCGTTTAGATCTTCCGCCTCAATTGAACTCCGTTCATCCTACCTTCCATGTATCTAACTTGAAAAAGTGTCTTGCTGAACCCGATATCGTCATCCCTCTCGAAGAACTTACTATGGATGACAAACTTCATTTTGTGGAGGAACCGGTTGAAATTGTGGACACCTCCGTCAAGACATTGAAACAAAGCCGAATCCCGATTGTCAAGGTTCGTTGGGATGCCAAAAGAGGACCCGAGTTTACTTGGGAAAGACAAGATCAAATGCAAAGGAAGTATCCTCATCTATTTGTGAATTCAGAAACGCAAGATCTCGAGGAAGAAACAACGACTACTACGCCTACTTAAATTTCGGGACGAAATTTCTTTTAAGGAGTAGGTAATGTAACATCCCACCTTTTTCCGTTTTCTTTTCCGTTATACTAATTTAAACTCCGTTATATGTTTATAACATCTCCCGTTAATACGCGTTTTAAAACATTCCGTTTAGGTATTTTCCGCACCCGACTACAAACTCGAGGGACTAAAATTGACACGGGGCAAACTAGTTGACTAGGTCACCTAGTCTACCCCAATTACCACCATTCAACCATCTCTCACTCTCTCTCTCTTTCTCTCTAGCAAGAACACACCCAATTTCCAAATTCATTCATTCATCATCTAAATCCGGATTAGGGAGCTAGCAACCAAATAAATTACATATTCTTGATCCTCTCATCATCCTCTTCGATTTGATGCTAACTACTTCGATTTTGGGTAACATTTCTAAAACACTAGATTTCTTTAAATTTGTGTTCTTGACTTAAAAGTGTGTTAATTAGTGTCTATGGCTCATTGTGATGTCGTGTATGTAATTTGTATGCTCGATTTGTTGTTTTTGGTGTAACTAGCTTGAATATGAAAATTGCTTGCTTAATCTTTGATTTTGGATGATTAAAAGTTGTTTAATTGTTAAAGTTCATGTATTAAATGTGTTACTAGCATCATTAACTTCAAATTGATGTGTAGGTTGATTAAGAAAACTTCAAAAACATGATTATTGATTTTGAGATGTTTGACTAGGGTTTGATAGTTCTTGACATGAATTTTTGGATGCTTGAATGTCATGGAATGTTAATTGTTAGTGTTTAGTAGTAATGTATGCTTCATTACCTTCAAAACGGCATATCATATGTGTGAATTGGTTTCCCGAAACTCAAAATGCAATTGATGAACTTGAAACTTAGGAAATGGACTTTTATTGTTCGCTTGATGAGATTTCGGCTATTGTAAATGATGTTATTGTTAGACCATAAGTGCTTAGTTGTATTCCTCGTCAAAATACCTTTCCAACGATATATGATAGGTATTATAAGTGTTTGCGGGTCAAGTGTTGTCTTAGAAAAGGTTTTGGTTCGTGCACACTTGGAAAAACTGACCAGAATTCTCTGCCCAGGTAGTGGCGCGGCGCGCCACATCCCCGCGCGGCGCGCAGAATCACCTGGCCAGATTCTGACCTCTTGGACCCATTTCACGTGAAATGTTTGACTAGCTACCGACCTCCGATTCACATGAAACTTGTTCTAATATACTTGTATATGAATAATTAGCATAGAAAAATAGTCCGGGACCCGACCCGAACATGTTGACTTTTTCGTTGACTTTGACCCGACCAAGTTTGACTTTTTGTCAAACTTAACCAATTAATTATGCAATCTTTCTAACATGATTCTATACTTGTATCTTGCATGAAACTTGACTAATTGATTCACATGCTATATTAATCGAGTCGTAACGAGCCATAGGACTAATTGAACATCTTTGACCGTTTGTGTTTACCGTTATTGATACAACCTATATGATTAGGTCAAGACTAGCTTTGTCTTTGCACGCGCCTACTTGTTGAAGTACTTTATTAAATCTTGCACTCAAGGTGAGATCATAGTCCCACTTTTACTCTTTTTGAACTTATATTTGGGATGAGAAAACATAAACGATTCTTTTGAACTAAGTGAACACAAGAACGGGAAAACAAACATTCTACATACGAGTTTAGAACAAAAATCCTCAATTCGATTATCATTAGTTACACTTGCCGGGTGTAAGCGAGAACTTATGTTATATGGCCATATGGGTTGACAACCCTCATCTTTGACGGTTCGCTACCGTCTACGGATGAAATATACTTTCGAGAATCAGTGTTTGTTCTAGCACTATGGATGGGGTATACAATGGATGGAATGTTAAGCTTTGATAATTGGGTGCTCGTGAAACAAACTTTTGGAATGTATTACTATTATTTCTTTGATGCAAATCTTGTGGTTCACTTGTACTTACTTACTTAAACCTATGATTTCACCAACGTTTTCGTTGACAGATTTCTATGTTTTTCTCAGGTCCTTGAACGATACATGATACATGCTTCCGCTCATTATTTTGATACTTGCATTTGGATGTCGAGTATATATGCATACATGGAGCGTCTTTTGGATACTTTTAAATTGTGTCGCATAAGTTTCATTTGTACTTAAAACTTTGTATCGTAACTTGTGGTGGAACTATTCTTGTAAACTTGAACAACCTTTACATTTGAAATGAATGCGACATATCTTTTGGTCAAACGTTGTTTTAAAGACTTATGACCACGTAACGGGACCTAAGTAGACGGCGCCGTCAATGATGATTTGGTCGGGTCGCTACACTAGTTGTCCACAGTTAGATGTACAGAAATAAATTGATATATATTATCTTGAATCAATCCACGACCCAGTGTATACACGTTTCAGGCTAGATCACAACTCAAAGTATATATATTTTTGGAATCAACCTCAACCCTGTATAGCTAACTCCAACATTACTGCATATAGAGTGTCTATGGTTGTTCCAAATAATATATATACATGGGTCGATATGATATGTCAAAACATTTGCATACGTGTCTATGGTATCTCAAGATTACATAATATATTAGAATACATGTATAATACAATATAAGTTAGCTAGGATATGATTTGTATAGATTTGTTAAACATTTCCCGTAGCTAAAAAGATCAAAAATATCCAATCTTATTTTACCCATAACTTCTTCATTTTAAATCCGTTTTGAGTGAATCCAATTGCTATGGTTTCATATTGAACTTAAGTTTATGAATCTATACAGAAAAAGTATAAGTTTATAGTTGGAATTACAGGTTACAAGTCGTTTTTGTAAAGGTAGTCATTTCAGTCGAAAGAACGACGTCTAGATGACCATTTTGGAAAACATACTTCCACTTTGAGTTTAACCATGATTTTTGGATATAGTTTCATGTTCATAAGAAAAATCATTTTCCCAGAAGAACAACTTTTAAATCAAATTTATCATAGTTTTTAATTAACTAACCCAAAACAGCCCGCGGTGTTACTACAACGGCGTATATCCGGTTTTACGGTGTTTTTCGCGTTTTCCAGTTTTAAATCATTAAGTTAGCATATCATATAGATATAGAACATGTGTTTAGTTGATTTTAAAAGTCAAGTTAGAAGGATTAACTTTTGTTTGTGAACAAGTTTAGAATTAACTAAACTATGTTCTAGTGATTACAAGTTTAAACCTTCGAATAAGATAGCTTTATATGTATGAATCGAATGATGTTATGAACATCATCACTACCTCAAGTTTTCTGGATAAAACTACTGGAAATAAGAAAAATGGATCTAGCTTCAAAGGATCCTTGGATGGCTCAAAAGTTCTTGAAGCAGAATCATGACACGAAAACAGTTCAAGTAAGATTTTCACTCGAAATAAGATTGTTATAGTTGTACAAATTGAATCAAAGTTTGAATATGAATATTACCTTGAATTAGAAATATAACCTACTATAAATAACAAAGGTTCCTTGATCTTAGATGATTACTTGGAATGGATTAGAAAGCTTGGAAGTAAACTTGCAAACTTGGTAGTATTCTTGATTTTTATGAAACTATACTTATGGAATTTATGAAGAACACTTAGAACTTGAAGATGGAACTTGAGAGAGATCAATTAGATGAAGAAAATTGAAGAATGAAAGTGTTTGTAGGTATTTTTGGTCGTTGGTATATGGATTAGATATAAAGGATATGTAATTTTGTTTTCATGTAAATAAGTCATGAATGATTACTCATATTTTTATAATTTTATGAGATATTTCATGCTAGTTTCCAAATGACGGTTCCCACATATGTTAGGTGACTCACATGGGCTGCTAAGAGCTGATCATTGGAGTGTATATACCAATAGTACATACATCTAAAAGCTGTGTATTGTACGAGTACGAATACGGGTGCATACGAGTAGAATTGTTGATGAAACTGAACGATGATGTAATTGTAAGCATTTTTGTTAAGTAGAAGTACTTTGATATGTGTCTTTAAGTCTTTCAAAAGTGTATGAATACATATTAAAACACTACATGTATATACATTTTAACTGAGTCGTTAAGTCATCGTTAGTCGTTACATGTAAATGTTGATTTGAAACCTTTAAGTTAACGATCTTGTTAAATGTTGTTAACCCAATGTTTATTATATCTAATGAGATGTTAAATTATTATATTATCATGATATTATGATATATTAATATATATTAATATGATATATATACATTTAAATGTCGTTACAACGATAATCGTTACATATATGTCTCGTTTTGAAATCCTTAAGTTAGTAGTCTTATTTTTACATATGTAGTTCATTGTTAACACACTTAATGATATATTTAAATATCATTTTATCATGTTATATATAGTGTATCAATATCTTAATATGATACATATTTATTTAGTAGACGTTATCATAACGATAATCGTTATATATATCATTTCGAGTTTCTTAACTTAGTAATCTCATTTCTTATTTATATCACATATTGTTAATATATTTAGTGAGATACTTACTCATCATAATCTTATGTCAACCATATATATATGTCTATATATACCACAACATGTAGTTTTTACAATTTTGTAACGTTCGTGAATCGCCGGTCAACTTGGGTGATCAATTGTCTATATGAAACTTATTTCATTTAATCAAGTCTTAACAAGTTTGATTGCTTAACACGTTGGAAACATTTAGTCATGTAAATATCAATCTCAATTAATATATATAAACATGGAAAAGTTCGGGTCAATACATGTTGATGGCTAACTCTACTTTCTAGTTAAAAATTCATAGGGTCAAGTTGAAGAGTAAAATATATATACTCCCTGGCGCACACATGAAAAGAGGTGTGGTCATCATTTATTAACCAAATCAGTATCAAGTTTAATTCATAATCATATACACACAAAATATATTCCGTATGTAATAATTTCCATTTCAAGTTTTAATTTCAAGTTGTTAGTAGCAAGTTTGTGATGACCCAGAAAATTTCACATTAATAAATTAATTACAAGATAAAATGTTTCTGACATGATAAGAGAACCTATTATGTTGAGTCTTAAAACTTTTTGAACTAGTTTACACATTCAAGTACCCTTTGACCTTTCCCGACGAGTCACGAACAACAATTTATAAATGGATAAATTACCCAATAATAATTACTTTTTCATAACAAACGACTTTAAGTCTTTAACTTCTATTCCTGTAGGAATATTAGATGATAGGTTAGTATAACCTGAACAAACTAAAACAATGTTAATTAAGAAGTAAATTATATATTCTTCGTCTAATAAGTTTTAAGATGATTTGGTAGATATGGGGTATACGATTCGAAATTGAATTTGATTAACCTATAAATTATATTTTAAGTTTTAATAATATCAATGTCCTAAAAGGTAAAATAATCTATAATTCCTAAACTAATTGTTGCTATTTCTAACATTTAAAACTAACATGATTGTCAATCCGTACAAGTGTTCTTTTTATATATTTAGTGGATATAATAAAAGAAAGTGATATGAATGTATTGTATGATTGTTATTCAATATAAAATTAACAAAATTGAAAAGGGATCAAAGCAACCCGTGACTTGAATTTGGTTGAATTACATGGGTGTCTTTTTGTGGTGTGAGTCTATCCTACTACACGTGGATCTCATGTCTTTTAATCCTGTGAATTATGGGTTCATATAATTTCTCTCATCATTATTATTATACGTATTTAATTAAAATTAAATATTACCTCATGAAACTAGAAACCAATCATTCCATTTACTTTAGCTCCATATATATATATATATATATATATATATATATAAAACATAAACGATTACCATCATCTTTATTTATTTTGTTTTTATGCTATTTCAGTATCTTATTATTACTTTTCTTTTTGATCTTTACTACAACTATATATATATATTATATTAATGATGCTAGATTGATGTTTGTTTTCAAACAACTTCTTGATCGCATTACATTTATAATATATATAGACAACAATAGTAAAATATGGATATATAATCTGTGATTTCTTGTATTCACAAAAACACAAACACATGAGTTTCTTTTTCCGACTTCTCTACTACTCGACAACCCACTCAAACACCACTACCTTTATTTTATTTCTTTAATTGACTTATTCGATCACCAAAACACATAGTTCCAATTCATCTCAAGTTATATATATATTTCTTCACATATGCATGAATCCACAGCAATGATCAAAAAGAAACAAATTACTAATTGTCTACTTGCATCTTTTGTGACCCACTTCCACACAAACATCTATGTCATGCTCCGTATTATATAATTGCATTAGATGAATATGAATTATTTTGTTTTAACAAATAGTAGGAACATGACGTGTTTAGGAGATCTACATGTGATAAGTTGGATAAGAACAAGTAAAAAAAAAACTAATAATAATAATAATAAGTCACGGATCATATTTCTAAATCACGGGTCATGATACTTTATTTTGGATTTCCTGAAAACGTGTTTTTTTTAAGTTGACTATAGAGTTGCTTGTCTTTGGCCAAAGTATTATATATATGGTGCTCTTAATTCTTGTTGAGATATAACGAAAACAATATATAAATTACTATTTTTTTCTTTCTTTCCAATCAATATAGTGATTAGCTCGAAGTAAAATTTCAACAAATTTTAGCACTTTGAATTTCGGTCGAGAGAAAACATACATATATCATATCTCTATCTATATTTACTCCGTATAAACTACAGTTAGAGGTAAAATATTGAAACGAGGTTATGCTCAGGAGATTTTCAAGTCGGGTTTCATATTGATTTAAAACTAAGGAAATATTGGGTATTGTTCATGAATCCAAGGCCAACCATACAATCATCTACTATCATTACGTCTATGTAATTTGCCTACAATATTGAATCTCAATATTGAACAGTGAGTTTATAGATCCCTTTTTAAATGATTTAAATATTTTGGGCTGAGAATACATGCACTTTATTTTATGGACACAAGTACATACTTAATTCTACAATGAGTTTAAACCAAAAATCCCTTAGCTTTGGTAAGTAGTAACTGCCAGTACATAAGATGTGGACTGGTGGGCGCGAGTAATCGTATATGGATCCATAGAGTTTGACATCCCCGTCCGAGCTAGAGCGCTAGCCTTTTAACGGACGTATGTTACTTGAGTTTACGACACGTTGGTTTACGTGTATTAAAACAACAGGGGTAATTATTATTATAGCGTTAAGTTGAGTTACCAGGGTGCTCTGTTACGTAGAATCTATTGATAAACTTTTGATGAAATCTTGTGGTCCATCTTATTATACTTACTCGAGCAGTAAAACCTATAACTCACCAACATTCATGTTGACCTTTTTAGCATGTTTTATTCTCAGGTCCTTAGACTGCTTTCGCTGTGATGTACTTGTTACCTGCATAGAGTCTCTCATGCTTTGTATAAAGTTTATTGCATTCGAAACAAAACTACGTTGTGTAATAAATAATTTGACTGTGATGTCAACCTGTAAGATAAAGACTTATGTATTTCCAGGGATTTACTTATACTTAAGTAATCGCCCACATGTTTATAACTTTTTATGTTCAGAAAGTCACTTATCACCCACAGACAGATGGTCAAAGTGAAAGAACAATACAAACATTAGAAGACATGTTACGAGCATACGTGATTGACTTTGGAACCAGTTAGGATCGACACTTACCCTTGGCAGAATTCTCATATAATAACAGTTATTATACGAGCATCAACGCAGCGCCATTTGAAGCACTTTACTGTAGAAAGTGCAGATCTCCTATTTGTTGGAGTGAAGTAGGAGAAAGACAACTTACCGGACCAGAAATTATTCATGAAACCACCAAAAAGATCATTCAAATACAACAGTGATTGAAAACGGCCATGAGTCGCCAAAAGAGTTATGCTGATGTAAGAAGAAAACCGCTAGAATTTCAAGTGGGTGACAAAGTCATGTTGAAAGTGTCACCCTAAAAAGGCATTGTACAATTCGGTAAACGAGGAAAGCTAAGTCCTAGGTACGTGGGAACCTTTGAAATCACCGAAAGAATTGGAGTAGTTGCTTATCGATTAAAGCTACCGCAAGAACTTAGTGGTGTTCATGACACATTTCATGTGTCAAATTTGAAGAAATGTTTAGCTGAAGAGGATGTCGTAATTCCTCTTGAAGAAATACGAATAAATGATAAAGTCCATTTTATCGAACAACCTGTTGAAATCATGGACCGTGAGGTCAAACAATTAAAACAAAACAAAATACCGATAGTTAGGGTTCGTTGGAATGCTAGACGAGGACCCGAGTTTACTTGGGAACGTGAAGATCAAATGAAGCAAGATAATAAGATATAGGCAATTAAAACTAAGACAGGAAAGGCTATAGTCCTAAAGATTGCTAAGGCACCCTAGCTAACACATAAGGCACACATAAAATGCAATCCTGGTTCTCTATAATAGCCCTGCTCTGATACCAATCTGTCACACCCTCAAATAGGGCATGGGGTATTTGTGACTAATTATATCAAATCACAGTTGTATAAACGAGAACGACTCTATATGAGATGTTTTATTGAGTTTTGCAGCGGAAGATAAATAGATTACATTGTATTTAGAGCATTAAATGTCTTTAATTGATATGATATGTAATGAAGACTCCAAGCATAGCAAGCAATCATCATCAAAGCAGCAGATATACAGCGGAAGCAATATTTAAGTACCTGAGAATAAACATGCTTAAAAAGTCAACACGAGGTTGAGTGAGTTCATAGGTTTGTCATAAATAATGATTTCAGTAATAGATCACAAGATTTAATAAAAGACGATATATCATGTATATCAAAAGTATGCCATGAGCGTATAATATCAAAACTAAATGATTTTACCCTGAGACAATACATATGTAATTGTCAAGATCATTATTATACCACCAATTGACCTGACGTTAACAATGCGGGACGTTACTCCCAATAGCGCTATTTATAATAATTCCGTTTGCCTCTTCATTATCTAGCAATTAATGATATTACAAAGCAGGGTTTTGCATGTTTCATATGAACACAATAACATGTTACATATCAACACAATAAAAGTACTCATGTTGGTCGCATAATAGTTTGCACTTGTGTCTATCCGTTATAAAAATATTGCATTTGTTCTCAGCCCAAAAATATATAAAAAGGGAGCAGATGAACTCACAATACGATACGATAGTTTGTAGTAAATGTGCATATGACGGTAAGTGTAGAGTTGAGTTGACCTCAGATTCACGAACCTATATCAAGTATATATATTAATACATATACTCGTAATCGAATAAGTTTATATATATAAATTTATTAGTTATGTCATTTTTATATTAATAACATGTAAGTTTCTTATATTTATTTTATATATTCTAAATAGATAAAAATATAAATTTTATTATATTATGTGTAAATATATTTATATATATATATCATTTGTTTTGTTAAAATAGTAATTATAATAATACAAAAAAATATTAGTAATGATAATAATAATATTAATGATAATATTAATATCAATAATAATGATAATAATATTAATGATTCTATTGATGGTAATTAAAATGATAGTTTTAATAATAATGATAATCTCATTAAAAGTGATAATGAAAATACTTTTTAATAATAACAATAGTAATAAGCATACTAATAATAATAGTGATAATATTAATAATAGTATTTATGATAAAAATAATCTTAATATTTAGGAAATGATACTAATACTAATATTTATGAAAATAATAATAAGTTGTTCTTTTTATAATAATAATAATAATAATAATAATAATAATAATAATAATAATAATAATAATAATAATAATAATAATAATAATAATAATAATAATAATAATAATAATAATAATAAAGTGGTAACTAATACTTTTATTAGTAATAATACTAGTAATAACTATAATACTAGTAATAATAAAAAAAATTAATTGTAACAATAATAATAATAATAATAATAATAATAATAATAATAATAATAATAATAATAATAATAATAATAATAATAATAATAATAATAATTATTATTATTATTATTATTATTATTATTATAGAAATGAAAACAACCTTAATAAGCTTTTCTAAAAAGAAAATGCCCAAGACCGGGCTCGAACCCGCAACCTCTCAAATATACAAACATCCTTAACTGTCCCTCTGTTTCTTTATTTCTGATTAATCCCAGCACCATTTCTATTCAACTTAGTTTCTGTTTTTCTATCTTCTTCTTCTCAAACCATAAATCGACCAGAGGAAAACCACCACTCAATTAATTCATTAAATGAACTAAGTGTTTTAATAGACTTAGGATTAACCAGTAATTAAAAATTGAATTAACAAACACAAAAAAAAAAAAATGAAAGCAGCAGCAGAAAAATATGCGAAGAACATTTTTTATAAACTCAAACATTGATTTCGATTTTCAGATGTTTTTAGCTTATGAGTATAAAATGGAATATGCTTTAAATCATCTCTAGAAACTTTATGAATCTTCAATTGATACAGAAAGAATAACAAGACTTCGAATTTCACAAAGAACACAGAGTTGACTTTTTAAAAATTAAACTTTGACTTCAAAATTAAGAATCGTTTTGAGGAATTGGAAATTCAAATTTTGCAGAAAAATTGAGTAAATGATTTCTAAAAAGACTGTATTTAAGTATTTTGAATTTTAACTAGTATTCGAGCTTTTGATTTAATCGAGCCATAACAGAGATATTTACTTTGTGTTCTTGATTTTTTTTGATAATTTTTGATCAAATTAAAAGCTGTAATTGATATTTGTAAGTATAAAATCGTCTGGTTTTTATAAACAAGAAATTGTGATTGTTTGATAATGGATGTCGACTGATAATTACGTTCAAGAACAGAAAAAAAAGCAGATAAAAAAATAAAAAAATAAAAAGCAAAAGCTCACGATTAATAAAAAAATCAAACAGAATAAGCAGATCACGAAAAGAAAATATAAAATGTAAAAGCTATTTACCTAATTTAGGTATATGTCTTTTTCTTTTTCTTTTTAATTATTATTATTAAATAAATACATTAATAATTATAATAATTAATAATAATAATTTTAATAATAATTATAATTATAATAATAATAATAATTATAATAGATAAAGATAAAGATAAGAATAATATGATATTACTAATACTAATAATTCTTAAATAACAATACTAAACATAATGATATTAATATAAATTATGTTAATGATATTAATAATAATAATAATATTAATATAACAATTATATGTTAAATTATAATTTAATTTAATATGTTAATATTACATATTATTAATTAGGTAATATTTATATATTATATAATAACATATATTGAGTATTTAATATTTTTACCTTTTATATATGTATTTTACAATATATAAATAATTTTTATAATAATAATTATGTATAGAATTCATATATATATATATATATATATATATATATATATATATATATATATATATATATATATATATATATAATTATTTTTAATTATCAAGTTTTGTTACGTAGATAAATATATTAATTATAAATTCAGAGTATAACATTTAACATTTTGTTAATGTTTTGCTAGTTATTATATATGTACACACACATATAATCATATTTTGATGTTCGTGAATCGTCGGGAACAGTCGAAGTTTAGTTTACATTTAATCGGAAATTTTCTGGGTTATCACAGTACCTACCCGTTAAAATAAATTTCGTCCCGAAATTTAGTTATTGCCATCAATCGGCATTGTTTGTAAATAGGTGAGGATATTTTCGTTTTATTTAGTTTTCACGTTCCCAGGTATACTCGGGGCCTTGCATGAATTTCAACGGATAGAATATTGTTTTGTTTTGAGCGTTTAAATCTTACGATCCATAAATTCTACGAAGTGCATTTTATTATTAATACGGAGGTTATCTAAAGAATTTAACAAGAGTGTCATTGATTAGGTTTTCTCAGAAAGAGATGATGACACTATACAAGCATTTTAATACACATGAAATGTGTTATGAATAATAGTGAGCTTATTTAAACCTTGAGCGTTTATGCCACAATATTAGGGTAGACAAAATAGAGAGGAGTTCGTGAAAATCACGATCATGAAATTTGATAGAGATCGTCATTGTTTATAAGAAGAATATTTTATTGATGAATATGAGTTGAATAATAGAGTTTTATCACTATTGGGTAATATGGATGAAACGATTCGATTATAGGAAGAGTATAAGTGAAGCTATCGTAAAAGATTGAAATGAAGAAATATCTGTTTGCTTTAACTTTTGACGTAGTCACGATTGATGTCCGAAATTCAAGGGATTTAAAGAAATTTTCGTAATCTTTATAGGATTTGATTCTCCGGTAATTAAGGAATTTAGGATTTTCTTTGATTAAATGCGGTGAATTGCTTCGGTTGTTGTGTCTGAAATTTCGCTATAAATTAGCTTCTTCTGTTTCATTATCTTTACCACTTCTATACTTTCTTCCTCAATTCATACTTCCAAAAGATTTGTCAATATGCTTCATCTAGTTCTAATTCTAGATATAGTCCTGAATTTCGTTTCAGTCATTCTTCTTTTTCATTTACCACCAGAGGAATTTGTTTTCTTCTACTTTTACCTTGGGGTTATAGTGTTTTTAATTCTCCCGTGTCTTTATGTCGCTATACGCATTGATGTACAAGGTTTGTAATTTCGGTGTCGTTATCGGGCTTTATATTTTCCCTTATATGTCGAAGCTTCATGCCTTTGTAAAGCAAGTAATGGTCCAGAATTCGTAGGTATGAAGTTTCGAATGAACCTAATGTTCTAAGAAAAAAGGAACGTAGTATCATGATTTAATTTATTAAATTGCCAGAATTACTCAGGATAGAACTATCAAGAATATATGTTCTTGATATGTTCAGAGGTTAAGTATAATGTAAGAGTCGTGTAACATGGCAAATGATGATTATAAAGTCTATGAATCATCATCTTCCATTAAAAATTTAGCATGACTTACTGTAATATAATCACGTTGGCCTGGCGTCATTATATTATACTAACTCATGCTTCAATTCCCAATACTTCTTCAAAACATTTATAATTTAAACTTGAATTTTACAAAATATAGAAACTTAAACAGTTTCCTTTATGATGTAATAAAGATATCGCAAAGAGATAATTAATTGCGGACAAGAATCGTTATGAAGATATCTTCATAAATATCGAGGATATTTATAACGAAAGATACGATGATTTTATAATCGAGGAAAATTCTTCTGTAGAAATTTAGAATGCATAAAGAGATCTTCGGTGATATCCATCAGAAATAGAATCATCTAGATTCTTTATGTATAGGTTTAATCTTCGTGATTTGTCAACAGCTTCCTTCATGTTTTGCTCAATCCATTTCTCAATACCAGATTTTCTTTTGAGCTTTTCCAACACACAATTCTTTATTATCAAGCTTTTGGCCATTAAGACCCTCTACAGCTTTTGCTACTTCGTCAACATTCTCAAAGTTTAACGAATTTGAATCATTGGTTATAGTTCTGAGGTGTTTTCAAAAATTTGGAGTTGAAGTGTTTAAGCGTAGGATGTAACTAGAAATGTTGTAAATCTCAAAAGTAATGAATGATGGTTTCGGTGGTTTGATGTGATAAGAATGCGAATGAATATAATTTACGAATGTAGTGATCTTAGGAAGATAACTCATGCTAAAGCTTTGGATGTCCAATTGAATTTGAATGAAAATGCTTGTTCTTCGGTGAACAGATACATATATCCGTGGATGTGAGTAGGATAGTTAATGTCTGCTGAATCAGAATTGAAGATTGTACAGTGTAACATATTAATGTGAATTCTAAATATTTCTTGGGTATTATCTACCCGTTAAAATATTTTTAACATCAACAATTTGTACAAAAGAATTGGAATATATACCCACATATATATTTTCTTCGGATGTAAATCATGGATTTAATGAGTTAATATCATATTAGTCTCATCTGATTTGAGGTTGGAATAAGAATAAATAATCTCCAAAAACTTTTAGAAACTACATATTTTCTGCAGAGTATTTCTTCAATGTAGTTATGAATCAATACTTCATCGTTTGTTGTTACTGGTATTCCTTGGTATCTATGGTGCGTATGATGTTGATGCTCGTGGCACATATTGTGATGTTGAGGCTTGTGATGCGGATGTTGTTGTTGATGAAGCTGATGGTGCTGATGCTGTTACTGATACTGATGCAACTACTGGTGCTTATAATGTTTGCTGTGTTGATGATGTTGGCGGTACTGTTGAGGCTGTTACTGATTCTGGTAGTGCCGTTGGTGCTGGTGATGTTGACGATACTGATGGTGGTGTTGTGGTTGCTCTTGGTATTGCTTGTGGTACTTGGGTAGTAGATGTGAGCCTAGCTTCTAAATCGTGCACCATTTCCTCCAGGGTTTCTACTTTACGCTCAAGTCTATGAATTAGTTCTACCCATTCTTCCATAAGGTTTGTCAATTCTTGATATTTAGTTTGAAGTCTTCTAACTTCTTCTAATAATCCTATCTGATTAGAATTTGGGAGTAGAGGACGAATACTATCTTTGACTACGGTGAGACGACCTTTGAGGCGGAAAATCCTTGCGAAAAGAGTGAAAACGGTGTTGCTAACAGGTTCGCCGGTAAGTGGATCGAGCACTCCGACATTTGGTGGTAAGTTTGGCTCGTGATAAGGAGTACCTTCTTTATTTCTCCACAGGGTGAGTATTTCGCGAACCCATCCCCATTTTCTGAAGAAATCACGGTAATTGATCGGTAGGTGTGCTCCCGTCACGCTATCTTCGGAGCTAGAGGAATTTGAGGAATCAGGTGAGAAATCCATATTATGTGTTTGAAATAGGGTTTGATATGAAATGGGTGTTGAATATTGAATGATATATTCGTCTCCTTGAATACGTATATATAGCAAAAGGTTTCCGTAATTTACGGAGGAAATTTAGGAAAAGTGGTAGACAAAGTTTACTGGGATAGATATGATAAGATATGAATTTGTCTGTACATCATCTATGCAATAATCGCAGTATGATGTGTCGAGACTTTAATTATTAAGCAAATGATTTCCAACAAGGATTGATAGATATACTTTCTGATCAATCCTTAATTAGTGATGTTACTTAATTACGGATTGAGTGCAATAAGAATGTAATGGAGGATGGAACGTTTGATGATTATTTTGGGCTCCGATGATCGTCTTTCACTTTAACTATCAAGTGATCAACCACCCCGACCCGGTCTTGATTGTTAATTAGCTTAATTCACCTTTGCGCGGTGTAAAAATCCCTTGGGTAAGATCACAAGTGGAAATTACGAAGGCTTAGGCAAAATGGCAGAGAATCAACAACCTATAAATGAGAGGCCAAGCTCCCTATTTATAGTATTCGAGATATCCGCGGTTTGCGAATCACTTAACTGTCCGCGGAAACTCAGCGGGTTAAACCGCAGTCATCTATTTGCGCGGAAACACAACCACTGTATTTATTTTCAGCGAACATTTTATAGCTTTGCATCATAGTTCACATACTTTTGCCATTAGCCTTTAGCAAATAAAATATACATATATAATGCTATGTATATGATCAAGTCCCCCCAGTTTATTATGATACATTTTCACGAAGCCAATGCATCATGATATACTCTAAAAATAAAGAAGTGTTTCTTAAAATATTTCGCAAACAATATTTAATATTTTTTTTACTGCCCATTTATTACCGTTGTTTTTGTTAGGCTCAACACGTAATTACAACGGTAATTTTTCGCCATTTTGTCAAATCAATATGATGTGACGGCTACAAAATTACCGTTTACACGTTGCGGTAATTTTAGCCGTTTAAATGTAATCATTACCTTTCCATCTTACTCGCCCTACTTCCGATTATAAATAACGCAATAATCTGCATAAAAACTTTACCCTTTCTCTTTCGATTTCATCTGCAATCAAATTCCTCGAATCACAATCGTACCGTGCAATTAACAATTCCAAGCTTTAATTTCTTCAATTTTATCATCCAATTTATTTTCCTTATTGCAAATGGCGTCGTCTTCATCTATGCATACTCCCGGAGGTTATGTTTCCTATATGACGGAAACAAAACTTCAAACCCTACAAGAATGGTATCCGCCACTTGCCCAATTTGTTCCTACCGCGCCTGCGGTAGAACAGCGAGCCGATACTCCCCCTAAAGGGATGATTTCTGTGTACGAGGCTGCCATTTCTCAAGGCAACCTTCGATTTCCACTTACCCCCTTTTTCCGCAGTGTTTGCGAATACTATAAGATTGCCATGGCACAGTTGCATCCGAACGCGATTAATAAAATTGTGCTGTTCGAGATGTACTGCAATGCCACCGGCCAACCACTGCTGCTGAACGTGTTTCGTATGTGCAATAGCCTGGTGCTATACAATGTGGAGTGGTTTTCTTTCCGCAGTAAACTTGGCATAATGACTTCGCCAAAAGATTCAATTGGCAATTAGCACAGTTCCTTCTTTTATATTAATGACACAGCCTATTTGGACAGTGCTATTCCCAAAGCTTGGTGTACAGAGCTTAATCCCGACCTCAATGAGAGGCCTGTACTCGATGATCTTGAGAATGACACTCTCAAGACACTAAAAAATGCAGGACTAATTCTACGAGCTTATTCGAATATACCACTGTACATTGGCAGAGTGTCAATTCAATGGCCATGGAGCGACCATGATGCGCTTTTGGTTGACCAATCAAAAAATGGTATGCCGCTGAAATTTATCGCAGTATATTAACATAATACACTTACATTTTTCGCAATATTTTTGCTTTGCATAACACTATGCGCTTTTATTTTTACAGTGGTTGCACTTGACCTTATCATGAGGTCCGCTGATATAAGCAGGATTAGCCCTGCCCATCGCCTAAAGAATGGCGACGGTAACATTATTCTTATTGATGAACCGATCATCAATACATGTTATATTGCTGGAGGCGAGGATCGCGGCAAGCGTAAGGTTGCGAAAACTACCCCCACTCCACGCAAGAAACGTCTGCGCTCTCATTCTGAATAAGAAGCAAGTAAGCAAATGCTATTTCGCATTATTTATTTTATTACGCATTGTTTATTTTAGCATAAACTTGCTATATTTGCTTATCTGTTTACAGCTATTCTTCCAGAGTCATCCGCTGAAGCTACACCGCTTTAAAACATTAGAGGGAGAATCCCTACAAATGTTCTTAATGAACCCGGGAATGAAGATTTATCTCTTCCATCTGACGCCGAAACGTCCAACCAGGAAGAGGAAGGAGAAGCTGATGCGGAAGAAACTGCAGCAGCAAATCGGGCCTTTAGACTATACCAAAGGCTTTATAAATTTGTTCCTGAAGAAACAATGGAGCAATATCGCAAATTGTCTTATCCCGAGACTGCCAGACAACGACTACATAATTGCTACAATGCAATTTATCTGACAGTCGACAGCATGGAGCGTTTCATCGAGATGTCAGACGAGTATGATAAAGCAGTGAAAGCCACCAATGCACAAGAGAGAAGGGCGCAAAGGGCTGAGACGCGTCTTGAAAAGGTGATGGAAGAGAACGCCAAACTCAAAAGAAAGGCAGAAGTCGCGAAACATGAGTTCGCACAGCTAGTCAAGTATCTCCCAACATTCGCGGATAAAGTGATGGACTCCGAGCCAGTCATTGAAAAATTTCAAACATATGCTCAAGCAGCAAAGCTTGCCACTCGCTACGAGTGGTATGATTTATTATGCAAACTTGGCGATCTTTCGCAACCTCTTCCTTCTGACATGGCGAAAGAAATATGCGCCACCGATGATGCTCGCAAAATACTCGAGATGGCGAAGAAGGAGGTTGAGAAAATTAGCATACCTGTTCTTGAGGAGCTCAGTCAGCGTGAAGGCATTTCATTTGCAGATATTAAAGCATTAGAACTTTAGTTTTGCCTTAACTAATTTGTTTTTGAATGTATTTTCGCAATTACGAATTGCGTTTGTTGTAAGAATCCGCGTTGCGTACACGCTTAATATTAATCACTTATTCACAGTTCGCAGTTGCAACTTCTTTTATTTATATAGCGCTTTATTATCAATATTCATAACACGGACTTGTCCTTTGCGATTTCCAACTTTTATTATTGTGCACATAATAAATGTGTACTTTTGCGAAACAATCTGTATGCGTATATACTTATACGTTATGAATCTTCTAAGTCCGCCATAACGATCCTTAGGCAAATTTATCATTGCGAAGCATCTAAGTATTGGCAAGATTAAATACTTAGGAAGTGTTATCCATTCGCAATTATTTTCAAATTAACACAAGTGGGCAATTTCATCACTTGGTTTTTAGCAAACTATTCTGCAATGCAGTTTTGCATTTTCATAACACTTAAGCAGGCTATGCTTTGAGAAAATCATGCCACCTTACTTAAAATATCCGCAGAACAAACATTAACTTAGTGTTGTAAAAGACAAGTAATTGCATTCTGCGAAATAAGCACTACGCGTGGCCACACGCAGTGTTTTCGCTTTGTAAAGAAACAATTATAACACTGAAATTAACTTTGCTTTATTCATTACTATTTCGCATTCGAAACATAAACACAACTATGATATTCGCATCTTAATACCATGCATTTATGAATTTTGCCTTAGCATCTTATTACAACTTTTTAAATTTTCATACTACTCAGGATTAACTGAACGTCCTTCAATACTCAAATTCGCATTTTCCATAATCATGGCGCAGAATGGCTCCACTTCTGTAGAAATCAGCGTGCCAATGCCCTTGTTGACAGAAAATTTTATCATAGCGTGTATGGTAGATGGTATAGCGCCAAACATGCGCAAAGCTGTGCGCCCAAGTATCATATTGAATCGCGATTGATTTCGGATTATGTACAGATTCAATAAAGCTTGGCACCTTAGCGACTCATCGCTGTCATCAACTAACTCCATTTGTAATTCCAACTGGCCAACAGGCTAGGATGACTCTCCTGAGAACCCGGCAAATGAAACCGCAGTAGGTTTCATCAAAGCTTGAATGTTCGCGGGCAACTTGCTAAAGCATTGTTCGTACATGACGTCGACACTGCTACCCGTGTCCACATGTACCTTCATTATCATTATTCCAGTACTTGCAACGCGACATGAAACCACTACAGGTTTATCGTTATCCGCGGTCAAACTTGCAGGAGGAAACGTAATAGAAGGACATTTCCAACTGAAAATCTGTTCTGAAATTTGCATTACCGACATTTCGCCCTGCACTTCTACCACGTTGATTACCTGGATTCCGCGCTGATTTTCTTTTTTGCTCACCATTTTTACTCCCAGATTTTTTACTGCGGGAGCCTTTCGCTCGACCACGTTTGACGCATTCGAGGTGTTAGCTTCTGTAGGCATTATAATCGCATTCGCTGTGTTTTGTGCGATTAAATGGTCCAGTTTGCCTTGCTCGTATGCTTCTGCAATGAATTTCGCCAAATCTCTGCAACGATTGGTATCATGACCGTAATCATCATGGAAAGCACAAAATTTTGATCTATCGCGCTTGCTATTTTCTCCCAAAGGCTGCGGATCAGGAAAAGACTTAGCAACTCTTTCTTGCAACAAAATTTCCTTGGGCGTTTTTGTTAACGTCTGAATGATTGAATGATTCATTGCTCCACTTTCGCGTAGAATAGTGATCACGGCGGCCATATCCATGGTTATCATTTTGGCCTTGAAACCTGTCATTTCGCGGGTATCCACCGTCGCCATTTCTTCGCGGAAAACCCGATCCGCGGTAATTATCACTGTTACCATCGCGAAAAGAGTCATTGTCATCTCGCCAACTTTTGTCTCTACCCCATCCACACGCAGGGGTTATATTGCTATCCTCTCCATCGTGGAGATAATCATATGTTTCCTGTTGAACTTTTGCAAAAGTCGGCGGAACGTCTCTTCGCAATCTCCGCACAAGAGTAGGATGTCGCTGTGGGTTAATAGCATGCAAAAAACCAGAAATTTTCTGATCTTCATTCAATCGTGGAATTTTTTGGCACTCATAAATGTACCGCGTAAGTAATGCGTTCAAAGTCTCCTTGTTGCCTTGCTTAATATCGTGACATTCTATGTGCGTCTTTTTCTGCGGTAATAGATTTTGAAACTGCAGCAAAAAAATTTCGCGCAAATCTACAAAGCCAATGATACTGCGAGATTGCAAACTATGAAACCATTCCCTTGCTGACCCTTGCAAGGCCATGGGGAATACCCTACACACGACTGGTTCATCCCAGTTATAAGTGCTTACTACACCTTCGAAGCGTTGCAGAAAATCCAAAAGATCAGTTAGACCCGAATAGACTCCCAGAGTTGCCGACACGATCGGCGGAGAAACAATTGGATAGTCAGAAATATGCTGGGCAAACTTGTCCGCAACAGTAGTGATTTCTGTTGCCTTCTTTGTGCGTGTATCTGCATTCTCCGCACAAAACTTGGCAAGCATGTCTTGCAAAAAGTTTGGCTGATCAAACTTATGTTGCATGGACTTTGGCGCAATGCTTCTGAAAGCATCCGCCAAAAAATTTTGAGCATTCTCTCTGCGAGCAGCGTCAGATGTGTCAACTTCTTCCCCATAGCGAGGGAAAGATGTTGGTGGTCGCTTTCACTTAATTTGTGGATTTTTAACAAACTCTTCTACGCTGTTCGAATCATCAGAAAATTCGCTCTCTTCTCTTGGTGCTTTTGCCATTTTTGATTTGTACGTAGAATTCAAATGAATGTGATCTTCTGCATTGTCACTATTGCTATCATTATGCTCAAGAACTAGACGATCAACTTGTGATCCTGAATCATTCAATGGCCATAAGTAAGTGCGCGGTATGCGAGATTCACAATTACGCTTAACATCTCTCTTAGCTTGCTTGATTGCAGTACCAATAATTTTGTCAGTTTGCAGACTAGATTTTCCAGACAAAGCTTTTGGTTGCTTCCCATCAGCGATTATTTCATTGCGATTTTGCAGCAAAGTTCTTCGCGCAATCATTTTTTCAGCAGCAACTTCTGGCTACAAATCACTAGCATTGTTTTCAGCAGGTGTTTTAGCGATCGGTTCTTGAATCGATTTTCCCGCGATTATACTAGCATTTGTTTGCAATGGAAATATCACAATGTTCTGCGAATCACCGGGCAGTGCATCAGCATTCGCAGAAATGCCAGCTTGCTTTGCATTTGTCATCGCGATTGTCGAGCAGATCGACTGATTGCGTATTCCAAAAGCACCTTCAAATCATCACAACAAAAAAAACACGATTGAAATTAAACCGTCGAATTAATTGTTTAACGGCATAAAACAAAAAAAATTCAGTTTAATTCATAAAACGGGTCCCACGGATGGCGCCAATTGATCAATCCTTAATTAGCGATGTTACATAATTACGGATTGAGTGCAATAAGAATGTAATGGAGGATGGAATGTTTGATGATTATTTTGGGCCCCGATGATCGTCTTTCACTTTAAATATCAAGTGATCAACCACCTCGACCCGATCTTGATTGTTAATTAGCTTAATTCACCTTTGTGCGGTGTAAAAATCCCTTGGGCAAGATCACAAGTGGAAATTACGAAGGCTTAGGCAAAATGGCAGAGAATCAACAACCTATAAATGAGAGGCCAAGCTCCCTATTTATAGTATTCGAGATATCCGCGGTTTGCGAATCACTTAACTGTCCGCGGAAACTCAGCGGGTTAAACCGCAGTCATCTATTTGCATGGAAACACAACCGCTGTATTTATTTTCAGCGAACATTTCATAGCTTTGCATCATAGTTCGCATACTTTTGCCATTAGCCTTTAGCAAATAAAATATACATATATAATGCTATGTATATGATCACTTTCGATTAAAGACTTTCAATTCGTAGTGGCCTATTCAGGTCTAGGGGCTTGAGCTATAGGATCCTTTAAATTGGTAATCCAAACCCTTCCATTCTAGAGTTTCGTAGACGCCACTCGTCAAGAAAATTCAATTATCAAAAATAACGAGAAAGCAAAGATTTTGAAAGTAATGAATATGAATAGTAGAGATTTCAAGAATCATGGTTTACATTTCATGTAATACATATGTAATACACAAACCCATGATAGATGACATAGGAATGTCAAGAATTTCAATAATCATGAGTGATAGCCCTCGGTGTCTGTAATGATGATAGGGTTCATGCTAGTCATCCTAAAAGAATGAGAGAAGGAAGGTTACAAGCGTTCTAACTAGTCATCCTAAAAGAATGAGAGAAGGAAGGTTACAAGCGTTCTAAGGAAGACGTAAGGCAAGAGGTAAAAGTATAGATAACAGATAGCAAGATAATAAGATATAGGCAATTAAAACTAAGGCAGGAAATGCTATAATCCTAAAGATTGCTAAGGCACCCTTGCTAACACATAAGGCACACATAAAATGCAATCCTGGTTCTCTATAACAGCCCTGCTCTGATACCAATCCGTCACACCCCCAAATAGGGCCTGGGGTATTTGTGACTAGTTATATCAAATCACAGTTGTATAAACGAGAACGACTCTATATGAGACGTTTTATTGAGTTTTGCAGCGGAATATAAATAGATTACATTGTATTTAGAGCATTAAATGTCTTTAATTGATATGATATGTAATGAAGACTCCAAGCATAGCAAGCAATCATCATCAAAGCAGCAGATATACAGCGGAAGCAATATTTAAGTACCTGAGAATAAACATGCTTAAAAGTCAACACGAGGTTGAGTGAGTTCATAGGTTTGTCATAAATAATGATTTCAGTAATAGATCACAAGATTTAATAAAAGATGATATATCATGTATATCAAAAGTATGCCATGAGCGTATAATATCAAAACTAAACGATTTTACCCCGAGACAATACATATGTAATTGTCGAGATCATTATTATACCACCAATTGACCTGAGGTCAACAGTGCGGGACGTTACTCCCAATAGCGCTATTTATAATAATTCCGTTTGCCTCTTCATTATCTAGCAATTAATGATATTACAAAGCAGGGTTTTGCATGTTTCATATGAACACAATAACATGTTACATATCAACACAATAAAAGTACTCATGTTGGTCGCATAATAGTTTGCACTTGTGTCTATCTGTTATAAAAATATGGCATTTATTCTCAGCCCAAAAATATATAAAAAGGGAGCAGATGAACTCACAATACGATATGATAGTTTGTAGTAATGTGCATATGACGGTAAGTGTAGAGTTGAGTTGACCTCAGATTCACGAACCTATATCTAGTATATATATTAACACATATACTTGTAATCGAATAAGTTTATATATATAAATTTATTAGTTATGTCATTTTTATATTAATAACATGTAAGTTTCTTATATTTATTTTTTATATTCTAAATAGATAAAAATATGAATTTTATTATATTATGTGTAAATATATTTATATATATATATATATCATTTGTTTTGTTAAAATAGTAATTATAATAATACAAAAAAATATTAGTAATGATAATTATAATATTAATGATAGTATTAATATCAATAAAAATGATAATAATATTAAGGATTCTATTGATGGTAATTAAAATGATAGTTTTAATAATAATGATAATACTTTTTTAATAATAACAATAGTAATAATCATACTAATAATAATAGTGATAATATTAATAATAGTATTATGATAAAAATAATCTTAATATTTAGGAAATGATACTAATACTAATATTTATGAAAATAATAATAAGTTGTTTTGTTTTTATAATAATAATAATAATAATAATAATAATAATAATAATAATAATAATAATAATAATAATAATAATAATAATAATAATACTACTACTACTACTACTAAAGTGGTAACTAATACTTTTATTAGTAATAATACTAGTAATAACTATAATACTAGTAATAATAACAAAAAATAATTGTAATAATAATAATAATAATAATAATAATAATAATAATTATTATTATTATTATTATTATTATTATTATTATTATTATTATTATTATTATTATTATTATTATTATTATTATTATTATTATTATTATTATTATTATTATTATTATTATTATTATTATAGAAATGAAAACTACCTTAATAAGCTTTTCTAAAAAGAAAATGCCCAAGACCGGGCTCGAAACCGCTACCTCTTGAATACACAAACATCCTTAACCGTCCCTCCGTTTCTTTATTTCTGATTAATCCCAGTACCATTTCTATTTAACTTAGTTTCTGTTTTTCTCTCTTCTTCTTCTCAAACCATAAATCGACTAAAGGAAAACCACCACTCAATTAATTCGTTAAACGAACTAAGTGTTTTAATAGACTTAGGATTAACCAGTAATTAGGAATTGAATTAACAAACACAAAAAAAAAAAAATGAAAGCAGCAGCAGAAAAATATGTGAAGAACATTTTTTATAAACGCAAACATTGATTTCGATTTTCCGATGTTTTTAGCTTATGAGTATAAAATGGAATATGCTTTAAATCATCTCTAGAAACTTTATGAATCTTCAATTGATCCAGAAACATTAACAAGACTTCGAATTTCACAAAGAACACATAGTTGACTTTTTAAAAATTAAACTTTGACTTCAAAATTAAGAATCGTTTTGAGGAATTGGAAATTCAAATTTTGCAGAAAGATTGAGTAAATGATTTCTAAAAAGACTGTATTTAAGTATTTTGAATTTTAACTAGTATTCGAGCTTTTGATTTAATCGAGCCATAACAGAGATATTTACTTTGTGTTCTTGATTTTTTTTTGATAATTTTTGATCAAATTAAAAGCTGTAATTGATATTTGTAAGTATAAAATCGTCTGGTTTTTATAAACAAGAAATTGTGATTGTTTGATAATGGATGTCGACTGATAATCACGTTCAAGAACAGAAAATAATAAAAAAATAAAAGCAGATAAAAAATAAAAAAAAGCAAAAGCAAAAGCTCACGATTAATAAAAAAATCAAACAGAATAAGCAGATCACGAAAAGAAAATATAAAATGTAAAAGCTGTTTACCTAATTTAGGTATATGTCTTTTTATTTTTATTTTTAATTATTATTATTAAATAAATACATTAATAAGTATAATAATTAATAATAATAATTTTAATAATAATAATAATAATAATAATAATAATAATAATAATAATAATAATAATAATAATAATAATAATAATGATAATAGATAAAGATAAGAATAATATGATATTACTAATACTAATAATTCTTAAATAACAATACTAAACATAATGATATTAATATAAATTATGTTAATGATAATAATAATAATAATAATAATATTAATATAACAATTATATGTTAAATTATAATTTAATTTAATATGTTAATATTACATATTATTAATTAGGTAATATTTATATATTATATAATAACATATATTGAGTATTTAATATTTTTACCTTTTATATATGTATTTTACAATATACAAATAATTTGTATAATAATAATTATGTATAGAATTCATATATATATATATATATATATATATATATATATATATATATATATAATTATTTTTAATTATCAAGTTTTGTTGCATAGATAAATATATTAATTATAAATTCAGAGTATAACATTTAACATTTTGTTAATGTTTTGCTAGTTATTATATATGTACACACACATATAATCATATTTTGATGTTCGTGAATCGTCGGGAACAGTCGAAGTTTAGTTTAAATTTAATCGGAAATTTTTTGGGTTATCACATCATTTTGTCAAAAACACTATATTGGATATATTTATATGCTAACGTAATTGTTGTTTCAATTATGTAATAGATGACTTCTTCTAATCCTATCATTTTGTACGACTCGGAATCGGACACTGAATCAATTCTCTCCACAACTAAAAAGGGTGTTCCAATATCTATTAAAGAAGAAATTGTATTAGCCGGGAAATCTCAACTCCCGATAAACCCAGAGGAGGTCCCAGCTCCAACCATCCACAGTATTATTTCGATGGTACCATGATCCCTGGAATAAACGAGGGCCGTTCATTTCTTAACGAACAAGGACACTGGGCCAGATACACCACCGACGGGCGGGTTGTGCCGATTACGCCTGGTAGATATCGGATCACGACCACCGGACGAACATATTCTCCTACACATGACTCGAACAGTTCATTAGGTGAGATCAGTGAGGAGGAGAAGAAATTAAAGGAGATTACTGAAAAAGAAGTTAACAAGGGAAAGGAACCTGTAGTCACCAACCCAGAATTGCCGAATCCAAAAATTAATAAAGCAATTGTTGCTCCTAATGTTGCTACCCCTAGTCATCCTTGTCTTACCAACTCTATTGAAGTATAAAGTACCTCAGAACCCAGAAAAAAATATAAACGTACCGCTCAAATAAGCGTTATTCCAGTACCTGATAACAAGAACCCTCGCCTCTTTTAAAAACCATTTCCGCTACGACATCACTTCACGCATTGTATAATATTAATTAGTGTGCTTTACTTTATTCTACATATTTTTTATGTAAAATAAACTTATGTGAATAAGTGATATTGTATCGTTGTACCATAATGCATTGAAGAATAAAGCGTGAAATGATAATGCATTAGTTTTTCATAATAGAATATTATTTGAATTATAGTAGTTAATTGTTGTACTAAGCTATTAAGTATGAACTTTAATGAAGGTATTTCGTATGCCCGAGAGACATATTAAATTATTGTGGCTAATGTGTTATGATCCAAGTCGGGTCATACCCAATAACAAGCTTACCGACACTTTATATGTATTTAATCTTCACGACTGGATCGTTAAATAAATACGCGACACTTGAACTTTAGAAAATCGGTTTTCTAAAATATTATCACTTGAGATAAATTATTTGGATAATTTATATTTAATTATTTATAGGTTTAAATAATTATAATGTGTAATATTTTATAAAAGGGTTTATAAAATATGCAAGTAACATTAACAATTACATGGCTTTTTTACTAGTTTAAAAAAGAATGTGATTATAATATGGGCATGGTGGTGGACGGTTTTGCAGCCCTAAGGAGACCATCCCATGCCTAAATTTGTTACTTTTATGACCACACAAGTGCCAAGGTGCATGCTCACTAGTTAACCAAGGCTTTGACTCAAGTGATACAACATATACACATAAAAATTGCAAGTAAAAATTCTGCTTCTGGGGTAGCTGCTGGCCGAACTGTTTGTAGCACAAGGAGAGGTTTTTTGCTTGCTTATCTAGTCCATTCAAGTGTCTAAATCCTAACTAAACAAAGGTGGTGTTGGTGCACAAAAGGCTTGTGGGTATTACACACTTGAGGCTTCAAGTTAGAGGCTTTCATTCATCATATTCATCATCATCTTGTCTTTTGAAAACAACCCTCAAATACACTTGAGGAGGTATATTACTATCTTCTCTACTTGTTCTTATATGTAAGCATATATTCAAGACTTGATATTAACATGAAATTTAAATAAATGGCTAAACATATAAACATGAACTTAACATAATGCTTCCGCTTGCTAAAACTCTTATTCAAATTGGTTTTGCAATCATGTAAACTATAAGAACATGTTTTATGTACTTGTTAAATTCCATCAATGGTATCTAGAGCCGAATTCTATGAAATATGCTTCTCCATCAATGGTATCTAGAGCCGAATTCTATGAAATATGCTTCTTATATATGGTCTTTAAAACCCATAAACTTTGCATTCTACTAACATGCATGAAAGTAAAATGCAAAAATTAATGGATTTGGGTTGGCATGAGGGTTTGGCCGAATTTTGGGAGGTTCCAAATGGGTTTGGAACTTGCCATTTGGTCATATTATGTTGTATGTTGCTGTTCACAATCATAGCCATGACCTTGTATTTGAATGAATGTATGTTTGGTTGATTTGTTAATCTTTCAATATGGTTGTAATATTCATTCAATTTGGTTTGTAATATTAATTATTCATTTGGTATGTAATATTAATTTTGGTTATGTAATTTGTTTTATATTTGGTATGTAAAATAGATTAGGTTGTAATTTCATTTTTTTAGAGAAAAATGTATTAGGACATATTTTGTAAAAAATGATGAAGATGATGATGACTTAAAGAACTCAAGAAGAAGCATTTGGATGTAAGATTAAGTGGGAGATTTAAAATCTCCTACTTTGTGTTATAACCCCTTAACCGGTGGCATTTGTTTTCGGCTAAACAAATGTCTACCAAATTGGCTTGATTGTGAACATATTTGTTTTGCATGCATGGTTGTTTATTGTGTTTATATGTTTGGTTGCAACAAGTATATCACAAGTTAACAACAAGCAAAATGACAATTTAATTGGTTAAATTAGACGTTATTAACAACATGCAAAATGACAATTTAAATGGTTAAATTGAAATGGCAAAAGGACATTAATAAATGGTTATTAAGAACACATAATAATTGGTTATTGAAACACATATAAAATGGTTTATATCAAGTAATTGCTTTTATTACATAACATGAAAAATGGATTTTCAAACAAACCATACACTAAGTGCATGTTGGTGTATGGTATAAAAGTTTTCTTAAACTAGAAATAATGAAAACTTAAAATCCCTTATTTACAAGGCAAAAAAGTTAAACGCCATCCTTTTGTGTGACACTTAGGCATATTAGGGAACTCATGATGGGATAAAGGTCACCTAACCGTTATGAGCAAACTAATATAATTAAGGTGAATTTCGCACACTTGTGGGATAAAGGTCACCTAACGACTTGTATGTTAAATTTACAAGTTTACACAAGTAGGACGACTTGATTTGGGAATCATGAACTTAGGGTCACCGAAGCATGAGGAACAAATAGGCGTTGATGGGATAAATATGCCATGCAAAAGGATTGCATGATCCCATAACTTAGAAGTTGCAAAAGGATTGAAATTGTCATATAATGACTACCTAGCTAAATCAAATGACGGGATAAAGGTCACCTAACCGAAATTTGGTTTACCGTTGGATTCTAAAATTTAATAAATATCAATTGGATTTAAAGGGTATTGATTGTTAAATTAAAATTGATACTTAAACTATTTTGTTAAATTTTGTAGATGGCCGCCAATAACAACAACATTCCAAACGCACCAATCAACTTTAACAACCTATCGTTGAGGTCAATCCTCGAAAAGGAAAAACTCAACCATACAAATTTCATGGATTGGTTTCGCAATCTAAGAATTGTCCTCAAACTAGAGGATAGGGCGTATATGTTGGAAGACCTCATTCCCGATCAACCGAACGAGGATGATACGGAAGGCATGGCTTATTGGGAGAAATATTGAACCGATTCGGTGCAAGTTTCTTGCCTCGTGCTTGGGACTATGATACCAGAACTCCAAAAGGATTTCGAGCATCATAGTGCATATGACATGATCACACAATTGAAGGAGATGTTCCTTCAACAAGCTCGTGTCGAGCGCTTCGAAACGGTTCGAGCACTTCATGCATGTCGGATGGACGAATCCCAATCCGTTTCATCTTATGTCCTTAAGATGAAAAGCCTAATTGATCGAGCGAACCGTCTAAACTGCAACGTGTCTAATGAATTAGCCACGGACCTTATCCTTAATTCTTTGTCAAAGAGGTTTGACACATTTGTAATGAATTACAACATGAATGAATGGGATAAGAGCATTGGCGAATTACATGCTATGCTTAAGACGGCCGAAGCGAGCATGGGTAAAAGGGCTTCACCCATGTTTTTGATCAATGAAGGTGGGTCCAAAAACAATAACACTTCTAAGCCAAAGACGGCTAAGAGGAAAGGACCCGCTCACCAAGGCAAGGGCAAAGGAAAGGGGAAGATGGTTACCCTAACCAACAATAACAAGAAGCAAAAGGTTGCTGGTAAAGCTAACCCCGAGGAAGATCCGTGCTTTGGTTGCGGTGAAATGGGTCACTGGAAACGCAACTACCCGATCTACCTCAAGGAGTTGAAAGAAAAGAGGGATGCAGGGCAAACCTCAGGTAATGTATATATGGTATATATTGAGCTTAGTATTACTTCTTCTAATACATGGGTATTAGACACAGGATGTGGAAATCATATTTGCAATTCTTTGCAGGGGTTCAAAATAAGTAATCAAGATGCGGGAACAACAAGTCTCTTCATGGGTAATGGAGCAAGGGTGCAAGTGAAAGCTCAAGGAGACTTTGTTTTAAAGCTACCAAGTGGTTTGGAGCTTATTTTGAAAAATGTTTTGTATGCACCCGATTTATCTCGAAACATTATTTCTGTATTAAGATTAAAACAATGTGGTTTTAATCTTAATTTCATTAATGATGATATCCATGTTTCTTTAGATAATGTGTTCTATTTTAAGGCTTCACCTTTGAATGGTATTTATGAATTGGTTCATGATGACACATCATACAATAGCTCAATGTTCCATGCAAACACCAAGAAACTCAAAAGGGATTTGAGTGATTCCTACTTATGGCATTGTCGCCTTGGTCACATAAACAAGAACCGAATGCATACACTTCAAAAGAATGGACTTTTGAAATCAAATGAACTAGACTCGTTTGATGTATGTGAATCTTGTTTGCAAGGCAAAATGACTAAATCACCTTTCAAAGGGACCTATGAAAGGGCTAAAGACTTATTGGGATTAATACATTCGGATGTATGTGGACCCTTTAAGCCCATGACTAGGAATGGTGAAAGATACTTCGTTACTTTTATTGATGACTTCAGTCGTTTCGGATATGTCTACTTGTTAAGACATAAGGACGAAACTTTTGAGGCATTCAAAGAGTATCAAAACGAAGTACAAAATCAACTCAATAAGACAATCAAGGTACTTCGTACCGATAGAGGAGGTGAATACCTAAGCGATGCTTTCTAAGATCATCTTAAAGGTTGTGGGATTATCTCGCAACTCACTCCTCCTAGAACACCCCAACTAAATGGAGTTTCCGAAAGGAGGAACCGAACCCTAATGGATATGGTTTGATCTATGATGGCAAGAAGCTCGTTACCTCTATCATTTTGGGGTTATTGTTTATGCTCCGCGGCTCGTATTTTAAATATGGTCCCAACCAAGAAAGTGGAACGAACTCCTCATGAGATGTGGTTTGGAAAACCTCCATCTCTATCATACTTAAAGGTATGGGGATGTGAAGCTTATCCTAAGCGTTACGTCCCTAATAAGTTGAATGCTCGATCCAAGAAGTGTATCTTCATAGGATATCCCAAGGATGATATGGGATATTATTTCTATGATCCAACCGAGCAAAATGTATTTGTTGCTCGAAAGGCTGAATTCCTTGAAACTAAGTTCCTAATGGAATGTAATAGTGAAAGGAAGATAGATCTTGAAGAGGTTCAAGATCAAGTAGATGATACACAATTGGTTGACACTAGCACTCAACATGAAAATGTTGGGAATGATCAAATGGATGATCAAAGTATACATGACGTTCATAGATCTGGTAGGATTAGTAATCCTCCTGAGTGATATAGGTTTCTCATTGATGGTTGCTATGTGGTTGATTTGGATGAACCAACAAACTACCAACATGCTTTATCAAGGATTGATAAAGATAAATGGCAGGAAGCCATGAACGTTGAGATGCAATCCATGTATGACAACCAAGTTTGGGAACTTGTTGCACAACCTACTGGCTCAAGGCTAGTTGATTGTAAATGGCTTTTCAAAATGAAAACCGATATACATGGAAACTTGAATACATATAAAGCTAGACTTATAGCAAAAGGTTTCACTCAAACTCAAGGGGTTGACTATGATGAAACCTTTTCGCCTGTGACAATGCTAAAGTCTATTAGGATATTACTTGCCATTGCTGCTCATTATGATTATGAAATATGGCAAATGGATGTCAAGACCGCTTTCCTAAATGGACATCTTGAGGAAGACGTCTATATGGTTCAGCCTGAAGGGTTTTGTTGATCCGAAATATCCTAAAAAGGTATGCAAGTTAAAGAAGTCAATCTACAGATTGAAACAAGCATCTAGAATGTGGAATCATCGTTTTAATGAGGAGGCCAAGAAATTCGGCTTCATTAAAAATGGTGATGAAGCTTGTGTATACAAGAAAGCTAGTGGGAGCACAATCATGTTCCTTGTACTATATGTGGATGATATATTGTTATTTGGAAATGATATTCCGGCAATGAAAGGTGTTAAAACTTGGCTAAGTAAATGCTTCTCCATTAAGGATCTTGGAGAAGCACAATACGTTTTGGGGATTGGGATCTACAGGGATAGATCCAAGAAACTGATAGGTTTGAATCAAAGTGCATACATTGAAAAGATCTTGAAAAGGTTCAAGATGGACAACTTTAAGAAAGGTTTGGTACCTATTCAAAGAGGAACGCTTCTCAGTTCATCTCAGTGCCCTACCACGAAAGATGAACAAGAGAGAATGAAGAAAGTCCCATATGCGTCAGCTATTGGGTCAATCATGTATGCAATGATATGCACTAGACTGGATGTGTCATGCGCCCTTAGCTTGACAAGTAGATACCAGAATAACCCAGGAAACAGTCATTGGATTGCGGTTAAAAGTATATTGAAATACCTTAGGAGGACTAAGGATATGTTTCTTATATACGGGTCTGGTGAGGAGGAACTCGCTGTAAAAGGTTACGCGGACGCGAGTTTCCAAACTGATCGAGATGATTCTCTATCACAATCCGGTTATGTCTTCACGTTAAATGGAGGTGCGGTCTCTTGGAAGAGTTCAAAACAAGATGTTGTTGCATTATCCACTACAGAGTCAGAGTACATTGCCACCTCATTGGTAGCTCAGGAAGCTTCATGGATGAAGAAATTCATTGATGACTTAGGAGTGGTCCCTTCCATTCAGGACCCTCTTGAGATCTTTTGTGACAACGAGGGTGCGATTGCCCAAATCAAAGAACCTCGTGCTCACCAAAAGACCCGTCACATTGAGCGGAGATTCAACTACATAAGGGATGAAGTTGAAAAGGGAAAGATATGTATTCACAAAGTTCACACAGATCTTAATATAGCGGATCCACTCATGAAGCTCTTGCATGGTGCAGAACATCAAGGGCATGTTAGTGTATTAGGGCTTCGATATTCTAGTGATTGGTTGTGATCTGTTTCAGGTATTGTTACGGAATGAAGTGGTTCAAAATCATTAATAAAATTATGGTGTTAATTTATTAATCTTGAGTCATATTCCTATTTTGCATATTTTATCCATGAATAAGTAATTATTCTAAATTCCGTAGTCGATCACATTTGTGGGAACAAGTGTGAGGTTTAGACTATTATGAACTTGGATTGGTATACATTCACGGGATGAATGTGGGGCAAGGTTGCAACCAAGGTTCATAGATATTTGTGGGATACAAATATTGGAAGACCCGCCCTCAAGATTTACTAAATGGAGCCTTTGTAGTAGATCACATGTAATCTTAAGTAAAGGCGAATATCAGTGTATCCTCTGACCTGAGATACATATTGGGTTCGGATATTTACCAAGTATTGTGCCTTGATTCTTTCCTTCGCTATTCTGAAATATGGTAGTTCATAAGAAAGAACTCAGGTATGATGCAAGGTATATATTTAGGACGTATGTAGTCAAGAAGGAATTTGTCCCTCTTATTCGTTGAGAGTCATATGTCTAAGGCCTGATAAAGTTAAATCTATGAGAGAGTGATCACTCTATATCTCTTGGATTTAACATGACATCTAGGATGAAAGGATAAATGAAAGATTCACCTTTTCATATTTGAGATGGGAACTCAAAAGGATGATGTTATTGAATGGCACAAAGTCATAACATATTGGGGTGATGGAAGGTCGTTAGGTGGTATCCGTCACTTGCATTAATTTCTTATGTTTCTCGTGCAAGTGGGAGATTGAAGGTATTTCGTATGCCCGAGAGACATATTAAATTAATGTGGCTAATGTGTTATGATCCAAGTCGGGTCATACCCAATAACAAGCTTACCGACACTTTATATGTATTTAATCTTAACGATTGGATCGTTAAATAAATACGCGACACTTGAACTTTAGAAAATCGGTTTTCTAAAATATTATCACTTGAGATAAATTATTTGGATAATTTATATTTAATTATTTATAGGTTTAAATAATTATAATGTGTAATATTTTATAAAATGGTTTATAAAATATGCAAGTAACATTAACAATTACATGGCTTTTTTACTAGTTTAAAAAAGAATGTGATTATAATATGGGCATGGTGGTGGACGGTTTTGCAGCCCCAAGGAGACCATCCCATGCCTAAATTTGTTACTTTTATGACCACACAAGTGCCAAGGTGCATGCTCACTATTTAACCAAGGCTTTGACTCAAGTGATACAACATATACACATAAAAATTGCAAGTAAAAATTCTGCTTCTGGGGTAGCTGCTGGCCGAACTGTTTGTAGCACAAGGAGAGGTTTTTTGCTTGCTTATCTAGTCCATTCAAGTGTCTAAAATCCTAACTAAACAAAGGTGGTGTTGGTGCACAAAAGGCTTGTGGGTATTACACACTTGAGGCTTCAAGTTAGAGGCTTTCATTCATCATATTCATCATCATCTTGTCTTTTGAAAACAACCCTCAAATACACTTGAGGAGGTATATTACTATCTTCTCTACTTGTTCTTATATGTAAGCATATATTCAAGACTTGATATTAACATGGAATTGAACTAAATGGCTAAACATATAAACATGAACTTAACATAATGCTTCCGCTTGCTAAAACTCTTATTCAAATTGGTTTTGCAATCATGTAAACTATAAGAACATGTTTTATGTACTTGTTAAATTCCATCATTTAATGGGTAGGTAATACCCTAGAAATAATTATAAAACGCTAATAAGAAGAAAAGCTTTTATAATAATGGGTTCATATTATTAATATGCCATGATGTACCATTAATTACTCGCTACATCTATAGTATTCTACGTGATTAATTATATCTGTTGTGTTATGAAGAAACATGTCTCAAATGTCGGATGCTGTGTTTGAGGAACTAGTCGAGAAACGTGTGAATGAAAGAATTGCTGCAGCTAAGGCGGCAAAAGCAGCAGCTGAAGCAGCAGCCAAAGCAGCAGCCGAAGCAGCAGCTGTGAATACAAACTCACGAAACGGATGCTCATACAAAACTTTTCAAGCATGCAAACCACATACGTTTAGTGGAACTGAGGGACCAGTCGGTCTAACCCGATGGTTCGAAAAGATGGAGTCCGTTTTCAAAATCAGTAATTGTGCAGATGGAGATAAGTCAAAGTATGCTTCGTGCACGTTGCAAGACGGTGCACTTACTTGGTGGAACAATTATGCTAAAGTAAAAGGAGTAGATACGGCATATGATATCTCTTGGGAAGAATTGAAAAAGATGCTTATCGAGGAGTACTGTCCTCGAAATGAGATCAGAAAAATGGAATCTGAGTTACGTAATCTGAAGGTTTTCGGTGCAAATCTCAAGAGCTATGAAAAGCGTTTCATGGAACTAGCCTTGTTGTGTCCCGAATTAGTGCCAAACGAGAAATGAAAGATAGAGATGTATATTGACGGTTTGTCAATCAATATCAAAGGAAATGTTAGATCGTCCAAACCGAATGCGATGCAGGAAGCCATGAGAATGGCACACCAACTCATGGACCAGATCACGGAGAGTTCGATTAAGGCACCAATTACCGAAATCAAGACAACTGAAGGAAAGAGGAAATGGGAGGACCATAAGGGCAAAATTTCTCACCCGAAGAGGCAAGAGACCTTTAAGGGCAAACAAGATGGGGTAATTTCTAGCCCATACTACAAGGGACACAATCCGTTCTGTAAAATATGTTACACACATCATGCAAGTTATTGCCAAGTGGTATGTGATAAATGTAACAAGAAAGGACATGTGGCGAAAGATTGTTATGCCACTGTTTCTGAAGTAAAGACAAAACCGACCGATGTCAAGAAATGTTTTGGATGCGGGAAGCCTGGTTACTTTATAAATCAATGCCCCGATAAGGAGAAGAACAAAGAACCCGCACGTGGGAGGGCATTTAATATTAATGTCAGCGAAGTGCGTGAGGAGCCTGATCTTGTTACGGGTACATTTACCGTTAATAATCAACTAGCTTCTATTATGTTTGATACGGGTGATGATAGAAGTTATATGTGTAAAGACTTTAGTTCTAAATTGAAATATGCATCATTGCCTCTAGACGATAAATATACTATTGAATTAGCTAATGGTAAACTGATAAAAGCCGATAAAATTTGCCATGGTTGTGAAATAAATCTCGCTGGTGAAACCTTCAAAATCGATTTGATACCCGTAAAATTAGGAAGTTTTGACGTAATCGTTGGCATGAATTGGATGTCCAAAACAAGAGCGAAAGTTTTTTGCGCTGAGAAAACGATCCGCATCCCTCGTAAGGATGAAACGTCATTAATGATTTATGGGGAGAAGAGCAACTCGAAGCTGAACCTTATCAGCTGTATGAAGGTCCAGAAACTTATAAGAAAAGGTTGTTATGCTATTCTGGCACACGTGAAGAAGATCGATACCGAAGAAAGAAGCATTGATGACGTGCCGGTTGTGAGAGAATATCCCGAAGTATTTCCAGAAGAATTACCGGGGCTACCTCCACACAGATGTGTAGAATTCCGGATTGATCTCGTGCCAGGAGCCGCACCTATAGCCCAATCCCCATATAGACTTACACATTTCGAGATGCAAGAACTGCAAAGCTAATTACAAGAATTATTGGATCGTGGATTTATTTGCCCCAGTTTTTCACCTTGGGGTGCTCCTATTCTGTTCGTCAAGAAGAAGGATGGATTCATGAGAACGTGCATAGATTACCAAGAATTAAACAAAATAACGATCAAGAATCGGTACCCATTACCGAGGATCGATGATTTGTTTGATCAATTGCAAGGATCAAGTGTTTATTCTAAGATTGATCTACGCTCCGGATATCATCAGCTGAGAGTGAAGGAAGAAGATGTTCCTAAAACCGCGTTCAGAACCCGTTACGGTCACTATGAGTTTTTAGTCATGCGTTTTGGATTGACTAATGCTCCATCAGTATTCATGGATCTAATGAATCGCATATGCAGACCGTATTTAGACAAATTTGTCATTGTTTTTATCGACGACATATTGATTTACTCGAAGAACAAGGAAGAACATGAGCAACACTTAAGACTGGTACTAGAAATCCTCAAGAAAGAAGAACTGTACGCAAAATTTTCGAAGTGTGATTTCTGGTTACAAGAAGTATAGTTTTTGGGCCATGTTGTCAGTAAACATGGAATTAAAGTTGACCCTGCCAAGATCGAAGCCATTAGTAAATGGGAAACACCAAAGACTCCAACACAAATCCGCCAATTCTTAGGTCTTGCTGGTTACTACCGAAGATTCATTCAAGATTTCTCTAAATTCGTCAAACCCTTAACTGCGTTGACTTAAAATGGAAAGAAGTAAGATTGGTCCACGGAACAGGAATCCGTATTTCAACTGTTAAAGAAGAAGTTAACATCTGCACCCATTTTGTCATTACCAGAAGGAAATGATAATTTCGTGATCTATTATGATGCTTCGCGCCAAGGTTTAGGATGCGTATTAATGCAACGCACAAAATTTATCGCACACGCCTCGCGACAACTAAAAGTTCACGAAAGGAACTATACGACGCACGATTTGGAACTTGGAGCAGTAGTTTTTGCACTCAAAATATGGAGACACTATCTGTATGGAACCAAGTGTACAGTGTACACCGACCATAAGAGTCTTCAGCATATTTTTGATCAAAAATAACTGAATATGAGGCAACGTCGCTGGGTAGAGTTATTGAACGATTACGATTGTGAAATCCGTTACCACTCCGGAAAGGCTAATGTTGTAGCTGATGCCCTAAGTCGAAAAGAAAGAGTAAAACCTCTTAGGGTTCGAGCTTTGAACATTACAATTCGTACTGATCTCACAAAGCAAATTCAAGCATCACAGTTAGAAGTTTTAAAAGAAGAAAACGAAAAAGGCGAAATGAACAAAGGGTTAGAAAAACAGCTTGAAGTAAAAGCCGATGGAACCCTGTATTTTGCTGGTAGGATATGGGTACCAAAACATGGTAACCTAAGACAACTAGTACTGGATGAAGCACACAAAATGAGGTACTCAATTCACCCGGGAACCGGGAAAATGTACCATGATCTCAAGAAATTCTATTGGTGGCCTAATATGAAGATAGAAATTGCTACTTATGTAAGCAAATGTTTGACATGTGCGAAGGTCAAAGCTGAGCACCAAAAGCCGTCAGGATTACTGCAACAACTGGAAATTCCTCGGTAGAAATGGGAAAGAATAACCATGGATTTCATTACGAAATTGCCAAGGACTGCAAGTAGTCACGATACTATTTGGGTGATAGTTGATCGCCTCACTAAATCATCTCATTTTTTATCAATAAAGGAGACAGACAATATGGAGAGATTAGCACGCCTATATTTGAAGGAAGTAGTTTCCAGGCATGGTGTACCTATCTCCATCATATCTGATCGCGACACCCGATTCACATCACATTTTTGGCAGTCATTACAAAAAGCATTGGGAACTCGATTAGATATGAGCACCGCTTATCACCCACAGACAGATGGTCAAAGTGAAAGAACAATACAAACATTAGAAGACATGTTACGGGCATGCGTGATTGACTTTGGAACCAGTTGGGATCGACACTTACCCTTGGCAGAATTCTCATACAATAACAGTTATCATACGAGCATCAACGCAGCGCCATTTGAAGCACTTTACGGTAGAAAGTGCATATCTCCTATTTGTTGGAGTGAAGTATGAGAAAGACAACTTACCGGACCAGAAATTATTCATGAAACCACCGAAAAGATCATTCAAATACAACAGCGATTGAAAACGGCCATGAGTCGCCAAAAGAGTTATGCTGATGTAAGAAGAAAACCGCTAGAATTTCAAGTGGGCGACAAAGTCATGTTGAAAGTGTCACCCTGGAAAGGCATTATACGATTCGGTAAACGAGGAAAGCTAAGTCCTAGGTACATGGGACCCTTTGAAATCATCGAAAGAATTGGATTAGTTGCTTATCGATTAAAGCTACCGCAAGAACTTAGTGGTGTTCATGACACATTTCACGTGTCAAATTTAAAGAAATGATTAGCTAAAGAGGATGTCGTAATTCCTCTTGAAGAAATACGAATAAATGATAAACTCCATTTTATCGAAGAACCTGTTGAAATCAGGGACCGTGAGGTCAAACAATTAAAACAAAACAAAATACCGATAGTTAGGGTTCGTTGGAACGCTAGACGAGGACCCGAGTTTACTTGGGAGCGTGAAGATCAAATGAAGCAAAAGTATCCACATTTGTTCACTGATATCGCTCATAAAACAGGTACTACTTAAAAATTTCGGGACGAAATTTTCTTTAACGGTGGGGTACTATGATGACCTAGAAAATTTCACATTGATAAATTAATTACAGGATAAAATGTTTCTGACACGATAAGCGAACCTATTATGTTGAGTCTTAAAACTTTTTGAACTAGTTTACACATTCAAGTACCCTTTGACCTTTCCCGACGAGTCATGAACAACAATTTATAAATGGATAAATTACCCAATAATAATTACTTTTTCATAACAAACGACTTTAAGTCTTTAACTTCTATTCCTGTAGGAATATTAGATGATAGGTTAGTATAACCTGAACAAACTAAAACAATGTTAATTAAGTACATTATATATTCTTCGTCTAATAAGTTTTAAGATGATTTGGTAGATATGGGGTATACGATTCGAAATTGAATTTGATTAACCTATAAATTATATTTTAAGTTTTAATAATATCAATATCCTAAAAGGTAAAATAATCTATAATCCCTAAACTAATTGTTGCTAGTTCTAACATTTAAAACTAACATGATTGTCAATCCGTACAAGTGTTCTTTTTATATATTTAGTGGATATAATAAAAGAAAGTGATATGAATGTATTGTATGATTGTTATTCAATATAAAATTAACAAAATTGAAAAGGGATCAAAGCAACCCGTGACTCGAATTTGGTTGAATTACATGGGTGTCTTTTTGTGGTGTGTGTCTATCCTGCTACACGCGGATCTCATGTCTTTTAATCCCGTGAATTATGGGTTCATATAATTTCTCTCATCATCATTATTATACGTATTTAATTAAAATTAAATATTACCTCATGAAACTAGAAACCAATCATTCCATTTACTTTAGCTCCATATATATAAAAAAAACATAAACGATTACCATCTTTATTTATTTTGTTTTTATGCTATTTCAGTATCTTATTATTACTTTTCTTTTTGATCTTTACTACAACTATATATATATTATATTAATGATGCTAGATTGATGTTTGTTTTCAACCAACTTCTTGATCGCATTACATTTATAATATATATATATATATATATATATATATATATATATATATATATATATATATATATATATATATATATATATATATATATATATTTATTTATATAGACAAAAATAGTAAAATATGGATATATAATCTGTGATTTCTTGTATTCAAAAAAACACAAACACATGAGTTTCTTTTTCTGACTTCTCTACTACTCGACAACCCACTCAAACACCACTACCTTTATTTTATTTCTTTAATTGACTTATTCGATCACCAAAACACATAGTTCCAATTCATCTCAAGTTATATATATATATATATATATATATATATATATATATATATATATATATATATATATATATATATATATATTTCTTCACATATGCATGAATCCACAGCAATGATCAAAAAGAAACAAATTACTAATTGTCTACTTGCATCTTTTGTGACCCACTTCCACACAAACATCTATGTCATGCTTCGTATTATATAATTACATTAGATGAATATGAATTATTTTATTTTAACAAATAGTAGGAACATGACGTGTTTAGGAGATCTACATGTGACAAGTTGGATAAGAACAAGTAAAAAAAAACTAATAATAATAATAAGTCACGGATCATATTTCTGAATCACGGGTCATGATACGTTATTTTGGATTTCCTGAAAACGTGTTTTCTTTAAGTTGACTATAGAGTTGCTTGTCTTTGGCCAAAGTATTATATATATGGTGCTCTTAATTCTTGTTGAGATATAGCGAAAACAATATATAAATTACTATTTTTTTTCTTTCTTTCCAATCAATATAGTGATTAGCTCGAAGTAAAATTTCAACAAATTTTAGCACTTTGAATTTCGGTCGAGAGAAAACATACATATATCATATCTCTATCTATATTTACTCCGTATAAACTATAGTTAGAGGTAAAATATTGAAACGAGGTTATGCTCAAGAGATTTGCAAGTCGGGTTTCATATTGATTTAAAACTAAGGAAATATTGAGTATTGTTCATGAATCCAAGGCCAACATCCAATCATCTACTATCATTACGTCTACGTAATTTGCCTACAATATTGAATCTCAATATTGAACAGTGAGTTTATAGATCCCTTTTTAAATACTTTAAATATTTTGGGCTGAGAATACATGCACTTTATTTTATGGACACAAGTACATACTTAATTCTACACTGAGTTTAAACCGAAAATCTCTTAGCTTTGGTAACTAGTAACTGCCAGTACATAGGATGTGGACTGGTGGGCTCGAGTTATCGTATATGGATCCATAGGGCTTGACATCCCCATCCGAGCTAGAGCGCTAGCCTTTTAATGGACGTATGTTACTTGAGTTTATGACACGTTGGTTTACGTGTATTAAAACAATAGGGGTAATTATTATTATAGCGTTAAGTTTAGTTACCAGGGTGCTCTATTACGTAGAATCTATTGATAAATTTTTGATGAAATCTTGTGGTCCATCTTATTATACTTACTCGAGCAGTAAAACCTATAACTCACCAACATTCGTGTTGACCTTTTTAGCATGTTTTATTCTCAGGTCCTTAGACTGCTTCCGCTGTGATGTGCTTGTTGCATGCATGGAGTCTCTCATGCTTTGTATAAAGTTTATTGCATTCGAAACAAAACTACGTTGTGTAATAAATAATTTGACTGTGATGTCAACCTGTAAGATAAAGACTTATGTATTTCCGGGGATTTACTTATACTTAAGTAATCGCCCACATGTTTATAAATTTTTATGTTCAGAAAGTCACTTATTTTAATGAATGCAATATTTTTATTAAAATGTATCATGTAGAGGTCAAAACCTCACTATGGAATCAATGAATAACGTGCCACGTCAATAGCGATTTTGACGAGTCGTTACAAAGTTGTACTATAATAAATTGTACTAGTATTTTAAATTTAAGTTTCAACCATTTAGAGATAATGAAAATGAAGATATTTGTAAGTTGTAGCATTTATCTCTGATGTCTCGTGGCTAGAGGTGTTCATTAAATGGTTCTATCCGAAAAACTGAGCTAGAGGCGTTCATTAAATGGTTCTATCCGAAAAACTGACCTATCCAAATGAGTTTGGATAAAACGGGTTTGGTTAATTTTGGATTTGGTTACCGTTTTTGGTGGAACTCGAATTATAAAATGGTTTATGGCTTGGTTTTAGGTATAAAAACACAAACATGGTTATAACTTGAAAACCCGACTTAGTTTTGTAATATCATTATAATATATATCATTATAATATAATATATACTAGTATAGTTTTATATTTTATATTCTATAAAATATATTCAATCATTAATGACCCATATAGAAATAGTGAAGTTCCACTCATTCCAGCTGTGAGGCATAAATCCTTGACTCATACATATAAAAGCCATAAATTAAGATTAATTCATTAGTTTTATCATTGATATTTTTTTTTAATGTTCATCCTTATCCTTACTAATTTAAGGGTTCTAGATACGTTCAATCAAAAACTTTTGGAATACCTAATGAGTATAACTCAGTGGTGGAAGAACCTAAATTGATAAACTCTTGATCAGAAGACACATCGGATTGTTGAAGAAATTGATTACAGAAGGGTTGATGGTTTAGAGAGTCTGGAGCTTAATCGGTGTATATTTCACCGTGATGTTGCTGCTCCGGTGGTGATATGAATGTGTATAAATAAATGTAAGTAACCATAAATAAATGTTAGATAACATAAATGTAAATGTTAGTATACATAAATAATTGTTAGATAACAAGAATGTAAATTAGGCGACAGTGTCGACCATATATTATTTAGGCAGTATAACCGACCATATATTATTTAGGTGGCAGAGCTAACCATGTTATAAATGTTGAGATAATCGTGCTGATAACGTGTTATAATTTTAGTTGTTTATAACAACTTTTAGTATGCTAATCTAAATACAAACTTCTTATAATATAAGAGTAGAATGTATATGAGAGAAAGAAGTATAATACTTGATGTAAGTATATTAGAATGGTGTGTGTTTTTGAGCTTCCATTCATGAGTATTTATAGCTGATAACTCCTAAATTATACAGCTTTTTGATAACATTTTGAGGAGTTATCTTAGTATTTTTGAGTCATTTTAATGCCAAAACACACTAAAATGGGTAAAAATGGGAAAAATGTATTTCTAATGATTGTATCAAAGTTATGTATCAAACATGATCAAAAATAAAGAAAATTGTAGAACGGCTACATGAAGCCGCCGGCATGGATTCACTGAAGCTTCCGGCTTGGAGTCACATGTGTCAAAATGTTCCAGAATCTTCGTAAAATTGAAAGCACTTGTTGATCAAACAAAAGGCAAAGGAAGCCGCCGGCTTCACCCTGAAGCCGCCGACCTAGTTGACATGGTTTCTCAACATATCGACCAAGTTCAAGTAAAAATGGAAACAAAATCAAAAAGATTTGGCGGATCTCTGAAGCCGCCGGCCTTTCCTGGAGCCGCCGTCTTGAGTATGACGGTTAAAATATTTTAGCTTGCGGATTAAGTTTAACTTGCAAAAGGAGTCACCGACCCAAGGCAAGCCGTCGGCTTCCCACTGAAGCCGCCGGCTTGGCCACCATCTCAGAATACTATAAATTTCGACCTCTGGTCTCAGTTTTCAAATGTAATTAGTTTTTCAGTGTAGTGACCCGTCCTAATCCACCTGGACAGAGTCTCCAACATTTGGTCCCATTGCGAGGTACTGACCTCTATATGCCATGAATGACTCCAAGTAATATCTTTAAATTGAGCAAATGCACAGCGAAAAATTTCTTTCGTACCTGAGAATAAACATGCTTAAAAGTGTCAACCAAAAGGTTGGTGAGTTCATAGGTTTATCATAATCATTCATTTCCATAATTTTAATAGACCACAGGATTTTTATTTTATAAATATAATTCTCATAGTGGAATCCTCTCGTCTGCATAAAGGTAAAATCATTCATATGGTGAACACCTGGTAACCGACATTAACAAGATGCATATAGAATATCCCCAAAATAGAATCCTCTCGTCTGTATAATAATAAGTCGAAGTACTAAAGCATCCATACCTCGGATGGGGTTTGTTAGGCCCATAGATCTATCTTTAGGATTCGCGTCAATTAGGGGTACTGTTCCTTAATTCTTAGGTTACCAAGCTAAAGGGGTGATATTCGATTTCGATAATCCAACCATAGAATGTAGTTTTTAGTACTTGTGTCTATTTCGTCAAACATTTATAAAAACAGCGCATGTATTCTCAGTCCCAAAAATATATATTGCAAAACCATTTAAAAAGGGAGCACATGAAACTCACGATACGATATTTGTAGTGAAAATATGCATACGACGGAACTGAACAATGCAGGGTTGACTTCGGATTCACAAACCTATAACAATTATATATATTAACACATATAATTGTAATCAGACAATTTCACATATAATTATTAGTGATATCAATTATATGTTTCATGTATATATATTTTATTATATATTATTAAATTGTAACTTATTATAATGTATTCAAATTAATATTTATATTTATATATGTGTAATTATTACTTATAATATTTTAAGATATATTTATACACTAGATGTAATTTAGTTATTATTATAGCTAACAAAAATATAGTATGTAATATACTTTTTATATATAAATCTCTTTCGTTTGTAAAATCAATAATTATATTATAATAGTACTAAAATAGAGTTAATAATACTAATAATAATAAAAATGATAATTTTTATAAAAATTGATATGATAATAATAATAATGATAATAATAATAATAATAATGTTAAAAGTAATAATAAAAGTAATGTTAATACTAATAATAATAATAATAATAATAATAATAATAATAATGATACTTTTAATTTTAATAAAAAGATAAGCTTAATAATAATGATAATTCTAATATTAGTCTTAATGATAATACTACTGATTTTAATTATAAGAGTCATTATGATAATCATAATAAGGATAATATTATTCCTAATGATAATGATAATATTAGTAATTAGTAATAATAATAATAAATAACAACAACAACAACAATAATAATAATAATAATAATAATAATAATAATAATAATAATAATAATAATAATAATAATAATAATAATAATAATAATAATAATAATAATAATAATAACAATAAGAGTAATAATAATAACTACCTCACTAGAAAAAGCTCCAAAAAGAATAACTGCCCATGCCTAGACTCGAACCCAAGACCTCTCGCTAACCGCTAACACACTTAACCATTACTCCGCCTTGTATCTTTCTGAATTATTATCATACTTAATTCTTTTTATCTTTCTTTCGGTTTTCATCCTCTTCATCATCTATTGTAGATCACCACGTGCATCATCATTAACTTTGTTTATTATTAACGACATCATCTCCTCTTCATTATAGCATCACGAAATCAACATCATCACTCACTAGTCTCTGTAATATCATCACCATTTTCGTAACCCATTACTATTCAAGATTTTCTTCATCATCATTTCTTTATCACATCTTTTTCTTCGTTAATTATTATTTCGAATCATAATCTCTTGATCACGATCCTTTAACATCATCACGACATCATCATCTACCTTATATCAATCGTCACTATTCATCTTCTTCTTCATGTTATTACCCTCCATCATCATCATCATTTACTTTGTGATTACTATAACGGTATCATCAATATGTAACTTCATCATCATAATATCACTATCTTCCTTCACGACATCATCATCACCATAACAGGAAGTGGGTTTCGAACATTTACTTTTCATCATCTTTTTCACATCATTTCATCTTCTTCGCTTCCTTTTATTTTAATCATCTTCGAACATAAACAGACACAGAAATTATATAGCGAACAGCGGAAGTTACAAACAAGCAACTTGTGATCATCTACTATTCATCATCTTTATCTTCGCATTTTTAAACAGAAACAGTAGCTGTCGCATTATCGGTTAGCAAGGGTTGCAGCCGGTTGGAATCGAACACAAGCAGCAACAAAACACAAGTTTAGCAGCAACATGAGGGTTGTTTGAGTTGGTTATCAAAGTAGAAGTGCAACAGTAACAACTCCTTTGAATTGAACAGGAACAGAAAGTAGAAACTGCACCTGCAGTTGGGGTGGTTTTGTGTGGCTGTTTAGGCTGTAGAACCGGTAGACAAGTGGTGATGGGAGGCTGTGGTCGTTGGTTGCAAACAGAAAGAAACGGGTAGAGGTGGTGGTAACAGTGGGATGGCGGTTTAGAATATGGTGCAAGGTGGTGGATGGTGATCAACGAAACATGTGAAGGGTGTGTGTGATCAAGAGGTGAGGTGGGTTTCGATTATGAGGTCTTAAATATCTCTGCATATGTATATGTACATATATAATATAGAGCAAAGATAATGGATGGTTATATATATATATATATATATATATATATATATATATATATATATATATATATATAGTTGTAAAGGTGGTTGTAAGTGATGGGTTCTTGGTTTTTAAGAAGTAAAAAGGTGATGATGGATTTATGAGAAAGAAGAAGAAACTGATAGTAGCAAGACAATGGTTTCGGTTGTGGTGTGTAAATGAATAATTGTTTAAGTGAGTTTGTGTATGGTGGTTGATGAATTATTATTAAACAGAACTAGGAAGTAGTAGTACATTCAATTGATTATTAGATGGTGGATATATAATAATGAATATGTACGTAAATTAGTATATCAATTACAATCAATCAATAATAGTAAAAGATATTTTAATAATATAATAATATTTATAAACACATGTTGAAGAATATAAAGAAACATAAAAGCCATCGGAGACTTGTCAGTACTCTTGAGGACCTCGGATATTATTTCGTACTCTGTTGTTAATCAGGAGCGGATAAAAGTATTTGAAAAAAATTCCAAATTTTTAAATTAAATATCTTTATTTATTTTAGTCATTATGGTATAAAATTGGTCATTAATTTATTAAATAAAAATTACATCAACTGTCTGTACTCGATCCTGGGTAAAATATAAAAAGTGGTAAAATTTAATAATTAGATCCTAAATAGACTTTTAATAAGCCTATAGTTTATATAATTGATTTTCGGATCACAGTTTATTTTACAATAATATAACTTCGTATTTAATTTACTTAATATCAATCGGAACATCAAACGAGTATTACAATCATTTAATATTTATTTTTAATATACATTATTTATATATAGATATGTTTTAAATAATAATTATTGTAATATCCTATTTTTATTTTATTTCACATAATTACATAAAACAACAACATATAATATTTCAAATTACATTTCCAATTATTATTTATATATATATATACACACATATCTATTTACAATTAATTGTTCGTGAATCGTCGGAAATTGGTCGAGGTTAAATGAATATGAAAACAGTTCAAAATTTTTGAGACTCAACCTAACAGACTTTGCTTATCGTGTCAAAAATATTAAATCGTATCGAGAGTTTGATTTAAAATTAGTCAAAAATTTCCGGGTCATCATAGTACCTACCCGTTAAATAAATTTCGTCCCTAAATTTGATCGAGGTCGTCAAGGCTAACACTAAACATGTTTTCTTGACGAATATGAGTCGATAAATAGAGTTTTATCACCGTTGAGTAATATGAATATGACAATTCGATTACTCGAACCGTATGAGTGAAGCTGTCATAAAAGAGTGAAATGAAGAAAATAAAGTTTCGTCTTAACTTTTTCGATTGAATTCCGGAATTCAAAGGATTTAAAGAAAATCTTCGTGATCTAAATAAGATTTGGTTCTTCGGTGATTAAAGAAATTAGGATTTCTTTAATTAAATGTGATAATCTGCCTCGATTGCTACGTCTTGTTATTTCACTATAAATTCACTTTCTTTGTTTCCTTACTGTCACCATTTTCACCATACTTTCCTCAATTTCAACTTTCAAGAGATTGTGAAAATGCTTAATCCAGTTCTGATTCTTGATCTTATATTGACTATTGCCACAATCATCCTTCTCTTCCAACTCCCACCGGAGGAATCTGCTTACTTTGCTCTAGGATTTATAGTGTTTATTATTCTCCCGTATCTTTATATTGCTATACGCATTGATATACACGGTTTGTAATTTCTATGTTGTTGTCGTGCTTATATTTTCTCTTATATTTTGGAGCTTCATGCTTTTGTTTTCTCTTCTCGGCCTAAAGTAAAGCGATCAAGACGTCTCAGTTTGTAGGTATGAAGTTCGAAAGAACATAACTAAGATTATAAGCAGAAAGGAAAGGTAATAGCACGATTTGACTTGTTAAATTACCAGAATCACTGAGGATAGAACTATCAAGAATATATTTTCTTGATATGTTCAGAGGTTAAATAGAATGAAAGAGTTATGTAACATGGCACATGATGAGGGTATGATCTGTGAACCATCATCAAGTTTCATTAGAAATTTCAGCATGACTTACTGTAATATAACCACGTTGGCCTGACGTCATTATATTATACTAACTCATGCTTCAATTCCCAACACTTCTCCAGAAATCATTCATAATTTAAACTTGAATTTTATAGAACTTGAATTTTATAGAAGGATAGAAACTAAAACAGTTTCTTTTATGATGTAACACAGATAGCACGAAGAGATAGATAATTTTGGACAAGAATATTTATGAATATATCTTTAGAAATATCGAAGATATTTATGACGATATTTTGGAATTTATAAGATCGAAGATTGATGAAGAAAATCCTTCCGCAAGGATTTAGAATCAATAATGAGCAAGATATTCTCTAAAGAGTTCATCAGATATAGAATCATCTGGATTTATTAAATACATGTTTAGTCCTTGTGATTTGTCCACAGTCTCCTTTATAGTTTTGTATAATCCGCTTTCCAGTACCAATTTTCTATTGAGTGTTTCCAACGCTCCATTCTTTATCACCAAACTTTTATCCATTAAGACCATCTTCAGTTTTGCTGCTTCATCAGCATTCAAAGTTATCATAATTGAATCGTTGGTTATCAATCTGAGGTGTTTCAAGAATTTCGAAGATTTTGAACGTAGATTGTAATCGCCAAGATACAAAAGATTGTTTAAGGTGAAATCAAGTGGAAAACTTGAGGAATTATTTATCTGTAGTAGATGTAACTTATTAACGATATTTTAAGTCAGAATGTTGTAATTAATATTTCCTACTCTTTTAATACTTCTTAATTGTCCAAGGTTAGTAGTCCAATGTTGATAGTACAATAGTCCAATAGTTCAATGGTCCAATATATAATCTTAGAATTAATCGACGTATTTCATAAAATAAAGTGCGTAAAATAAATAACAGTATTTAAATGACGATAAATAAAATTGCGAGTATTAAAATTGCGATAATTAATTGCGATAATTAAAATGACAATAAATAAAATGTAACAAGGAAATAGTCATAACGGGTATAGGAACAGTTAGCTAGGATTTGGTTAGTATAGATTTAAAATTTACGTAGTTAATTAATTTGTTTCTAATCAATTTTATTTAGTCCATTATTTTCTTCATTATGCCACTTGTCAAATCTTGACTTGGATTCTGATCGGTCAAAATCCGAATATGAAATTGAATTTGAATGAAGATAGTTGTTCTTTGGTGAACAGATACGTATATGTGTGGATTTGAGCAGTATTGTTAATGACTGCTGAATCTGAATTGAAGAATGTACAGTGTAACTTATTAATGTGAAATCTAAATATTCCTCGGGTATTACCTACCCGTTAAAATATTTTCACCATTAACAGTTTGTACAAAAGAATTTTTAATTACAATTTTTGAGAAAATATACTTACATATACATTTTCTTCAGATGTAATCATGGATTTAATGAGTCAATGTGATATTAAACTCATCTGATTTACGGTTAGAACTATGATACATAATCTCTAAAACATTATAGATTACATAATCGTCATGTAGAACGAAGATAATCGATGTAGAACGATATGTAGAACGAAGATTAAAGATTATAGATATCGATTGTTAAATCGTTGATGAAAGATGTGAATGATAGCATATGTGAATTAAATATGATAAAAGCCCTTTAAAGCTTCTTTTATCTTTCTCGGGTATTACCTACCCGTTAAAAATTCACACGCCATAGTTAATATGAAAAGAATTTTTATTACGATTTCGAGGTATACATAAACATATATACGTATATCCGTTTAACCGTGAACCGAAAGTAATGAATTAATATTTCATAATTCATCATTATCGGTACTCTTCGGTGTATGTGGTGCCTACGGAGCTTGTGGTGATTACAGTGCTTGTGGTGCTGGAGAGGATGCTGGTACTGGTGGTGTTGTTGTTGGTGTTAGTACTGCTTGTGGTACCTGCGTAGTAGATGCGAGCCTAGCTTCCAAATCGAACACCGTCACTTCCAGGGTTTCTACTTTACGTTCGAGTCTATGAATTAGTTCTACCCATTCTTCCGTAAGGTTTGTCAATTCTTGTTATTTAGTTCGAAGTCTTCTAACTTCTTCTAATAATCCTATCTGATTAGAATTCGGGAGTAGAGGATGAATACTATCTTTAACTACATTGGGTCGACCTTCGAGGAGGAAAATCCTTGCGAAAAGAGTGAAACCAGTATTGCGAACAGGTTCGCCGGTAAGCGGATCGAGAACTCCGACATTAGGTGGTAAGTTCGGCTCGTGATACGGAGTACCTTCTTCATTTCTCCATAGGGTAAGTATTTCGCGAACCCATCCCCACTTTCTAAAGAAATCACGGTAGTTGATCGGTTGGTGCGCTCCCGTCACGCTATCTTCGGAGCTGGAGGAACTTGGTCTATTCGAAGAGGCCATCTTTCGCGATCACAGAAAGTTATGAAATGATTCTTGATATGAATTGAGGGTTGAATACTGGATGATATTTTCGTATTCTCGAATACATATATATAACAAAAAGATTCCGTAATTTACGGAGGAAATTTTGGAAAGTGCCAAATAAGATTCACGGTAATAGATATGATAGGATATGATTCGTCTATACACCGTGTATGCAATAAATGCAAAAACACGTGTCAAGACTTAGGAATGATAAAACATGTAATTTTCCACTAGGAATGATAAACTAAACTTATAATATGCAGCTAAGGTCGAAGTCCAGACTCACTAATGCATCTTAACAACTATCAGTTAGACACACTAATGCAAGATCTGGTTCGCTAAGACCACCGCTCTGATACCACCTGTAGTGACCCGTCCTAATCCACCTGGATAGAGTCTCCAACATTTGGTCTCATTGCGAGGTACTGACCTCTATATGCCATGAATGACTCCAATTAATATCTTTAAATTGAGCAAATGCACAGAGGAAGATTTCTTTCGTACCCGAGAATAAACATGCTTAAAAGTGTTAACCAAAAGGTTGGTGAGTTCATAGGTTTATCATAATCATTCATTTCCATAATTTTAATAGACCACAAGATTTTCATTTTATAAATATAATTCCCATAGCAGAATCCTCTTGTCTGCGTAAAGGTAAAATCATTCATATGGTGAACACCTGGTAACCGACATTAACAAGATGCATATAGAATATCCCCAAAACAGAATCCTCTCGTCTGTATAATAATAAGTCGAAGTACTAAAGCATCCGTACCTCGGATGGGGTTTGTTAGGCCCATAGATCTATCTTTAGGATTCGCGTCAATTATGGGTACTGTTCCCTAATTCTTAGGTTACCAAGCTAAAGGGGTGATATTCGATTTCGATAATCCAACCATAGAATATAGTTTTTAGTACTTGTGTCTATTTCGTCAAACATTTATAAAAACAGCGCATGTATTCTCAGTCCCAAAAATATATATTGCAAAAGCATTTAAAAATGGAGCAAATGAAACTCACGATACGATATTTGTAGTAAAAATATGCATACGACGGAACTGAACAATGCAGGGTTGACTTCGGATTCACGAACCTATAACAATTATATATATTAACACATATAATTGTAATCGGACAATTTCACATATAATTATTAGTGATATCAATTATATGTTTCATGTATATATATTTTATTATATATTATTAAATTGTAACTTATTATAATGTATTCAAATTAATATTTATATTTATATATGTGTAATTATTACTTATAATATTTTAAGATATATTTATACAGTAGATATAATTTAGTTATTATTATAGCTAACAAAAATATAGTATGTAATATACTTTTTATATATAAATCTCTTTCGTTTGTAAAACCAATAATTATATTATAATAGTACTAAAATAGAGTTAATAATACTAATAATAATAAAAATAATAATTTTTATAAAAATCGATATGATAATAATAATAATGATAATAATAATAATAATGTTAAAAGTAATAATAAAAGTAATGTTAATACTAATAATAATAATAATGATACTTTTAATTTTAATAAAAAGATAAGCTTCATAATAATGATAATTCTAATATTAGTCTTAATGATAATACTACTGATTTTGATTATAAGAGTCCTTATGATAATCATAAAAAGGATAATATTATTCCTAATAATAATGATAATATTAGTAAATAGTAATAATAATAATAATAATAAATAACAACAACAACAATAATAATAATAATATTAATAATAATAATAATAATAATAATTATAATAATAATTATAATAATAATAATAATTATAATAATAATAATAATAATAATAATAATAATAATAATAATAATAATAATAATAATAATAATAATAATAATAATAATAATAATAATAATAACTACTTCACTAGAAAAAGCTCCAAAAAGAATAACTGCCCATGCCTAGACTCGAACCCAAGACCTCTCGCTAACCGCTAACACCCTTAACCATTACTCCGCCTTGTATCTTTCTGAATTATTATCATACTTAATTCTTTTTATCTTTCTTTCTGTTTTCATCCTCTTCATCATCTATTGTACATCACCACGTGCATCATCATTAACTTCGTTTATTATAAACGTCATCATCTCCTCTTCATTATAAAATCACGAAATCAACATCATCACTCACTAGTCTCTGTAATATCATCACCATTTTCGTAACCCATTACTATTCACGATTTTCTTCATCATCGTTTCTTTATCACATCTTTTTCTTCGTTAATTATTATTTCGAATCATAATATCTTGATCAAGATCCTTTAACATCATCACGACATCATCATCTACCTTATATCAATCGTCACTATTCATCTTCTTCTTCATGTTATTACCCTCCATCATCATCATCATTTACTTTGTGATTACTATAACGGTATCATCAATATGTAACTTCATCATCATAATATCACTATCTTCCTTCACGACATCATCATCACCATAACAGGAAGTGGGTTTCGAACATTTACTATTCATCATCTTTTTCACATCATTTCATCTTCTTCGCTTCCTTTTATTTTAATCATCTTCGAACAGAAACAGACACAGAAATTATATAGCGAACAGCAGCAGTTACAAACAAGTAACTTGTGATCATCTACTATTAATCATCTTTATCTTCGCATTTTTAAACAGAAACAGTAGCTGTCGCATTATCGGTTAGCAAGGGTTGCAGCCGGTTGGAATCGAACACAAGCAGCAACAAAACACAAGTTTAGCAGTAACATGAGGGTTGTTTGAGTTGGTTATCAAAGTAGAAGTGCAACAGTAACAACTCGTTTGAATTGAACAGGAATAGAAAGTAGAAACTGCAGCTGCAGTTGGGGTGGTTTTGTGTGGTTATTTAGGCTGTAGAACCGGTAGACAAGTGGTGATGGGAGGCTGTGGTCGTGGGTTGCAAACAGAAAGAAACGGGCAGAGGTGGTGGTAGCTGTGGGATGGCGGTTTAGAATATGGTGCAAGGTGGCGGATGGTGATCAACGAAACATGTGAAGGGTGTGTGTGATCAAGAGGTGAGGTGGGTTTCGATTATGGGGTCTTAAATATCTCTGCATATGTATATGTACATATATAATATAGAGCAAAGATGATGGATGGTTAAATTATATATATATATATATATATATATATATATATATATATATATATATATATATTAGTTGTAAAGGTGGTTGTAAGTGATGGGTTCTTGGTTTTTAAGAAGTAAAAAGGTGATGATGGATTTATGAGAAAGAAGAAGAAACTGATAGTAGCAAGACAATGGTTTCGATTGTGGTGTGTAAATGAATAATTGTTTAAGTGAGTTTGTGGTAGGTGGTTGATGAATTATTATTAAACAGAACTAGGAAGCAGTAGTACATTCAATTGATTATTAGATGGTGGATATATAATAATGAATATGTACGTAAATTAGTATATCAATTACAATCAATCAATAACAGTAAAAGATATTTAATAATATAATAATATTTATAAACACATGTTGAAGAATATAAAGAAACATAAAAGCCATCGGAGACTTGTCAGTACTCTTGAGGACCTCGGATATTATTTCGTACTCTGTTGTTAATCAGGAGCGGATAAAAGTATTAAAAAAAAATTCCAAATTTTTAAATTAAATATCTTTATTTATTTTAGTCATTATGGTATAAAATTGGTCATTAATTTATTAAATAAAAATTACATCAACTGTCAGTACTCGATCCTGGGTAAAATATAAAAAGTGGTAAAATTTAATAATTAGATCCTAAATAGACTTTTAATAAGCCTATAGTTTATATAACTCATTTTCGGATCATATTTTATTTTACAATCATATAACTTCGTATTTAATTTACTTAATATCAATCAAAACATCAAACGAGTATTACAATCATTTAATATTTATTTTTAATATACATTATTTATATTTATATATAGATATGTTTTAAATAATAATTATTGTAATATCTTATTTTTATTTTATTTCACATAATTACATATAACAACAACATATAATATTTCAAATTACATTTCCAATTATTATTTATATATATATATACACACATATCTATTTATAATTAATTGTTCGTGAATCGTCAGAAATTGGTCGAGGTTAAATGAATATGAAAACAGTTCAAAATTTTTGAGACTCAACCTAACAGACTTTGCTGATCGTGTCAAAAATATTAAATCGTATCAAGAGTTTGATTTAAAATTAGTCGAAATTTTCCGGGTCGTCATATTCAGAATTCAATAATTCTGGTTAGGTCTTTTTTAGGGCTTTCTCTAAACCCTTAGGTTAGATTTATTTATTGTAATCAAGATTCAAGTTTTAATTTAAGTTCTTTTACATCTACCTTCTTTTTAAGGTATGATTCTATCCTTATTTTATTGTTTTACTTATTTTAATTACTGTATTCGTTTCTGTTCGTCTTCTGCTATGAACTAAACGTTCATAGTGATTACGTGGACGAAAACTGAACTTCATCTGAGAATCAGATGAAGCCGCCGGCCTCACTCCCAAGCCACCGGTTGGAAGGAAGCCGCCGGCTTCGTGCTTCATCCGCACAGTTTCTGGTTCTTTTCCAGAACTGTATGGTCGAGTTTCTGTAACGATATTTGAACTGTTTTGAATCTGTTATGCTTTAATATATACTTGTTTGCCATGCTTAATGATTAGATAACATGATTTTAGGGTTGACTAATACTTGATCCGATGATCTATTATTCGATTCATGCTACTTGTTTAGATCTAGTCCATCAAACTTGTTAAATTGAATTGCATGCAACTAGGTTAAACAACATAATAGTGATAAATATGTTGAATCTGAATTACGCTTTTATAATAGAGTTTGATATTGTTAGGCTTAATTGAAGAACCTTCGTTTGAATTTGTTTAATTAATGATTGCATGAGAACTTAGTAGTAATTGACTTTCAGCTAGTAACTTGAGTTGATCTACTTGGTGTTTAATAGCTTATATGATTTGTCAGTCTATTTACATATTGATCCTCATCACAAGATTAATGTGTATCATGTAATTGAATTGAACATGAAGAATTAAGATGTTAGTTATGAACATCACATATCTAGCATATGCTTTAAGTCCTGCTTATTGAATGATATGCAACACTTGTCTTAATCTGCTTAGGGATAATAATTGGTCTATGATTATTATTTTGATTTGTGTTAATATAAGTCATGAAACTTGCTTAATATGATTCCCGTATGAGTTAGTCGTTCATGTAACTGTTTTTATTTATAATTGTTTAATTTGAATATTTACTTTCTTGCTTTATATTTTGTTATTTTGTTTATCTTCAATCATCTCTTTTCTAAGAGATAAAAACCAACAACCTTAAAAACACATTAAAATCTATCTTTAGTTCTTTAATAAGAGCTAAGCTATATAATAAACAACTCTTATCTGCTTCCACGCTCTCTTGGGACGATAACCTAAATTACTACATCTGACCGGGTCTTGTTGCTCGTTAGGGTGTTAAAGTGTATAAAATAAAAGTTTTATAAATTTAAAAGTTGAAAAGCAAATTAAGCACCACTGTACACACACTTTCACCACATCAATAGCCTAAAATCTCAATATAAAAATACATACTATATGTACCAAAATTGACTATATGTATGCACCAAAATTGACTATCCATATCTATATTATCATTATTATTATAACAAATACAAGTTTGTTTGAAAAACTCGTTTAGCTCGACTTGTTTATACATAAGCGAACATACGAATTATTCAAGTCGTATACATACGAATTATTCAAGCCATATAAGCTCGATTAACTCGATCGATTATTAAACGAGCTTTCGAGCGAGTCGAATCGAATACTAATTTTTTCACAATCGGCTCGTGATACTAATCGAACAACACCCTTTGTTCGAACTCGAGCTCGAACTCATTAAAGCTCGAACTCAAAATAAACGAGCTCAAACTCAGTAGCTCGTTAAAAACTGATTCATTAAACCTTGATGTGTCAAATTGACTCAACTAGATGATATCTATCAATTAGACGTAGTCTGTATTGCAACACTTTTGGATATTTATAATTTACTTTATATTTTTCAATAAAAAGAAAAAAAGATAAATGATTAACAAATCGAACACCAGCCACACAGTAACACACACGTAAACAGATGGACCACCAATCCATATGCGTATCCAAATCCAATACCTTGCTTTGCTGTCGTCGTAAAACAATCATACTATAACCTGATTGAAACTGGAACTATGAAATTCAACTTTTAAATAACAAACAAAATTAATCACTTAAAACGAATCAACTACCTAAATACCTTCCCAATGTTTTAAGCAAAATTATATCATTCCAACTATAAAAATCTTCAAATTCCCATCAATTCAATCAATCAATCAATCAACGGCAATGGCTAATAAACAAACTTATCGAGTATGTTTCTGTTTCCGGCGACGGTTCCGGCTAGCTGCCACCGAAGCACCACCGTCGATCAAGTCTCTGTTCGATAAGTATTCTGAGAACGGAATCATGAACATCAATCACCTTCATCGGTTCCTAATTGATGTTCAAAAACAACATAATGCTACTGTTGAAGATGCTCAAACTATTATGCATAATACTGCGCATATCTTCCATCGCAAGGGTTTTAATCTCGAAACATTTTTTAAGTACCTGTTTGGTGATTCTAATCCTGCACTGGATCCCGATCGATCGGTAAACTATTACTCCGTACTTCAATTGATCGATTCAATATATAGTTTGTTTTATATTTAGACCTAATGTTTGAGTGATACTAAATTTAGAAATATTAATTATTCAGTTTGTGAATGAGTATATATATTGAGTAAAGTTTACATGTCTGAATATTACTAAATTTAGAAATATTACCGTTTCGGTTACTTTTCTTAGATTGTGTGTAATTTTTGTGAAGTGGACGGTAATATTGAAATTAGTGAGTAACTGAAAGAAGAAATGTAGGCTGAATTTGAATAAGTAAACGAGGATAATGCTGATGATGATACGATGATGATACGATGATGATATCTTTGATGTTTCAGGTTCATCATGATATGAATGCGCCATTGTCTCACTATTTTATATTTACCGGACACAATTCGTATTTAACTGGGAACCAACTGAGTAGTGATTGTAGTGATGTTCCGATTATTCAAGCGTTGGAGAGAGGTGTGAGAGTTATCGAGTTGGATATATGGCCTAACTCGACTAAGGATGATGTGGATGTTCTTCATGGAAGGTATGGTGTATGTACATTTTCAGTTGTTATTATCTAGTAATATTTTGTTTAAAAGTTATGAGCTATAGTGTGATTAATTAATAATTAATAATCGGTGGGTATGTTGTATAGGACGTTGACTGCACCGGTCGCGCTGATTAAGTGTTTAAGGTCTATTAAGGCTTATGCCTTTAGTGCATCTGAGTACCCTGTTGTGATTACCCTAGAAGACCACCTTACTACAGATCTTCAGGCTAAAGTGGCTCAGGTTTGAACTTTTACTTGTGTGATCTTGAATAAGTAAAACTAGTAATTATTTATAACTACTGATGGTGTTTGGATGTGCTTATTCCGTATGAGATTGTATTAAATGTTTGAACAATGTGATTTTGGATGTGCTTGATTTCATGATTTCAATGCGGTTAAATTGTAGATGGTTACTGAAACATTTGGAGAGATGCTATTTACTCCTGATGCGGACGGCTTAGGCGAATTTCCATCTCCAGAATTTCTAAAAAGAAGGATTATTATATCCACTAAACCTCCTAAAGAATACCTTAAAGCAAAAGACACTCAGCCCGGTGGAGATGGAAATGCTTCACATAAAGAGACCGATGCATCTGTAGAAGCTTGGGGTGGTGAAATTCCCAGTTTTAAACATAAAACTTCATCTGATTTCAAGGTACCTTAATACAGTTTACTTGCTTTTCCTATTTTATACGAGTAATTAAGAACAAGGTTGCAAAAATCGCTACTCGGGGAGTAGTTCTTCGGGACTTTTTAGGGAGTACCCTGAAACTTGGGGAGTACTCGGATGTTGACCAAGTTTGACTGAGATTGACTGAGTACTCACCGAGTTGCAAAAACTGAGTGGGTTCAATGCTGAGTGAATATTTTGTTGCAGGATGATTTGGAGGACTCTGAGGAGGAAGATGAAGATCTTCATGATGACCATTGTGCCCCTGAATATAGGAATTTGATTGCTATTCATGCTGGAAAGGGGAAAGGTGGTTTAGATGATTGGCTGAAAGTTGACCCTGATAAAGTCAGACGTCTTAGCTTAAGTGAGCAAGAGCTTGAGAAAGCAGCAAAAACTCATGGCCCACAAATTGTCAGGTATCGTTTAAAATTGTTATGAACATCGGCTAAATGATCAAGGAAACATGTTTATGTAGTATGTGTTAAATACCTTGAGTGTCATTAGTATATCTGTATACGTGTTGTATGATTCTGTGTCACTAAAAGATTTCATATTTGTTTAATCCATCAGGTGTAAGTACTATGTAGTGGAAATAATTTTATTTTGTTGTTGATATTATTGACTTGTTTGGGCTCTTTATCAAGTTGTCCTCATTTACTGTTTGATTTAGGTTCACTCAGAAAAATATACTGAGAGTGTATCCAAAGGGGATACGGTTCGACTCATCGAATTACAACCCGATGATTGGGTGGATGCATGGAGCACAGATGGTTGCATTTAATATGCAGGTTAGTTATGTAGTTCATTAACAATTTTATGAGTCTGCCACAATCGTCTCATGGATCTCGTTTATGTTACATTTTGAATTCTCTGTTTATGTATGCTTAGGTTCATTGTTACTTAGTTGCTCAACTTATTGTGCAATCACCATACATCACCCTACTATTTTCCTTCACCTCATATTAGAGGTGGTAAGATGGGCGGGCTTGACAGGTGGATAACGTGTTTTGGTTCAAAATGAGTCGTTTTTCAGTATGGTATGAAAACGAGCAGCACTGGGTTAGGTTGGACTATGAACAATGTTGTTGTCCATTTTTCATTTTTTTTTTTTAAATAAATAATAATTGTTAATGATTATAAAACAACATTGTTACAGGGCTATGGAAGGTCACTTTGGGTGATGCAAGGAATGTTCAAGGCCAACGGTGGTTGCGGATACGTTAAAAAACCTGATATTCTGATGGAAAATGAGTCTATCTTTGATCCTAGAATTACATTACCTGTCAAAATGACTCTTAAGGTAACAAACAACTATGTTCTGTTCTTTTATGTCAGTTATATCCATTTACAATTCGACTAATAAATACTCCGTAAATGCGTCTCAGGTAACTGTGTATATGGGTGAAGGATGGTATTATGATTTCTCACATACACATTTTGATGCATATTCACCTCCAGATTTCTACACAAGGGTAAGACACTTTATTTGATACTCCATTGTTGACCTTACCCAATTGTCCATAAGCGATTGAACCTAGCCCAAATAGACTCAATAATAAGTAACTGGGTCAAAGTTGATACCTTTTTGTAAAAGTTATTGCATCTTTCTTACAGGTTGGAATAGCTGGAGTACCTGCTGATACTATTATGAAGAGAACAAAAGCAATGGAGGACAGTTGGATCCCATCATGGAACGAAGAATTTGAATTCCCGTTAACAGTTCCCGAACTAGCTCTCCTTCGAATCGAAGTTCATGAGTATGACATGTCAGAAAAAGATGATTTCGGTGGCCAAGCATGCCTACCCATTTCGGAGCTGCGTAAAGGCATTCGAGCAGTTCCACTTTACAGCCAGAAAGGTGACAAGTACAAAACGGTAAAGCTACTTATGAACTTTGACCTTGTGTAGTTTGTTTCATGTGCCATCTGGGTACTGTTTTGGGTTGTTCCTTTGGATCTGTTGGGATGATGCTGGTGAAGCCTTCTTGTTGTGTGTATATGTATGTATGAGTGTTATTTGTTTGTTGATTATATGTGAATATTTCCGAAATGTTGTACAAAGCCATGAGAAATCTTGTGTTGTGATAGTTACAGTTGATTGATGCATAATATAATATTTGTGTTTATATATAAATATATACATGAGAAATCATATCTACATTGATGAGTCGTGTATTGTTTGTTTCGTCTTTGTCTTGTTAGTTTCGGCTATTGTCTTATTAGTTGTTTAGTGTTGTCGCGTTGGTTTTAAGTCCTTGTAATGTTCCGTTTTGGTTTTTTTTTCTTCCATAATTTTGATGAATATTGGCGTGATTTTTATAGATTTCGCTTTTTTTTTTTATGGAAAAATAAAGATCTACTTATTTGATGATTTCCTTTTTTTTTGGAACAAAAGTATGGGATCACTCGGGGGACTTAACCATCTAGGCGTTCATCTCTAGCATTGTCATAACCCGCCCTCAACTGCTGCTCAGGAGGAAACTCGGCCCAATCCGAGGGCATGGGCAGTAAAACTCCTTTCCCCCACTGCCCGTGGAACGCGATGTGCCAAAAGCACCCTTGAGTGGAATTTAATGGTAAAGGGCAACTTTGTGTACAATGTTGCACTCTACGGGAGTCGAACTCCTAACCTCTCGCTAAGAGAGTCAAGTCACTACTAAATGAGCTACAACACAAGGTTATTTGATGATTTACTAACTGGATTCAAAGTTGCTTTTATTTGAAACATCTGCTAAATTTTAACAATAGTCCACACTTATATATGGTTAAGATGAAGAATTGAAGACCACTCAAAATCACCTATCGAATAGTGGTGTAATGGTTATTTTTTATTGGGTATGTGATTAACGTCTATACACATTATTATATTATTATTATTATTACTTTATATTAAAACAAATTATTATTAGACAAAATTTCATTTCTCGTCCCTGATATTTAAATCAAATTTGACTCCTCGTCCTTTTTCTTTTTTTTTGTGCATCCCTCGTCCCTAATATTTGGACGTTCTACATTCCTCGTCCTTCCGTCTATTCTCTATCAATTTCAGTCGTTACCTTCAATCACGTGATGAACATGTGAGGGTATTTTAATCTTTTTTTTATTTTTTCCTTTTCTTTATTATTTATTTATTTATCTTTTCACCTCACCCCAACCCCAACAAATGTTTGTGTTTGACTTCTATCCAAAAACTTCAACCAAATCTCAACTCTATCATCATCTCTTTCATCTTTATTAAAAAACACCAAATATCTCACAAAAAAATTTCTGTTTTTTTATTATCAAATAATGATCACATCATTTATCATTTTTACTTTCAGAAAATCAAAAAGAAAAGGAAAATCATATTTCCTATTTCTGCTACAGTTCGTATTTTGATATGCACCCAAATCATCAAAACACATTTCAAACCCTGAAAACACAATTCATCCAAAAAAACCCATATCCTAACAAAAAAATATACTATCCTTAACTTCTAGGATTATTTTATTAAACACATTAAAACATCAATTATTAGCATAAAAAATGAATAAACTGTACCAATCAAAAGCAGTAATAAAGTAACAAGAACACCAGCCCAAAGTGGTAAAAAAACCAAGTGTCAAAATCTTAAGAGCAATAGCACTTCCAATAACTTCTTGTATATCAACCCCAATTAGTGCAACTTCAGTCATTATCCATAACAATTTTCGAAACCCAGATTGATATGTGAAAACAAGATCTATTTTTCAGATCTGAAAACAAGATGTAATATTTAAATCGGAAACCGTTGGATCGGAGACCATTTAATCGCTGCGTTTTCCGGATCTGATTTAAACCTGTGTAATTTGTTGTTCTTCTTTTTGGATCTGATTTTGATTATAAAACCTCTATTTATTTTCTTCTTCTATTGTTGTTATATGCTCCTGTGGTTGGTATTCCAAGGGCTTTGAAATCTGAGTTGGGTTTCAAAGTTGATTGTAAATGTTCGTATTTAATGGTGATGATGTTGTACAGTAATGATTTTGATTTTCATTTTGTACTGGGTTTTTTATTTGGGAAGTGGTTCCTAGTTTTAACATGATAGATCTACTGTAACAGGAAAGAATTGGGAGAGAGATGTAGCAGAGGAACGAACACAGAGTAATTACGGAGTATATACATAAGGGTATTTTGGGAAGAATGGGAAGAAAATACAATGACAAAAATACCCCACATGATATGCACGTGATAAGAGGTAACGGCTGGTTTTAACAGAAAATAGACGGGAGGATGAGAGATGTCGATTTATGATACATTAGGGACGAGGAATTCACAAAAAAAAATAAAAATGACATAGAGTCAAATTTGATATAAAGTTCAGGGACGAGGAATGAAATTTTATCTTATTATTACTTTATATTAAAACAAAACATATTTTGATCTAGAAAGTCAAATACTTTCATCAAATTATATTGAAATACATGTAAATATGTGATCTATTATTGAATCTACCAAGAGGAAATGTTCAAATGTTGAATACACATAGACAATTTCCATTCCGTAGTTTACATATATTCAAAACTAAACAAATTCAACACTACTTTTAATTTATTCATCGCTATAGGATTTATATATATATGTCACCTTCTTTGACCAAAACTTTTATAGTACTTGATCATACCAAAATGAAGCAAAATGATTGTAGCCATAACCGGTTTTAGATTTAGAAGTTTGGAACTAATTTTGCACACGCTTTTCAAAAAAAAAAAAAAAAAAAAAAAACTAATTTTGCACATTCTAAATGATTAAACAAAGACACGCGTTAGGTACAATATTTATTTTTAGTACACATGTGTGGACCTACTAACTAAACTAATCAACCCATTGCTACTAATTTTTTAAGCAAACAAATTTCATTCCAAATGTCTTTTATTAGTATATTAATTCATAAATATGAATTTTTTTTGTATTATATATTATAATATTATAATTATTAGTTATAACACATTTATGTCTGTCAAAATGAACCTAAACATTTCAAAAGATAAATACAGTTGTATGCTTTTATTTTGGGCTTTGCTAGCAAAACTTTTTTATTTTTTTAAGTAGAGAGAACATGCCATTCACCTAATTCCTTGTTGCTACACATAAAGTGAATTTTTTCCAACAAATCAAGTATGATGATTATGTTGCAAATATAATACCACTTTAAGTTATGGTATACAAAATCAACAACTTATATATTTTATTTAATAGACAGTTCACTTTTAAGTTTTAATCAACTTTAAAAATAACAAACTTAACCAAATTAAAAATCAGGAATTAGAACCAAACAACTAACAATGATCTAAAAAACCATACAAAACCTGAATTATCCTCTTTATTGACACTTACAAAGAATGGAACTTGCAAATTGTTTCATCAACATATCTACATTCTTTACAAATATACCCAGGTCCCAAAAAATCCAATAAATCAAATCCACAAAATAAAACAAAAATAATAAAATAATAAAAAATAATCAATCTGAAGGTACTGAAATACTACCAGAAATACTACCATGACTATCACTAATCAATCCCAAAGCTCTCTCCAAATTAGCAACAATATCAGTCATGCTTGGTCTATAAATACCTTCTGTATTCACACAATGTAAAGCAGTATATGCCATTAGCTCAACTGCTTCAGCCTCATTCACTTCAGGTGGCCCGACCCGTTTATCCAATATCTTACCCAGTTCGCCCGCCATGATTATAGGCACAGCATAATCCACCAAACTAATCGGTGCACCACCGTTAACTTCATTACTCTTAAATATAGCCCGTCTTCCGGTTAAAAGTTCTAACAACACAACCCCAAAACCATAAACGTCACTTTTTGCAGTTAGCACATTTAGCCCATAATATTCTGGGTCAATGTAACCAACTGTACCAGCTGCTTTTGTGGGTCGAAACTCACGATCAGATATCGGGCCCATTAACGATAACCCGAAATCAGACACTCTCGCAACCCATTTCGCGTCTAGCAGAATATTTGACGATTTAATGTCTCTGTGTATTATAGGAGGAACCGCGTAATTATGAAGATATTCAATACCTCTAGAAGCATCTAACGCGATCTTAATTCTCATTTTCCAAGAATTTAAAAAACTACTACTCTTTTCGACGTTGTTAGTCCCATGTAAATGATCAAATAACGCCCCGTTTTTCATGTAATCATAAACTAAAAGGCGTTCATCGCGTTCTTGACAAAACCCAACGAGCCTAACCAAATGTTTATGGTTTAATCTTGACAAAAACGCTAATTCCGAATCAAACGCGCTCTCTTTTTCTTGAAACTTTTTCGTTTTATCAGTTACTTCACTTCGTTTAATAGCGACTTCACGACCATCTAATAATTTGCCTCTATAAACGACACCGAAACTCCCTGCACCAATTTTGTTCTCTAGTGAAAAATCGTTTGTAGCTAACGCCAGGTCAGCAAACGTGAACTCCTCTTCTTTATCCGCTTGTTTAGACGACGTCCCGCTTCTTTGTCTCCTAAAACCTCGTGACAGCTGTCGCCTAATCGTAGCTGATCTCGAAACTTGACCACTACCATTTTGACCCGCATTATTCGACCCATTAATTCTAGGTTGTACAGAGTTGTGTATCCTTTTATTCCCAAAACAAACACCCATCCACAAACAATATATAACACTACAGATACCTGCAACTGCCCCAACGGACCCCACAATCGCAAATGCTAACAAACCTCTAGTCAACTTTCTTGACCGTACAGTCCTTACCGTTGGTGGTACTGGTATGAATGCAGGTGGAGGTGCTAACCTGGGTTGACCCATATTGGTTACATCACAAGGTGTACAAATGGACCCAAACCCAGAACAAAGCGATTGTGATTGTGGATATATCCCACATTCACAACCCGTACTAACACACGGGCCAGGAAGAATTTGATCAAAACCAATCAAACTTGACCCATTTCCAACCCAACCTTGTCCCCAACACATAACCGAAAAATTATTACTTGTTAGCCCACAAGTGAAATCCAATCCAGCAACAATCGTTTCAAACGAAACGTTACCAATATCATAACTACCATTAACAACAACACCTCCTCTCCCACCCCAACAAACAACAGACTTATTTAATCTACGCAATGCACACGTATGATTCGCACCAAGCGCAAGTGAATTAAACTCAAATGCTAAATGATCAGGTACATTAATTTGTCCGTACTCATTATCACCTCTACAAATCAAAAAACCACTAGAGTTTAAACCACAAGCATGATTACCACCAACTGCAATACTTATCATACTACAATTCATAAACTGACCTTGTATAGAATTCGATAATCTTGAATTCGTTCCGAAACAAATTATCCCTTTATTCGTATCGTTTAACTTGATCCCACAATTTACACCCAATCCTGAAGATATCATCTTCATCCCAATTCTTTCATTTGGTAACACATTATTATTTCTCCAACAATAAACATTTGAATCATTAGTATTAGTACTATTTGTGATGGCACAAATTTGATTGTTACCGATCGATAATTCGCGTAAAAGTACGGTTTCGTTGTAATAAATTCGTTTGGGGATTAAATTATAATCCCAGCACACAAGAGTTGTTCCACCGGACCTGATACCACAAAACACATCACGGCCACCGGCGATTGATTCGAAGGAGATGTTGGAGAAGATCGAGACGACGGCTCCGTTACGCCAGCATTGGATGCGTTGACTGGGTTGACCGGCGACAATTCCGCAAACGGTGAGAGTGTTTCCATATGTAACAGAAAGTGTAGTGGCTGAGCCACCAAGAGCATTGATTGATGAAATGAGAGATGACGTAAGTATGAAGATGACGGAGAGGAGTGACGTCATGTTATGGTTGTTAGAGTGTGGCCGGCGGTGATGTTTTTCATCGGAGGATGGCCGGAGAAAATGTAGGGGTGAGAATTGGTTTTGATTTTGAAAGTGTGGAAAATTTGTTGGGGGAGTAGAATGTAAAGCGGGATATATTGTTAATTATTAATAAAAAAAAGTGGCTCATAGCGAATAAATTAATGACACGTGTCAAGTGTCGCCATGATTTTTCTAATATTAGATGTCAAGTTTGACTCAGAAGTTCGTCTTTTGAAATGGGATAAAAGAAAGTTACCCGAATAGTCCCTCAAATTACGTATTAAGTTTAATATAATATAATAGTCCGTATAGTTTTGCTTATGCACTGTTTAATTTGTGTTTATTTTCTTTTTGGGTAGTACTGTATTTGTATTCTTGTAGACGTCTATATGCAATATGGATTTGGATTTGTTTATTTATGATCACAAATTATTTGTTACCCGTTATTAATGATATTCATATGCTTATCCTAAATGACGGTTATATAGCATGTTTTTCTTCGGTAGTAAAGAAACCTCTTTATATGTGAATAACTACATTGACTCTCTTATACAGGGTAAAGTCTCGGGTAATCAAGCCCCTCAAGGGGAGACCTGCTATCGAGTGATATACGCATTATGTGTACCTTCTGGTCACACTCTTTTTCTGAACAATTTGGCATAGTCAGGAATTGAACCCGGGTGGTGTGCTTCATTGGACAACTCAGTGACCACTCAAGCAAGCCTGTGTAGTTGGTTATATAGCATGTTACACATATTACATAATTTACATGGCAGTTATTTTTTCACTTTTTACATGACAGTTATTAAATTAAATTGTACGTTCTTATTTTCTATTTTCTTTTTTCATTTTGAGCGGAGGTATTTGTAGAGGTAGTTTCTCTACCCTAGAATAAAATAAGATATAACTTTTGTACGATCAGTTGGGGAAACCTTTTTTTATTCATAGGTGAAGAAACGACTTCCCTCTTACTTTAGGACATACTCCCTCCGTCAAGCTTTGTAGAAAATGTTTGATTCTACAAATTGATATTCATCGTAAGGGTTGAGATTCAGATATTTTAAAAAGATAGATTGACTAACGTTAAACCTCAATCGATCGAGATATTATTGACGACAAGTTAAACAGTGAAGGAAGAAGATGACCGTATCGATGTTGTTGCGGCGTCGACAAGGGCAGATCCAGTACAGAGCAATTGGTATCAGTAGCCTTAACAATCGATTTTCTTTTTAACCATCTTCATTTAACTGAGTGGTTACCACCCTTATGAGTTCCGTGAGATATCGAGTTCGAATCTCACCCGGAAGTTTCATAATGCAATTTGCTTTGTAGTTGGTTATGGAGTCCTCTAGAGGCATCATTGTCTGAGCCTGTCCTATGACAGTTGTTCTGGGGTGCTTTCCAATGGTGACTACACGCAGAGTCAGGGGCGAAACTACTTGGGGGTAGGGGGCGCCCGTCCATAGTGGATTTTTTTTCAGTGTAAAAATTTTGGGGTTTTCGACTTTGTCCCCAGTGGATTTTTGTTTTTTCCACAAAACCTACATATTTTGCCCAAAACCTTCAAATTTTGCCCCAAATTCTCCAACTTTTGCCTCAAAATCTTCAAATTTTGCTCAAAAATCTTCAACTTTTGCCTTAAAACCATCATAATTTTCCTAAAAACCTCATTTTTTTTTCCCAAAAACCTCCATATTTTGTCCAAAAAATTGCTACGGTTTTGATTTTTTTTTTTGTCCCCAGTGAAAAAATGCCTAGTTCCGCCACTGCGCAGAGTCTGTTCTACGGCAGTTATTCGGTGGAACATCACTGACACTTGAAACATATATGATCGGGGTGATGGGAACTCGTTTAATGATCCCCGTAAGTGACTTCAATATTGCTGTTAAAAAAACAACCAAATTTTTTAAGTAGTTATAAGTTAATGTTCTACATCGCATTTGGAAAAAGTTTTCTGCATCGACACTGAGTTGATGACGACTACGACCTAGTCATTGATTATGAAGGGCTAAAAGCCTAAGAATGAATAATAAATATTGATGAAAATATTAAGTAGCCCAGGACCCATTGAAATTGAAAGCTAAGAAATAAACAACCATACGAATTTCATTTTCATTATTCTAAAACTAATTTTAAGATAAATATACTAGCAACAAAGAAACGACCTAAATTGAAATTGACTAATTTTTTCATTCACATTCACATTCACATTCACATTAATACTAATAAAAACTAACATTAGCAAATAAATACGGCAAGAGAAATATTCATTTGAATTCCTAATTTAATTTAAGATTTAAAAAATCATTCTCAGCCCCTCATTCCATATTACACAATTCAATATATTCAAATTCAAACAAATTGCAACAGTACGTTCTTCAACACCGTCAAATTGGAATGTTAAAACTGATGATGACGATGGTTCTGACAGTGAATCTGAATCCGCTGATTTAGATGGAGGAGTGAAGATGGAAGATGGAAGATGTTAAGATCAATGTTGAAGAAAAGGAGGTTGAAGAAGCACATGTTCAGGCACCAACAGAGTCTAATCATGACAAGAACAAGGAGGAAAGGGATTCCAGTGAACATGTAGGTGATCCTAGCTCTCTTCAATCCAAAGGTAACGAAGGTTTTTCCAAAATCTTTTCACAAGACATTGATAAAATGGCAAAGGCAGCAGCAAAAGTTGGGGGTAATGAGGATAGAATAAAAGATTTGTGTGCTCAACTTATCGATCAAATTAGTGTCTTAACTAGATATCAATGAAGCTCATGTCGATTAACATAAGGAGTACTAAAAAACGATTCAAGAGGTTACGGGTAAAGGAATTATGCTATTCAAATAATGTTAATTTCCTAGGCGTTCAAGAGACCAAGATGCATTGGTTAGAACCTTTTCGTGTTAAAAGCATGTGGGGCAATTTTACTTTTGATTTTGCTTGTAGTCTATCTAGAGGAAGATCGGGTGGAATCTTATCCTTTTGGTATCCTAATTTTTTTGTCAAAGAAGAGATTTGGTGTGATATTAATTATGTTATTATGAAGGGGAAGTGGGTGAATTCGGATGATACGTTCTTTATGGTTAACGTTTACGGGCCTCACAATATGCGCGATAAGGTTAACCTCTAGTCAAAACTAGCTAACTTTATCAGGTCTAACGTTGGTGAATATATGATGTTTGGGGATTGGAATGAAGTCTGTGATGCTAGTGAAAGATATGGGTGTAATTTTAATAATGAAGGTGCATCGGCATTTAACTCTTTTATTCATGAGTCGGGGATGGTGGAGCTTCCTTTAGACGGAAGGAGGTTTACGTGGGTAAATAAAAAAGCATCAAAGATGAGTCGGTTAGATCGTGTATTTATGTCGGTCAATGGCCTTAACATTTTTTCTGACATTAAACTCAATACACTTAACCGTGAGTACTCGGATCATTTTCCTCTGTTGGCAAGGGTTAACAAAAATGACTATGGCCCGATTCCTTTTAAATTTTACAACTCTTGGCTTACTTGTTCAGATTTTGACGAATTAGTCCGTGATAAATGGTCGGAAGATGAACGTGTTTTTCATGATAAACTGAAGGAGCTGAAAATGTCCATTAAAGCTTGGATGATTGAAAAAAGAAGATGTGATAATGCCAATAAGACCACGATTATAAACAGAATTAGTGAACTCGATGATAAAATAGATGATAATGTGATTGATGAGGCAGAAATGGTGGAACGAGGTGACTTAGCTCAACAGTTACATAACTTGAAACAAGAGGAGGATGCGGATAACTTGCAAAAATCGAGAATAAAATGGGATGTTGAGGGTGATGAAAATTCAAAAAATTTCCACGCTCTACTCAAACAAAAGAGGTCCAAACAAACGATTAATGGCATTCAAGTGGATGGTGAATGGATTACGGATCCTTCTTTGATAAAAAATGCTTTCTTTAACTTTTTTAAATGCAAATTTAAACGCAATTGATAATGCTAAAAATGAACACATATTTAATAGCATTATCCTTCAAGAAGGACAAGCTTTTAGTTGCAATTGTTCTATTTACAAGTGATATTCGTTTAAATATTAAAAGGTGAAGACAAAATACAGATTCGACGATTTGAAGACGCAAACGACCAAAAAGCTAAAAAGTACAAAGTACAATCCAAGTAGTTCAAATTATTGATGAGAAACTTCTAAAAGTTACAAGAGTACGAGCCGCAAAACGCAAAGTACAAGATATTAAATCGTACGAAAGGACGTTCGAAAATTCAGAACCGAGACATGAACCAACTATCAATGTGCGACGCAACGGGCCTAAAATTACAAGTCAACATTGCACAAGAATATAATATAATATATATATAATTATCTAAAATTATATTATATATATTAAATAATCGCAGCAGCCCACGTTTTAAGCAAGTTTGGGAGCTGGACAGCCTGTCCATGCGATCGCATGGAGAATGCAAAGGAAAGCCATGTGATCGCATGGCTGTAACAGTGAGGCTAAGTGCTATAAAAAGGCAGTTTGATCGACGTTTTATGGACACCTTCTTCAACTGATACTCTCTATCTCTAAATATATATTTATATTTTAATTATAATTTTAATTTTAATATTAAGTTAATAATAATAAGGTTATAGTGACGAATGTTTTAAGTTTGTAAGTCGAAATTCTGTCTGTGTAACACTACGCGATTAATACTCATTGTAAGTTATGTTCAACCTTTTTAAATTAATGTCTCGTAGCTAAATTATTATTATGTTTATTTAAGCCAAATTAATCGTGATGTTGGACTAAATATTAAGATTGGGTTATTGGGCTTTGAACCATAATTGGGGTTTGGACAAAAGACCGACACTTGTGGAAATTGGACTATGGGCTATTAATGGGCTTTATATTAATTAAATGATATCTCGTTGATTTAATATAGTGATTTATAATTTAACGTGTTTATATATAACCACATACGCTTGACTGGGTACGGTGGGCGGTATATCTATAAATACTAATAATTATTCATTTGACCGGACATGGGGATGGATTAATAATCACTGGACTCATTAAAACAGGGGTGGATTACATTCAAGGGTAATTGGTGTAATTGTTAACAAAGTATTAAAACCTTGGATTACACGCAGTCTATAACCTGGTGTATTCATTAAACAAAGTATTAAGACCTTGTTACAGTTTGAATCCCCAATTAGTTGGAATATTTGACTTCGGGTATAAGGTTAATTTGGCGAAGACTCTCGCACTTTATAATTATGACCGATGGACTATTATGGACAAAATCAGATGGACATATCGAATAATCTAGGACAAAGGACAATTAACTCATGGTAATAAATTAAAATCAACACGTCAAACATCATGATTACGGAAGTTTAAATAAGCATAATTCCTTTAATTTATATCTCTTCGCACTTTTATTTACCGTCATTTTATTTATCCTACTTTAAATTATCGCACTTTTAATTATTGTACTTTTATTTATCATCATTTACTTTACGCTTTAAATTAAGTTATATTTATATTTAATATTTTACATTAGGTATTAATTGTGATTTAAGACATAAAATCGACAAACCGATCATTAAATGGTAAAACCCCCTTTTTATAATAATAATAATATTACTTATATATATATTGATACAAATATAGTTTAAAACATATATAGCGTTAAACTCAGTTAGCTCCCTGTGGAACGAACCGGACTTACTAAAAACTACACTACTCTACGATTAGGTACACTGCCTATAAGTGTTGTAGCAAGGTTTAGGTATATCCCATTCTATAAATAAATAAATAACTTGTGTAAATTGTATCGTATTTAATAGTATTTCGTTGTAAAATATAATCTATTTCGTACTACACCTCGCATACATCAAGTATTTTTGGCGCCGCTGCCGGGGACGCCATAGAACGCTATAATTAAAAATTTTAGTTTTAATCTATTTTTGTAAAAATATATTTATAAAAGTTTTAAAAAGAAACAAAAATATAAAACATAAAAAAAGAAAATTATTTATCTATATTTTTAAGAGTTTAAATTAAAAAGTTTTTTTTTTAGTTACAAAAACTAATAAGTTTTTTTTTTTATAAGTTTTAGTTATATTTTATTTTCTATAAAATAAGAAAAAAAAATCAAAGTAAAAAGTAAAAAAAATAAAAAAATAAACAAAACTGAGTCTGCATCGATTTTGGCCTGCATCTCAGCTGAACCTGCCTCTCATGCGATCGCATGAGAATGAGGCTCTAAACCCATGCGACCGCATGGTATGGTCTGACACGTCTGTACCTTGTACGAACAATTAGGGTTACGGTTTAATATTAGGGTTACGGTTTAATAATTATTATTATTAATTAATTAGAATTAGGGTTTTAATTTAATATTAATTAGTTTTAGTTTTAATTAAATTTGTATTTTAAGTTTTAAGATTTAATTAGTTTTATTAACTACATAAATTAATACTTTTATAAAATAATAAGATAAAATTAATATTTTTATAAAATTATATTTTTTATCAATTTAGTTTCTTTTTATATTTATATCTTTTTAATCGTTTATTCGTATATTGTATATTTTTCGTTCGTAATTAGTTCGTAACTTAGTAGTTTGCCATAGTTATTTTTATTTCTAGATTTTTAGGCTTTGCCGTAAAATCCCTTAAGTGCTTTTTCTTTAGATTAAGATTTAGGCGTTTTAGAATTTTACGACGTCGCTTATCACTTTAATATTTAATAGATTTTAGTGCCTATTTAAGTTATTGCCGTTTTGGATATAGAATTCCTTTTAAGCTTTAATACCTTTAGTCGCAACTTTTAATATTTAGTTTTTAGACTTTTAAGTTTCGATGCTCTACTTTCTTATTATTGTTTTTCGACTTTTTATTTTTCGACATTTTTCGACGCACTCTTTTTCTTTCTTATTTCTCGACGCTCTAGTTTTTAGGACATAGATTTTATCTTCAAAAATTTCGACGAAAAAATATTTTAAGCGGTTAAATTGATAGACATCCAAAATTCTCTGGTTCGTAGTAATAGTTGGATTTGTTAGTGGCGAGTTGTGGGCTTCCGATTTAAAGGGTCCTGGCTACCTGCTGCATCTATTGGCTATTCGAAACGTGGGCAATATCAGAAAAGTCTATTAATTTGATAACTTATATAATTTTTATTTTTATTTTTATAACTAATAGGATATTCAGGGAATGCACCGAGCAAAACGTTCACCACCTTTCATACGTTCACCTCCTGTAACTCGATCAAGACATCTAGCCAATATTGTCGCCGTTGATTTTTCTTTAGAATCGTCATCTAGTCGACCAAGTACTCCAATTCAAATTTCCGATAATCCATTTTTTGAGCCCGACCTCACAATTGAGAACCCGGAGGATATTCAAGGACAATTCAGAGATCCTGAACCACTAATCATTCCTCCTGAACCGCAAATTATACAATCAGAGATTATCGAGGAAGAAACCATTAAATCAGAATCCTCTAGTGATTCAGATTTAACAAATTCAATTATGGAAAATCAGGAACCTCTAAGTTTGGAAGACGAAATGAGAGCTACACGCACTGGTCAAGATCACGCAATTGCTCAACCAGATATTAATGCGCCAGATTATGAAATCAAAGGACAAATCCTACACATGGTAACTAATCAATGCCAATTTAGTGGTACGCCAAAAGAAGATCCAAACGAACATCTTCGTACCTTTAATAGGATCTGTACTTTATTTAAAATCAGAGAAGTTGAGGATGAACAGATCTATCTCATATTATTTCCCTGGACTTTAAAGGGAGAAGTCAAAGATTGGTTAGAATCGTTACCTGAAGGGGCGATTGATACATGGGATGTTTTAGTTGAGAAATTTCTTAAAAGATTCTTTCCGGCATCTAAAGCCGTGAGACTTCAAGGAGAAATTGTTACGTTCACACAAAAGTCAAATGAAACTTTATATGAAGCGTGGACAAGATTTAGAAAGTTGTTGAGAGGATGTCCTCAACATGGTTTAGACACTTATCAAATAGTATAAATATTCTACCAAGGATGCGACATTACTACACGAAAAGACATCGACATAGCAGCCAGTGGTTCCATTATGAAGAAAACCGCAACTGAAGCTTACAAAATTATTGATAACACAGCCTCCCACTCACATGAGTGGCATCAAGAAAAAGACATCGTTAGATCATCTAAAGCGGCTAGAGCCGATTCTAGCCATGACTTTGATTCCATTTCCGCAAAGTTAGATGCTTTCGAGAGACGAATGGAAAAGATGACTAAAGATATTCACGCAATACGAATTAGTTGTGAGCAGTGTTGTGACGCCCCGTACAAAACCATCGTGTACGGGTCATCAACATCAGGATCATCACAAGGTCAAAAACTATATGCTGTTTGAAAACCGATTTGCATACATTAAAAAGATAACGTTTTACAAAGATAACATGTCATAAGACTTATTACAAACCATTGTTCCAAAATAACATAAGTTTACGAATGCAAAACATAGGTTTCATAATTTGAGACATCTCTAGTAATGCAGCGGATAACTAGTACAGTAGGTCCATAACAGCAATTCAATAACAGCATGACAGCAAGTGTAACAGCGGAAGCAATAAACCTCTAGGCACCTGAGAAATACACGCTTAAAAAGTCAACACGAATGTTGGTGAGCTATAGTTTAAGTTGTAATAGTAACGTAAGATAGGCCACGAGATTTCAGTGCTGCAAATAGCGTATCAAACAGTATGAAAAGTATATGCATAACCGTGGGCACCCGGTAACTAGACTTAACGTTTATAACCCCCTGAAAGTACACCTGGCGAGTGCGTATGTTCACGAAGTATTAAACACCCGTTAAATGCTAGAGTGACTAGCCCGAGTGGGGATGTCAAACCCTATGGATCCATATCTAATATTTGCGTTCACCGGTTCAAAAACCAATGACTAAACGTTACCGTGCTAAGGGGAATGTTTATGCCGTTGTATAACCCACACACATATAAAGTTTAAGTACTCGTGCCTAACATGTAAACTGTAAAAAGCGCATGTATTCTCAGTCTCAAAATAGTTAAAGTAAAAAGGGATGCTATAACTCACAGTGATAAAAGCGGTAAAGTCGGTAATGAAAGTACGCAAGTAGTAAGTCGGTCCGAAAGGTCGTCAACCTAAATCAAAGGTTACTAGGTCAGTAGGTTGTCTTTATAAATTCTAATAGTGCATAAAATAAGTTTAAGTGTCATCATCATCATCATCATTCATCATCATAAAAGCTAAGTAAGTTTGACAAGAATAGAGATCGAAACAACAGGCTGACTTCGGTCAGCTGCTACGACCTCTACGTAAATCGAAAAGACGCATAGTCAGTGGCTATGGCTCAGTATATGAGTCCCCTAACCACTGAACAATTTCCAGAACCTAACTCGTCTTCGTTTGACCGTGGCAACGGTTTAAGTGCGAGTAGGTCAGAAATTTCAGCACAACGTTAATAGGGTGTAGTGACTCTCGGAGGGCCATAAATCCTAAACCGTAACTCGGATTAAGACGAGGCCTAAACGGAAAATCATCTACTCGAACCGAACTAACTGAAAATAACCTTTCCAGTAGCCCAAGTTGTAGTGACCCGAACTTTTCCATGTTTATATATATTAATTGAGATTGATATTTACATGATTAAATGTTTCTAACATGTTAAGCAATCAAACTTGTTAAGACTTGATTAATTGAAATATGTTTCATATAGACAATTGATCACCCAAGTTGACCGGTGATTCACGAACGTTAAAACTTGTAAAAACTATACAATGACATATATATGGTTATATATATAGTTAACATGTTTTTATTATAAGTATGTATCTCATTAGGTATTTTAACAATGAGTTATATACATAAAAATGAGACTATTAATTTAAGAAACTCGAAAACGATATATATAACGATTATCGTTATAACAACGTCTTACTAGGTACATATGAATCATATTAAGATATTGATACACTTGGTTAATTATGTTAAATGATAAGTAAATATATTATTAAGTGTATTAACAATGAAATACATATGTAAAAATAAGACTACTAACTTAATGATTTCGAAACGAGACATATATGTAACGATTATCGTTGTAACGACATTTAACTGTATATACATCATACTAAGATATATTATATATCATAATATCATGATAATATAATAATTTAACATCTCATTTGTTATAATAAACAATGGGTTAACAACATTCAACAAGATCGCTAACCTAAAGGTTTCAAAACAACATTTACATGTAACGACTAACGATGACTTAACGACTCAGTTAAAATGTATATACATGTAGTGTTTTAATATGTATTCATACACTTTTTAAAGACTTCAAGACACTTATCAAAATACTTCTACTTAACAAAAATGCTTACAATTACATCCTCGTTCAGTTTCATCAACAATTCTACTCGTATGCACCCGTATTCGTACTCGTACAATACACAGCTTTTAGATGTATGTACTATTAGTATATACACTCCAATGATCAGCTCTTAGAAGCCCACGTGAGTCACCTAACACATGTGGGAACCATCATTTGGCAACTAGCATGAAATATCTCATAAAATTACAAAAAATATGAGTAATCATTCATGACTTATTTACATGAAAACAAAATTACATATCCTTTATATCTAATCCTTACACCAACAACCAAAAACACCTACAAACACTTTCATTCTTCAATTTTCTTCATCTAATTGATCTCTCTCAAGTTCTATCTTCAAGTTCTAAGTGTTCTTCATAAATTCCAAAAGTTATAGTTTCATAAAATCAAGAATACTTTCAAGTTTGCTAGCTCACTTCCAATCTTGTAAGGTGATCATCCAACCTCAAGAAATCTTTGTTTCTTACAGTAGGTTATCATTCTAATATAAGGTAATAATCATATTCAAACTTTGGTTCAATTTCTATAACTATAACAATCTTATTTCAAGTGATGATCTTACTTGAACTTGTTTTCGTGTCATGATTCTGCTTCAAGAACTTCGAGCCATCCAAGGATCCGTTGAAGCTAGATCCATTTTTCTCTTTTCCAGTAGGTTTATCCAAGGGACTTAAGGTAGTAATTATGTTCATAACATCATTCGATTCATACATATAAAGCTATCTTATTCGAAGGTTTAAACTTGTAATCACTAGAACATAGTTTAGTTAATTCTAAACTTGTTCGCAAACAAAAGTTAATCCTTCTAACTTGACTTTTAAAATCAACTAAACACATGTTCTATATCTATATGATATGCTAACTTAATGATTTAAAACCTGGAAACACGAAAAACACCGTAAAACCGGATTTACGCCGTCGTAGTAACACCGCGGGCTGTTTTGGGTTAGTTAATTAAAAACTATGATAAACTTTGATTTAAAAGGTGTTATTCTGGGAAAATGATTTTTATTATGAACATGAAACTATATCCAAAAATTATGGTTAAACTCAAAGTGGAAGTATGTTTTCTAAAATGGTCATCTAGACGTCGTTCTTTCGACTGAAATGACTACCTTTACAAAAACGACTTGTAACTTATTTTTCCGACTATAAACCTATACTTTTTCTGTTTAGATTCATAAAATAGAGTTCAATATGAAACCATAGCAATTTGATTCACTCAAAACGGATTTAAAATGAAGAAGTTATGGGTAAAACAAGATTGGATAATTTTTCTCATTTTAGCTACGTGAAAATTGGTAACAAATCTATTCCAACCATAACTTAATCAACTTGTATTGTATATTATGTAATCTTGAGATACCATAGACACGTATACAATGTTTCGACCTATCATGTCGACACATCTATATATATTTCGGAACAACCATAGACACTCTATATGTGAATGTTGGAGTTAGCTATACAGGGTTGAGGTTGATTCCAAAATATATATAGTTTGAGTTGTGATCAATACTGAGATACGTATACACTGGGTCGTGGATTGATTCAAGATAATATTTATCGATTTATTTCTGTACATCTAACTGTGGACAACTAGTTGTAGGTTACTAACGAGGACAGCTGACTTAATAAACTTAAAACACCAAAATATATTAAAAGTGTTGTAAATATATTTTGAACATACTTTGATATATATGTATATATTGTTATAGGTTCGTGAATCAACCAGTAGCCAAGTCTTACTTCCCGACTAAGTAAAAATCTGTGAAAGTGAGTTATAGTCCCACTTTTAAAATCTAATATTTTTGGGATGAGAATACATGCAGGTTTTATAAATGATTTACAAAATAGATACAAGTACGTGAAACTACATTCTATGGTTGAATTATCGAAATCGAATATGCCCCTTTTTATTAAGTCTGGCAATCTAAGAATTAGGGAACATACACCCTAATTGACGCGAATCCTAAAGATAGATCTATTGGGTCTAACAAACCCCATCCAAAGTACCGGATGCTTTAGTACTTCGAAATTTATATCATATCCGAATGGTGTCCCGGAATGATGGGGATATTTTTATATATGCATCTTGTTAATGTCGGTTACCAGGTGTTCACCATATGAATGACTTTTATCTCTATGTATGGGATGTGTATTGAAATATGAAATCTTGTGGTCTATTATTATGATTTGATATATATAGGTTAAACCTATAACTCACCAACATTTTTGTTGACGTTTTAAGCATGTTTATTCTCAGGTGATTATTAAGAGCTTCCGCTGTCGCATACTTAAATAAGGACGAGATTTGGAGTCCATGTTTGTATGATATTGTGTAAAAACTGCATTCAAGAAACTTATTTTGTTGTAACATATTTGTATTGTAAACCATTATGTAATGGTCGTGTGTAAACAGGATATTTTAGATTATCATTATTTGATAATCTACGTAAAGCTTTTTAAACCTTTATTGATGAAATAAAGGTTATGGTTTGTTTTAAAATGAATGCAGTCTTTGAAAAACGTCTCATATAGAGGTCAAAACCTCGCAACGAAATCAATTAATATGGAACGTTTTTAATCAATAAGAACGGGACATTTCAGTTGGTATCAGAGCGTTGGTCTTAGAGAACCAGAATTTTACATTAGTGTGTCTTATCGAGTTTGTTAGGATGCATTAGTGAGTCTGGACATCGACCGTGTTTACTTGAAAAATGATTGCTTAACAAATTTTGTTGGAAACTATATATTTTTAACATGTGAATATTATGTGATATATTAATCTCTTAACGCGTTTGATATTATGTGATAGATGTCTACCTCTAGAACAAGTCCCATTGACTCACCTAATAATAATGAAGAGTCAAATGTAAATTGGAATGATTCGTGGACTGATTCACTAAAATGTCCCGTTCTTATTGATTAAAAACGTTCCATATTAATTGATTTCGTTGCGAGGTTTTGACCTCTATATGAGACGTTTTTCAAAGACTGCATTCATTTTAAAACAAACCATAACCTTTATTTCATCAATAAAGGTTTAAAAAGCTTTACGTAGATCATCAAATAATGATAATCTAAAATATCCCGTTTACACACGACCATTACATAATGGTTTACAATACAAATATGTTACAACAAAATAAGTTTCTTGAATGCAGTTTTTACACAATATCATACAAGCATGGACTCCAAATCTCGTCCTTATTTAAGTATGCGACAGCGGAAGCTCTTAATAATCACCTGAGAATAAACATGCTTAAAACGTCAACAAAAATGTTGGTGAGTTATAGGTTTAACCTATATATATATCAAATCACAATAATAGACCACAAGATTTCATATTTCAATACACATCCCATACATAGAGATAAAAATCATTCATATGGTGAACACCTGGTAACCAACATTAACAAGATGCATATATAAGAATATCCCCATCATTCCAGGACACCCTTCGGATATGATATAAATTTCGAAGTACTAAAGCATCCGGTACTTTGGATGGGGTTTGTTAGGCCCAATAGATCTATCTTTAGGATTCACGTCAATTAGGGTGTCTGTTCCCTAATTCTTAGATTACCAGACTTAATAAAAAGGGGCATATTCGATTTCTATAATTCAACCATAGAATGTAGTTTCACGTACTTGTGTCTATTTTGTAAATCATTTATAAAACCTGCATGTATTCTCATCCCAAAAATATTAGATTTTAAAAGTGGGACTATAACTCACTTTCACAGATTTTTACTTCGTCGAGAAGTAAGACTTGGCCACTGGTTGATTCACGAACCTATAACAATATATACATATATATCAAAGTATGTTCAAAATATATTTACAACACTTTTAATATATTTTGATGTTTTAAGTTTATTAAGTCAGCTGTCCTCGTTAGTAACCTACAACTAGTTGTCCACAGTTAGATGTACAGAAATAAATCGATAAATATTATCTTGAATCAATCCACGACCCAGTGTATACGTATCTCAGTATTGATCACAACTCAAACTATATATATTTTGGAATCAACCTCAACCCTGTATAGCTAACTCCAACATTCACATATAGAGTGTCTATGGTTGTTCCGAAATATATATAGATGTGTCGACATGATAGGTCGAAACATTGTATACGTGTCTATGGTATCTCAAGATTACATAATATACAATACAAGTTGATTAAGTTATGGTTGGAATAGATTTGTTACCAATTTTCACGTAGCTAAAATGAGAAAAATTATCCAATCTTGTTTTACCCATAACTTCTTCATTTTAAATCCGTTTTGAGTGAATCAAATTGCTATGGTTTCATATTGAACTCTATTTTATGAATCTAAACAGAAAAAGTATAGGTTTATAGTCGGAAAAATAAGTTACAAGTCATTTTTGTAAAGGTAGTCATTTCAGTCGAAAGAACGACGTCTAGATGACCATTTTAGAAAACATACTTCCACTTTGAGTTTAACCATAATTTTTGGATATAGTTTCATGTTCATAATAAAAATCATTTTCCCAGAATAACAACTTTTAAATCAAAGTTTATCATAGTTTTTAATTAACTAACCCAAAACAGCCCGCGGTGTTACTACGACGGCGTAAATCCGGTTTTACGGTGTTTTTCGTGTTTCCAGGTTTTAAATCATTAAGTTAGCATATCATATAGATATAGAACATGTGTTTAGTTGATTTTAAAAGTCAAGTTAGAAGGATTAACTTTTGTTTGCGAACAAGTTTAGAATTAACTAAACTATGTTCTAGTGATTACAAGTTTAAACCTTCGAATAAGATAGCTTTATATGTATGAATCGAATGATGTTATGAACATCATTACTACCTTAAGTTCCTTGGATAAACCTACTGGAAAAGAGAAAAATGGATCTAGCTTCAACGGATCCTTGGATGGCTCGAAGTTCTTGAAGCAGAATCATGACACGAAAACAAGTTCAAGTAAGATCATCACTTGAAATAAGATTGTTATAGTTATAGAAATTGAACCAAAGTTTGAATATGATTATTACCTTGTATTAGAATGATAACCTACTGTAAGAAATAAAGATTTCTTGAGGTTGGATGATCACCTTACAAGATTGGAAGTGAGCTAGCAAACTTGAAAGTATTCTTGATTTTATGTAACTAGAACTTGTAGAATATATGAAGAACACTTAGAACTTGAAGATAGAACTTGAGAGAGATCAATTAGATGAAGAAAATTGAAGAATGAAAGTGTTTGTAGGTGTTTTTGGTCGTTGGTGTATGGATTAGATATAAAGGATATGTAATTTTGTTTTCATGTAAATAAGTCATGAATGATTACTCATATTTTTGTAATTTTATGAGATATTTTATGCTAGTTGCCAAATGATGGTTCCCACATGTGTTAGGTGACTCACATGGTCTGCTAAGAGCTGATCATTGGAGTGTATATACCAATAGTACATACATCTAAAAGCTGTGTATTGTACGAGTACGAATACGGGTGCATACGAGTAGAATTGTTGATGAAACTGAACGAGGATGTAATTGTAAGCATTTTTGTTAAGTAGAAGTATTTTGATAAGTGTATTGAAGTCTTTCAAAAGTGTATAAATACATATTAAAACACTACATGTATATACATTTTAACTGAGTCGTTAAGTCATCGTTAGTCGTTACATGTAAGTGTTGTTTTGAAACCTTTAGGTTAACGATCTGTTAAATGTTGTTAACCCAATGTTTATAATATCAAATGAGATTTTAAATTATTATATTATCATGATATTATCATGTATGAATATCTCTTAATATGATATATATACATTAAATGTCTTTACAACGATAATCGTTACATATATGTCTCGTTTAAAAATCATTAAGTTAGTAGTCTTGTTTTTACATATGTAGTTCATTGTTAATATACTTAATGATATGTTTACTTATCATATTATCATGTTAACTATATATATATATATATCCATATATATGTCATCATATAGTTTTTACAAGTTTTAACGTTCGTGAATCACCGGTCAACTTGGGTGGTCAATTGTCTATATGAAACATATTTCAATTAATCAAGTCTTAACAAGTTTGATTGCTTAACATGTCGGAAACATTTAATCATGTAAATATCAATCTCAATTAATATATATAAACATGGAAAAGTTCGGGTCACTACAGTACCTACCCGTTAAATAAATTTCGTCCCGAAATTTTAAGCTGTTGAAGGTGTTGGCGAATCTTCTGGAAATAGATGCGGGTATTTCTTCTTCATCTGATCTTCACGCTCCCAGGTGAACTCGGGTCCTCTGCGAGCATTCCATCGAACCTTAACAATTGGTATCTTGTTTTGCTTAAGTCTTTTAACCTCACGATCCATTATTTCGACGGGTTCTTCGATGAATTGGAGTTTTTCGTTGATTTGGATTTCATCTAACGGAATAGTGAGATCTTCTTTAGCAAAACATTTCTTCAAATTCGAGACGTGGAAAGTGTTATGTACAGCCGCGAGTTGTTGAGGTAACTCATGTCGGTAAGCTACTGGTCCGACACGATCAATAATCTTGAATGGTCCAATATACCTTGGATTTAATTTCCCTCGTTTACCAAATCGAACAACGCCTTTCCAAGGTGAAACTTTAAGCATGACCATCTCTCCAATTTTAAATTCTATATCTTTTCTTTTAATGTCAGCGTAGCTCTTTTGTCAACTTTGGGCGGTTTTCAACCGTTGTTGAATTTGGATGATCTTCTCGGTAGTTTCTTGTATAATCTCCGGACCCGTAATCTGTCTATCCCCCACTTCACTCCAACAAATCAGAGACCTGCACTTTCTACCATAAAGTGCTTCAAACGGCGCCATCTCAATGCTTGAATGGTAGCTGTTGTTGTAGAAAAATTCTGCTAACGGTAGATGTCGATCCCAACTGTTTCCGAAATCAATAACACATGCTCGTAGCATGTCTTCAAGCGTTTGTATCGTCCTTTCGCTCTGCCCATCAGTTTGTGGATGATAGGCAGTACTCATGTCTAGACGAGTTCCTAATGCTTGCTGTAATGTCTGCCAGAATCTTGAAATAAATCTGCCATCCCTATCAGAGATAATAGAAATTGGTATTCCATGTCTGGAGACGACTTCCTTCAAATACAGTCGTGCTAACTTCTCCATCTTGTCATCTTCTCTTATTGGCAGGAAGTGTGCTGATTTGGTGAGACGATCAACTATTACCCAAATAGTATCAAAACCACTTGCAGTCCTTGGCAATTTAGTGATGAAATCCATGGTAATGTTTTCCCATTTCCATTCCGGGATTTCGGGTTGTTGAAGTAGACCTGATGGTTTCTGATGCTCAGCTTTGACCTTAGAACACGTCAAACATTCTCCTACATATTTAGCAACATCGGCTTTCATGCCCGGCCACCAAAAATGTTTCTTGAGATCCTTGTACATCTTCCCCGTTCCAGGATGTATTGAGTATCTGGTTTTATGAGCTTCTCTAAGTACCATTTCTCTCATATCTCCAAATTTTGGTATCCAAATCCTTTCAGCCCTATACCGGGTTCCGTCTTCCCGAATATTAAGATGCTTCTCCGATTCTTTGGGTATTTCATCCTTTAAATTTCCCTCTTTTAAAACTCCTTGTTGCGCCTCCTTTATTTGAGTAGTAAGGTTATTATGAATCATTATATTCATAGATTTTACTCGAATGGGTTCTCTGTCCTTCCTGCTCAAGGCATCGGCTACCACATTTGCCTTCCCCGGGTGGTAACGAATCTCAAAGTCGTAATCATTCAATAATTCAATCCACCTACGCTGCCTCATATTCAGTTGTTTCTGATTAAATATGTGTTGAAGACTTTTGTGGTCGGTATATATAATACTTTTGACCCCATATAAGTAGTGCCTCCAAGTCTTTAATGCAAAAACAACCGCGCCTAATTCCAAATCATGCGTCGTATAATTTTGTTCGTGAATTTTCAATTGTCTAGACGCATAAGCAATCACCTTCGTTCGTTGCATTAATACACAACCGAGACCTTGCTTTGATGCGTCACAATAAATCACAAAATCATCATTTCCTTCAGGCAATGACAATATAGGTGCCGTAGTTAGCTTTTTCTTCAATAACTGAAACGATTTCTCTTGTTTATCATTCCATTCAAATTTCTTCCCTTTATGCGTTAATGCAGTCAAGGGTTTTGCTATTCTGGAAAAGTCTTGGATGAACCTTCTGTAGTAACCAGCTAGTCCTAAAAACTGGCGTATGTGTTTCGGAGTTTTTGGGGTTTCCCACTTTTCAACAGTTTCTATCTTTGCCGGATCCACCTTAATACCTTCTTTGTTCACTATGTGACCGAGGAATTGAACTTCTTCCAACCAAAATGCACACTTTGAAAACTTAGCGTACAATTCTTCCTTCCTCAATACTTCTAACACCTTTCTCAAACGTTCACCGTGTTCTTGGTCATTCTTTGAGTAAATAAGTATGTCATCAATGAAAACAATGACAAACTTGTCAAGGTATGGTCCACACACTCGGTTCATAAGGTCCATGAACACAGCTGGTGCATTAGTTAAACCAAACGGCATGACCATAAACTCGTAATGACCGTAACGTGTTCTGAAAGCAGTCTTTGGAATATCATCTTCTTTCACCCGCATTTGATGATACCCGGAACGTAAGTCAATCTTTGAATAAACAGACGAGCCTTGTAGTTGATCAAATAAGTCGTCGATTCTCGGTAGTGGGTAACGGTTCTTTATGGTAAGTTTGTTCAACTCTCGGTAGTTGATACACAACCTGAATGTACCATCTTTCTTCTTGACAAACAAAACAGGAGCTCCCCACGGTGATGTGCTTGGTCGAATGAAACCACGCCCTAAAAGTTCTTGTAATTGGCTTTGCAGTTCTTTCATCTTGCTGGGTGCGAGTCTGTAAGGAGCACGAGCTATTGGTGCAGCTCCTGGTACAAGATCTATTTGAAATTCAACGGATCGATGTGGGGATAATCCCGGTAATTCTTTCGGAAATACATCGGGAAATTCTTTTGCAATGGGAACATCATTGATGCTCTTTTCTTCAGTTTGTACTTTCTCGACGTGTGCTAGAACAGCATAGCAACCTTTTCTTATTAGTTTTTGTGCCTTCAAATTTCTAATAAGATGTAGCTTCGTGTTGCCCTTTTCTCCGTACACCATTAAGGGTTTTCCTTTTTCTCGTATAATGCGAATTGCATTTTTGTAACAAACGATCTCTGCTTTCACTTCTTTCAACCAGTCCATACCGATTATCACATCAAAACTCCCTAACTCTACTGGTATCAAGTCAATCTTAAATGTTTCGCTAACCAGTTTAATTTCTCGATTCCGACATATATTATCTGCTGAAATTAATTTACCATTTGCTAATTCGAGTAAAAATTTACTATCCAAAGGCGTCAATGGGCAACTTAATTTAGCACAAAAATCTCTACTCATATAGCTTCTATCCGCACTAGAATCAAATAAAACGTAAGCAGATTTATTGTCAATAAGAAACGTACCCGTAACAAGCTCCGGGTCTTCCTGTGCCTCTGCCGCATTAATATTGAAAACTCTTCCGCGGCCTTGTCCATTCGTGTTCTCCTGGTTCGGGCAATTTCTAATAATGTGGCCCGGTTTTCCACATTTATAACAAACTACATTGGCATAGCTTGCTCCGACACTACTTGCTCCGCCATTACTCGTTCCGACACCATTTGTTCCTTTCGTTATATTAACCCCTGGTCCGTAGACCTCACACTTCGCCGCGCTATGACCATTTCTTTTACACTTGTTGCAAAATTTGGTGCAGAACCCCGAGTGATACTTTTCACACCTTTGGCATAGTTGCTTCTGATTGTTGTTGTTGTTGAGGTTATTATTGTTGTTGGGATGATTGTTGTAGTTGTTGTTGTTGTTGTTGTTATTGTTGTTGTTGGGCCGTTTGTTGTTGTTGCGATTGTTGGGATAATTGTTGCGATTATTGTTGTTGTTGTATTGGTGATTCTTATCACCATTTTCCTCCCACTTTCTTTTGACTTGCTTCACATTGGCCTCTTCAGCAGTCTGTTCTTTAATTCTTTCTTCAATCTGGTTCACTAGTTTGTGAGCCATTCTACATGCCTGTTGTATAGAGGCGGGCTCGTGTGAACTTATATCTTCTTGGATTCTTTCCGGTAATCCTTTCACAAATGCGTCGATCTTCTCTTCCTCATCTTCGAATGCTCCCGGACACAATAGGCACAATTCTGTGAATCGTCTTTCGTACGTGGTAATATCAAATCCTTGGGTTCGTAACCCTCTAAGTTCTGTCTTGAGCTTATTGACCTCGGTTCTGGGACGGTACTTCTCGTTCATCAAGTGCTTGAATGCTGACCACGGTAGTGCGTACGCATCGTCTTGTCCCACTTGCTCTAGTTAGGTATTCCACCATGTTAACGCAGAACCTGTGAAGGTATGCGTAGCGTACTTCACTTTGTCCTCTTCAGTACACTTACTTATGGCAAACACCGATTCGACCTTCTCGGTCCACCGTTTCAATCCGATCGGTCCTTCGGTTCCATCAAATTCCAAAGGTTTGCAGGCAGTGAATTCTTTGTAGGTGCATCCTACACGATTTCCTGTACTGCTAGATCCAAGGTTATTGTTGGTATGTAGCGCAGCCTGTACTGCGGCTATGTTTGAAGCTAGAAAAGTACGGAATTCCTCTTCATTCATATTCACTGTGTGTCGAGTAGTCGGTGCCATTTCCTTCAAAATAGTCAAATGGAACAAGTTAATCATACAGAATATTAAGAGTAGTTAATAGTATTTCGTAGCATAATATGAACTCATTTATAAAAGCTTTTTCTTCATATTAGCGTTTTATAAGTTTAAATTCGGGTAGTACCTACCCGTTAAGTTCATACTTGTAGTTAATATACAATTAAACTACTACAATTCTATATGAAAAACTGATTATAATAATATTTCGCGTTCAAACTTTTACACAATATTTTACAAACTTACAATACCGCTTATTTTACATATAGCATGAAATATAGCACACAATAAATTTGATACAAGATGGTTGTGAAGATAATTCTAGCTAGTACACAAGTCGTTCAGTAAAGGCAATAAAGACACGTAATTCATACGTCCAGAAACAAGTCATGCATTCTGGTTTTACTAGGATTACTTCCCATCCTTGGTCTTGTGGAACATAACCGTTATGGCCGTTGGTAAGACAGCGTGTTGTAACGTCGTCAAAGGGACGAGGGTTACGTAATGTCCAACAGTCCCGTAACAATCTAAAAACCTCATTTCTTACCCCAATTACCGACTCCGTCACTTGTGGGAACGTTTTGTTTAATAGTTGTAGCCCGATGTTCTTGTTCTCACTTTGGTGAGAAGCGAACATTACTAATCCGTAAGCATAACATGCTTCTTTATGTTGCATGTTAGCCGCTTTTTCTAAATCACGAAGTTCAATATTCGGATATATTGAGTCAAAATAATTTCTTAACCCATTGCGTAAAATAGCATTTGGGTTCCCCGCAATATATGCGTCAAAGTAAACACATCGTAACTTATGGATTTCCCAATGTGATATCCCCCATCTTTCGAACGAAAGCCTTTTATAAACCAAGGCATTCTTGGAACGTTCTTCGAATGTCTTACAAACTGATCTCGCCTTAAATAGTTGCGCCGAAGAATTCTGACCGAGTCTAGACAAGATTTCATCAATCATGTCTCCGGGTAGGTCTCTTAAAATATTGGGTTGTCTATCCATTTTGTGTTTTTATACTGTAATATAGACAAGAGTTAGATTCATAAAAAAAATACTTATTAATACAAGAAATTTTTACATATATCATAAAGCATAAGCACATAATATTACATATATTACACCACACGAATACAACTATCTTATTCCGACTCGCTTGTTTCTTCTTCTTCGGTTTTGGTTCGTTTTACCAAGTTTCTAGGGATATATGATGTTCCCCTAATACGAGCCGTCGTTTTCCACATTGGTTTAGAAAAACCTGGTGGTTTAGAGGTTCCCGGGTCATTGTTACAACTTAAGGACTTCGGGGGTTGACGATACATATAAAGTTCATCGGGGTTGGAATTAGATTTCTCTATTTTTATGCCCTTTCCCTTATTATTTTCTTTTGCCTTTTTAAATTCAGTTGGGGTAATTTCTATAACATCATCGGAATTCTCGTCGGAATCCGATTCATCGGAGAATTGGTAATCCTCCCAATATTTTGCTTCCTTGGCGGAAACACCATTGACCATAATTAACCTTGGTCGGTTGGTTGAGGATTTTCTTTTACTTAACCGTTTTATTATTTCCCCCACCGGTTCTATTTCTTCATCCGGTTATGATTCTTCTTCCGGTTCCGATTCTTCTTCCGGTTTCGACTCTTCTTCCGGTTCTTCTTCGGAAACTTGTGAATCAGTCCACGAATCATTCCAATTTACATTTGACTCTTCATTATTATTAGGTGAGTCAATGGGACTTGTTCTAGAGGTAGACATCTATCACATAATATCAAATGCGTTAAGAGATTAATATATCACATAATATTCACATGTTAAAAATATATAGTTTCCAACAAAATTTGTTAAGCAATCATTTTTCAAGTAAACACGGTCGAAGTCCAGACTCACTAATGCATCCTAACAAACTCGATAAGACACACTAATGCAAAATTCTGGTTCTCTAAGACCAACGCTTGGATACCAACTGAAATGTCCCGTTCTTATTGATTAAAAACGTTCCATATTAATTGATTTCGTTGCGAGGTTTTGACCTCTATATGAGACGTTTTTCAAAGACTGCATTCATTTTAAAACAACCCATAACCTTTATTTCATCAATAAAGGTTTAAAAAGCTTTACGTAGATCATCAAATAATGATAATCTAAAATATCCCGTTTACACACGACCATTACATAATGGTTTACAATACAAATATGTTACAACAAAATAAGTTTCTTGAATGCAGTTTTTACACAATATCATACAAGCATGGACTCCAAATCTCGTCCTTATTTAAGTATGCGACAGCGGAAGCTCTTAATAATCACCTGAGAATAAACATGCTTAAAACGTCAACAAAAATGTTGGTGAGTTATAGGTTTAACCTATATATATCAAATCATAATAATAGACCACAAGATTTCATATTTCAATACACATCCCATACATAGAGATAAAAATCATTCATATGGTGAACACCTGGTAACCAACATTAACAAGATGCATATATAAGAATATCCCCATCATTCCGGGACACCCTTCGGATATGATATAAATTTCGAAGTACTAAAGCATCTGGTACTTTGGATGGGGTTTGTTAGGCCCAATAGATCTATCTTTAGGATTCGCGTCAATTAGGGTGTCTGTTCCCTAATTCTTAGATTACCAGACTTAATAAAAAGGGGCATATTCGATTTCGATAATTCAACCATAGAATGTAGTTTCACGTACTTGTGTCTATTTTGTAAATCATTTATAAAACCTGCATGTATTCTCATCCCAAAAATATTAGATTTTAAAAGTGGGACTATAACTCACTTTCACAGATTTTTACTTCGTCGGGAAGTAAGACTTGGCCACTGGTTGATTCACGAACCTATAACAATATATACATATATATCAAAGTATGTTCAAAATATATTTACAACACTTTTAATATATTTTGATGTTTTAAGTTTATTAAATCAGCTGTCCTCGTTAGTAACCTACAACTAGTTGTCCACAGTTAGATGTACAGAAATAAATCGATAAATATTATCTTGAATCAATCCACGACCCAGTGTATACGTATCTCAGTATTGATCACAACTCAAACTATATATATTTTGGAATCAACCTCAACCCTGTATAGCTAACTCCAACATTCACATATAGAGTGTCTATGGTTGTTCCGAAATATATATAGATGTGTCGACATGATAGGTCGAAACATTGTATACGTGTCTATGGTATCTCAAGATTACATAATATACAATACAAGTTGATTAAGTTATGGTTGGAATAGATTTGTTACCAATTTTCACGTAGCTAAAATGAGAAAAATTATCCAATCTTGTTTTACCCATAACTTCTTCATTTTAAATCCGTTTTGAGTGAATCAAATTGCTATGGTTTCATATTGAACTCTATTTTATGAATCTAAACAGAAAAAGTATAGGTTTATAGTCGGAAAAATAAGTTACAAGTCGCTTTTGTAAAGGTAGTCATTTCAGTCGAAAGAACGACGTCTAGATGACCATTTTAGAAAACATACTTCCACTTTGAGTTTAACCATAATTTTTGGATATAGTTTCATGTTCATAATAAAAATCATTTTCTCAGAATAACAACTTTTAAATCAAAGTTTATCATAGTTTTTAATTAACTAACCCAAAACAGCCCGCGGTGTTACTACGACGGCGTAAATCCGATTTTACGGTGTTTTTCGTGTTTCCAGGTTTTAAATCATTAAGTTAGCATATCATATAGATATAGAACATGTGTTTAGTTGATTTTAAAATTCAAGTTAGAAGGATTAACTTTTGTTTGCGAACAAGTTTAGAATTAACTAAACTATGTTCTAGTGATTACAAGTTTAAACCTTCGAATAAGATAGCTTTATATGTATGAATCGAATGATGTTATGAACATCATTACTACCTTAAGTTCCTTGGATAAACCTACTGGAAAAGAGAAAAATGGATCTAGCTTCAACGGATCCTTGGATGGCTCGAAGTTCTTGAAGCAGAATCATGACACGAAAACAAGTTCAAGTAAGATCATCACTTGAAATAAGATTGTTATAGTTATAGAAATTGAACCAAAGTTTGAATATGATTATTACCTTTTATTAGAATGATAACCTACTATAAGAAACAAAGATTTCTTGAGGTTGGATGATCACCTTACAAGATTGGAAGTGAGCTAGCAAACTTGAAAGTATTCTTGATTTTATGTAACTAGAACTTGTAGAATATATGAAGAACACTTAGAACTTGAAGATAGAACTTGAGAGAGATCAATTAGATGAAGAAAATTGAAGAATGAAAGTGTTTGTAGGTGTTTTTGGTCGTTGGTGTATGGATTAAATATAAAGGATATGTAATTTTGTTTTCATGTAAATAAGTCATGAATGATTACTCATATTTTTGTAATTTTATGAGATATTTCATGCTAGTTGCCAAATGATGGTTCCCACATGTGTTAGGTGACTCACATGGGCTGCTAAGAGCTGATCATTGAAGTGTATATACCAATAGTACATACATCTAAAAGCTGTGTATTGTACGAGTACGAATACGGGTGCATACGAGTAGAATTGTTGATGAAACTGAACGAGGATGTAATTGTAAGCATTTTTGTTAAGTAGAAGTATTTTGATAAGTGTATTGAAGTCTTTCAAAAGTGTATAAATACATATTAAAACACTACATGTATATACATTTTAACTGAGTCGTTAAGTCATCGTTAGTCGTTACATGTAAGTGTTGTTTTGAAACCTTTAGGTTAACGATCTTGTTAAATGTTGTTAACCCAATGTTTATAATATCAAATGAGATTTTAAATTATTATATTATCATGATATTATCATGTATGAATATCTCTTAATATGATATATATACATTAAATGTCTTTACAACGATAATCGTTACATATATGTCTCGTTTAAAAATCATTAAGTTAGTAGTCTTGTTTTTACATATGTAGTTCATTGTTAATATACTTAATGATATGTTTACTTATCATAGTATCATGTTAACTATATATATATATCCATATATATGTCATCATATAGTTTTTACAAGTTTTAACGTTCGTGAATCACCGGTCAACTTGGGTGGTCAATTGTCTATATGAAACATATTTCAATTAATCAAGTCTTAACAAGTTTGATTGCTTAACATGTTGGAAACATTTAATCATGTAAATATCAATCTCAATTAATATATATAAACATGGAAAAGTTCGGGTCACTACATTCACAAGTTCCCGAAGAGGAACCGGAAGAAGAGTCGGAACCGAAAGAAGAATCGGAACCGGAAGAAGAATCGGAACCGGATGAAGAAATAGAACCGGTGGGGGAAATAATAAAACGGTTAAGTAAAAGAAAATCCTCAACCAACCGACCAAGGTTAATTATGGTCAATGGTGTTTCCGCCAAGGAAGCAAAATATTGGGAGGATTACCAATTCTCCGATGAATCGGATTCCGACGAGAATTCCGATGATGTTATAGAAATTACCCCAACTGAATTTAAAAAGGCAAAAGAAAATAATAAGGGAAAGGGCATAAAAATAGAGAAATCTAATTCCAACCCCGATGAACTTTATATGTATCGTCAACCCCCGAAGTCCTTAAGTTGTAACAATGACCCGGGAACCTCTAAACCACCAGGTTTTTCTAAACCAATGCGGAAAACGACGGTTCGTATTAGGGGAACATCATATATCCCTAGAAACTTGGCAAAATGAACCAAAACCGAAGAAGAAGAAACAAGCGAGTCGGAATAAGATAGTTGTATTCGTGTGGTGCAATATATGTAATATAGTGTGCTTATGCTTTATGATATATGTAAAAATTGCTTGTATTAATAAGTATTTTTTTTATGAATCTAACTCTTGTCTATTTTACAGTATAAAAACACAAAATGGATAGACAACCCAATATTTTAAGAGACCTACCCGGAGACATGATTGATGAAATCTTGTCTAGAGTCGGTCAGAATTCTTCGGCACAACTATTTAAGGCGAGATCAGTTTGTAAGACATTCGAAGAACGTTCCAAGAATGCCTTGGTTTATAAAAGGCTTTCGTTCGAAAGATGGGGGATATCACATTGGGAAATCCATAAGTTACGATGTGTTTACTTTGACGCATATATTGCGGGGAACCCAAATGCTATTTTACGCAATGGGTTAAGAAATTATTTTGACTCAATATATCCGAATATTGGACTTCGTGATTTAGAAAAAGCGGCTAACATGCAACATAAAGAAGCATGTTATGCTTACGGATTAGTAATGTTCGCTTCTCACTAAAGTGAGAACAAGAACATCGGGCTACAACTATTAAACAAAACGTTTCCACAAGTGACGGAGTCGGTAATTAGGGTAAGAAATGAGGTTTTTAGATTGTTACGGGACTGTTGGACATTACGTAACCCTCGTCCCTTTGACGACGTTACAACACGCTGTCTTATCAACGGCCATAATGATTATGTTCCACAAGACCAAGGATGGGAAGTAATCCTAGTAAAACCAGAATGCATGACTTGTTTCTGGACGTATGAATTACGTGTCTTTATTGCCTTTGCTGTACGACTTGTGTACTAGCTAGAATTATCTTCACAACCATCTTGTATCAAATTTATTGTGTGCTATATTTCATGCTATATGTAAAATAAGCGGTATTGTAAGTTTGTAAAATATTGTGTAAAAGTTTGAACGCGAAATATTATTATAATCAGTTTTTCATATAGAATTGTAGTAGTTGAATTGTATATTAGCTACTAAGTATGAACTTAACGGGTAGGTACTACCCGAATTTAAACTTATAAAACGCTAATATGAAGAAAAAGCTTTTATAAATGAGTTCATATTATGCTACGAAATACTATTAACTACTCTTAATATTCTGTATGATTAACTTGTTCCATTTGACTATTTTGAAGGAAATGGCACCGACTACTCGACACACCGTGAATATGAATGAAGAGGAATTTCGTACTTTTCTAGCTTCAAACATAGCCGCAGTACAGGCTGCGCTACATACCAACAATAACCTTGGATCTAGCAGTACAGGAAATCGTGTAGGATGCACCTACAAAGAATTCACTGCCTGCAAACCTTTGGAATTTGATGGAACCGAAGGACCGATCGGATTGAAACGGTGGACCGAGAAGGTCGAATCGGTGTTTGCCATAAGTAAGTGTACTGAAGAGGACAAAGTGAAGTACGCTACGCATACCTTCACAGGTTCTGCGTTAACATGGTGGAATACCTATCTAGAGCAAGTGGGACAAGACGATGCGTACGCACTACCGTGGTCAGCATTCAAGCACTTGATGAACGAGAAGTACCGTCCCAGAACCGAGGTCAATAAGCTCAAGACAGAACTTAGAGGGTTACGAACCCAAGGATTTGATATTACCACGTACGAAAGACGATTCACAGAATTGTGCCTATTGTGTCCGGGAGCATTCGAAGATGAGGAAGAGAAGATCGACGCGTTTGTGAAAGGATTACCGGAAAGAATCCAAGAAGATATAAGTTCACACGAGCCCGCCTCCATACAACAGGCATGTAGAATGGCTCACAAACTAGTGAACCAGATTGAAGAAAGAATTAAAGAACAGACTGCTGAAGAGGCCAATGTGAAGCAAGTTAAAAGAAAGTGGGAGGAAAACGGTGATAAGAATCACCAATACAACAACAACAGCAATTACAACAATAATCGCAACAATTATCCCAACAATCGCAACATCAATCGCAACTACAACAAACTGCCCAACAACAACAACAACAACAACAACAGCAACTACAACAATCATCCTAACAACAATAATAACCGCAACAACAACAACAATCAGAAGCAGCTATGCCAAAGGTGTGAAAAGTATCACTCGGGGTTCTGCACCAAATTTTGCAACAAGTGTAAAAGAAATGGTCATAGTGCGGCGAAGTGTGAGGTCTACGGACCAGGGGTTAATAGAACGAAAGGAACAAATGGTGTCGGAACGAGTAATGGCGGAGCAAGTAGTGTCGGAGCAAGTTATGCCAATGTAGTTTGTTATAAATGTGGAAAACCGGGCCACATTATTAGAAATTGCCCGAACCAGGAGAACACGAATGGACAAGGCTGCGGAAGAGTTTTCAATTTTAATGCAGCAGAGGCACAGGAAGACCCGGAGCTTGTTACGGGTACGTTTCTTATTGACAATAAATCTGCTTACGTTTTATTTGATTCGGGTGCGGATAGAAGCTATATGAGTAGAGATTTTTGTGCTAAATTAAGTTGTCCATTGACGCCTTTGGATAGTAAATTTTTACTCGAATTAGCAAATGGTAAATTAATTTCAGCAGATAATATATGTCGGAATCGAGAAATTAAACTGGTTAGCTAAACATTTAAGATTGACTTGATACCAGTAGAGTTAGGGAGTTTTGATGTGATAATCGGTATGGACTGGTTGAAAGAAGTGAAAGCAGAGATCGTTTGTTACAAAAATGCAATTCGCATTATACGAGAAAAAGGAAAACCCTTAATGGTGTACGGAGAAAAGGGCAACACGAAGCTACATCTTATTAGAAATTTGAAGGCACAAAAACTAATAAGAAAAGGTTGCTATGCTGTTCTAGCACACGTCGAGAAAGTACAAACTGAAGAAAAGAGCATCAATGATGTTCCCATTGCAAAAGAATTTCCCGATGTATTTTCGAAAGAATTACCGGGATTACCCCCACATCGATCCGTTGAATTTCAAATAGATCTTGTACCAGGAGCTGCACCAATAGCTCGTGCTCCTTACAGACTCGCACCCAGCGAGATGAAAGAACTGCAAAGCCAATTACAAGAATTTTTAGAGCGTGGTTTCATTCGACCAAGCACATCACCGTAGGGAGCTCCTGTTTTGTTTGTCAAGAAGAAAGATGGTACATTCAGGTTGTGTATCGACTACCGAGAGTTGAACAAACTTACCATCAAGAACCGCTACCCACTACCGAGAATCGACGACTTATTTGATCAACTACAAGGCTCTTCTGTTTATTCAAAGATTGACTTACGTTCCGGGTATCATCAAATGCGGGTGAAAGAAGATGATATTCCAAAGACTGCTTTCAGAACACGTTACGGTCATTACGAGTTTATGGTCATGCCGTTTGGTTTAACTAATGCACCAGCTGTGTTCATGGACCTTATGAACCGAGTGTGTGGACCATACCTTGACAAGTTTGTCATTGTTTTCATTGATGACATACTTATTTACTCAAAGAATGACCAAGAACACGGTGAACATTTGAGAAAGGTGTTAGAAGTATTGAGGAAGGAAGAATTGTACGCTAAGTTTTCAAAGTGTGCATTTTGGTTGGAAGAAGTTCAATTCCTCGGTCACATAGTGAACAAAGAAGGTATTAAGGTGGATCCGGCAAAGATAGAAACTGTTGAAAAGTGGGAAACCCCGAAAACTCCGAAACACATACGCCAGTTTTTAGGACTAGCTGGTTACTACAGAAGGTTCATCCAAGACTTTTCCAGAATAGCAAAACCCTTGACTGCATTAACGCATAAAGGGAAGAAATTTGAATGGAATGATGAACAAGAGAAAGCGTTTCAGTTATTGAAGAAAAAGCTAACTACGGCACCTATATTGTCATTGCCTGAAGGGAATGATGATTTTGTGATTTATTGTGACGCATCAAAGCAAGGTCTCGGTTGTGTATTAATGCAACGAATGAAGGTGATTGCTTATGCGTCTAGACAATTGAAGATTCACGAACAAAATTATACGACGCATGATTTGGAATTAGGCACGGTTGTTTTTGCATTAAAGACTTGGAGGCACTACTTATATGGGGTCAAAAGTATTATATATACCGACCACAAAAGTCTTCAACACATATTTAATCAGAAACAACTGAATATGAGGCAGCGTAGGTGGATTGAATTATTGAATGATTACGACTTTGAGATTCGTTACCACCCGGGGAAGGCAAATGTGGTAGCCGATGCCTTGAGCAGGAAGGACAGAGAACCCATTCGAGTAAAATCTATGAATATAATGATTCATAATAACCTTACTACTCAAATAAAGGAGGCGCAACAAGGAGTTTTAAAAGAGGGAAATTTAAAGGATGAAATACCCAAAGGATCGGAGAAGCATCTTAATATTCGGGAAGACGGAACCCGGTATGGGGCTGAAAGGATTTGGGTACCAAAATTTGGAGATATGAGAGAAATGGTACTTAGAGAAGCTCATAAAACCAGATACTCAATACATCCTGGAACGGGGAAGATGTACAAGGATCTCAAGAAACATTTTTGGTGGCCGGGTATGAAAGCCGATGTTGCTAAATACGTAGGAGAATGTTTGACGTGTTCTAAGGTCAAAGCTGAGCATCAGAAACCATCAGGTCTACTTCAACAACCCGAAATTCCGGAATGGAAATGGGAAAACATTACCATGGATTTCATCACTAAATTGCCAAGGACTGCAAGTGGTTTTGATACTCTTTGGGTAATAGTTGATCGTCTCACCAAATCAGCACACTTCCTGCCAATAAGAGAAGATGACAAGATGGAGAAGTTAGCACGACTGTATTTGAAGGAAGTCGTCTCCAGACATGGAATACCAATCTCTATTATCTCTGATAGGGATGGCAGATTTATTTCAAGATTCTGGCAGACATTACAGCAAGCATTAGGAACTCGTCTAGATATGAGTACTGCCTATCATCCACAAACTGATGGGCAGAGTGAAAAGACAATACAAATGCTTGAAGACATGCTACGAGCATGTGTTATTGATTTCGGAAACAGTTGGGATCGACATCTACCGTTAGCAGAATTTTCCTACAACAACAGCTACCATTCAAGCATTGAGATGGCGCCGTTTGAAGCACTTTATGGTAGAAAGTGCAGGTCTCCGATTTGTTGGAGTGAAGTGGGGGATAGACAGATTACGGGTCTGGAGATTATACAAGAAACTACCGAGAAGATCATCCAAATTCAACAACGGTTGAAAACCGCCCAATGTCGACAAAAGAGCTACGCTGACATTAAAAGAAAAGATATAGAATTTGAAATTGGAGTGATGGTCATGCTTAAAGTTGCACCTTGGAAAGGCTTTGTTCGATTTAGTAAACGAGGGAAATTAAATCCAAGGTATATTGGACCATTCAAGGTTATTGATCGTGTCGGACCAGTAGCTTACCGACTTGAGTTACCTCAACAACTCGCGGCTGTACATAACACTTTCCACGTCTCAAATTTGAAGAAATGTTTTGATAAAGAAGATCTCACTATTCCGTTAGATGAAATTCAAATCAACGAAAAACTTCAATTCATCGAAGAACCCGTCGAAATAATGGATCGTGAGGTTAAAAGACTTAAGCAAAACAAGATACCAATTGTTAAGGTTCGATGGAATGCTCGTAGAGGACCCGAGTTCACCTGGGAGCGTGAAGATCAGATGAAGAAGAAATACCCGCATCTATTTCCAGAAGATTCGTCAACAACTTCAACAGCTTAAAATTTCGGGACGAAATTTATTTAACGGGTAGGTACTGTAGTGACCCGAACTTTTCCATGTTTATATATATTAATTGAGATTGATATTTACATGATTAAATGTTTCCAACATGTTAAGCAATCAAACTTGTTAAGACTTGATTAATTGAAATATGTTTCATATAGACAATTGACCACCCAAGTTGACCGGTGATTCACGAACGTTAAAACTTGTTAAAACTATACAATGACATATATATGGTTATATATATAGTTAACATGTTTTTATTATAAGTATGTATCTCATTAGGTATTTTAACAATGAGTTATATACATAAAAATGAGACTATTAATTTAAGAAACTCGAAAACGATATATATAACGATTATCGTTATAACAACGTCTTACTAGGTACATATGAATCATATTAAGATATTGATACACTTGGTTAATTATGTTAAATGATAAGTAAATATATTATTAAGTGTATTAACAATGAAATACATATGTAAAAATAAGACTACTAACTTAATGATTTCGAAACGAGACATATATGTAACGATTATCGTTGTAACGACATTTAACTGTATATACATCATACTAAGATATATTATATATCATAATATCATGATAATATAATAATTTAACATCTCATTTGTTATAATAAACAATGGGTTAACAACATTCAACAAGATCGCTAACCTAAAGGTTTCAAAACAACATTTACATGTAACGACTAACGATGACTTAATGACTCAGTTAAAATGTATATACATGTAGTGTTTTAATATGTATTCATACACTTTTGAAAGACTTCAAGACACTTATCAAAATACTTCTACTTAACAAAAATGCTTACAATTACATCCTCGTTCAGTTTCATCAACAATTCTACTCGTATGCACCCGTATTCGTACTCGTACAATACACAGCTTTTAGATGTATGTACTATTGGTATATACACTCCAATGATCAGATCTTAGTAGCCCATGTGAGTCACCTAACACATGTGGGAACCATCATTTGGCAACTAGCATGAAATATCTCATAAAATTACAAAAATATGAGTAATCATTCATGACTTATTTACATGAAAACAAAATTACATATCCTTTATATCTAATCCTTACACCAACGACCAAAAACACCTACAAACACTTTCATTCTTCAATTTTCTTCATCTAATTGATCTCTCTCAAGTTCTATCTTCAAGTTCTAAGTGTTCTTCATAAATTCCAAAAGTTCTAGTTTCATAAAATCAAGAATACTTTCAAGTTTGCTAGCTCACTTCCAATCTTGTAAGGTGATCATCCAACCTCAAGAAATCTTTGTTTCTTACAGTAGGTTATCATTCTAATACAAGGTAATAATCATATTCAAACTTTGGTTCAATTTCTATAACTATAACAATCTTATTTCAAGTGATGATCTTACTTGAACTTGTTTTCGTGTCATGATTCTGCTTCAAGAACTTCGAGCCATCCAAGGATCCATTGAAGCTAGATCCACTTTTCTCTTTTCCAGTAGGTTTATCCAAGGAACTTAAGGTAGTAATTATGTTCATAACATTATTCGATTCATACATATAAAGCTATCTTATTCGAAGGTTTAAACTTGTAATCACTAGAACATAGTTTAGTTAATTCTAAACTTGTTCGCAAATAAAAGTTAATCCTTCTAACTTGACTTTTAAAATCAACTAAACACATGTTCTATATCTATATGATATGCTAACTTAATGATTTAAAACCTGGAAACACGAAAAACACCGTAAAACTGGATTTACGCCGTCGTAGTAACACCGCGGGCTGTTTTGGGTTAGTTAATTAAAAACTATGATAAACTTTGATTTAAAAGTTGTTATTCTGGGAAAATGATTTTTATTATGAACATGAAACTATATCCAAAAATTATGGTTAAACTCAAAGTGGAAGTATGTTTTCTAAAATGGTCATCTAGACGTCGTTCTTTCGACTGAAATGACTACCTTTACAAAAACGACTTGTAACTTATTTTTCCCACTATAAACCTATACTTTTTCTGTTTAGATTCATAAAATAGATTTCAATATGAAACCATAGCAATTTGATTCACTCAAAACGGATTTAAAATGAAGAAGTTATGGGTAAAACAAGATTGGATAATTTTTCTCATTTTAGCTACGTGAAAATTGGTAACAAATCTATTCCAACCATAACTTAATCAACTTGTATTGTATATTATGTAATCTTGAGATACCATAGACACGTATACAATGTTTCGACCTATCATGTCGACACATCTATATATATTTCGGAACAACCATAGACACTCTATATGTGAATGTTGGAGTTAGCTATACAGGGTTGAGGTTGATTCCAAAATATATATAGTTTGAGTTGTGATCAATACTGAGATACGTATACACTGGGTCGTGGATTGATTCAAGATAATATTTATCGATTTATTTCTGTACATCTAACTGTGGACAACTAGTTGTAGGTTACTAACGAGGACAGCTGACTTAATAAACTTAAAACATCAAAATATATTAAAAGTGTTGTAAATATATTTTGAACATACTTTGATATATATGTATATATTGTTATAGGTTCGTGAATCAACCAGTGGCCAAGTCTTACTTCCCGACGAAGTAAAAATCTGTGAAAGTGAGTTATAGTCCCACTTTTAAAATCTAATATTTTTGGGATGAGAATACATGCAGGTTTTATAAATGATTTACAAAATAGACACAAGTACGTGAAACTACATTCTATGGTTGAATTATCGAAATCGAATATGCCCCTTTTTATTAAGTCTGGTAATCTAAGAATTAGGGAACAGACACCCTAATTGACGCGAATCCTAAAGATAGATCTATTGGGCCTAACAAACCCCATCCAAAGTACCGGATGCTTTAGTACTTCGAAATTTATATCATATCCGAAGGGTGTCCCGGATTGATGGGGATATTCTTATATATGCATCTTGTTAATGTCGGTTACCAGGTGTTCACCATATGAATGACTTTTATCTCTATGTATCGGATGTGTATTGAAATATGAAATCTTGTGGTCTATTATTATGATTTGATATATATAGGTTAAACCTATAACTCACCAACATTTTTGTTGACGTTTTAAGCATGTTTATTCTCAGGTGATTATTAAGAGCTTCCGATGTCGGATACTTAAATAAGGACGAGATTTGGAGTCCATGTTTGTATGATATTGTGTAAAAACTGCATTCAAGAAACTTATTTTGTTGTAACATATTTGTATTGTAAACCATTATGTAATGGTCGTGTGTAAACAGGATATTTTAGATTATCATTATTTGATAATCTACGTAAAGCTTTTTAAACCTTTATTGATGAAATAAAGGTTATGGTTTGTTTTAAAATGAATGCAGTCTTTGAAAAACATCTCATATAGAGGTCAAAACCTCGCAACGAAATCAATTAATATGGAACGTTTTTAATCAATAAGAACGGGACATTTCACAAGTGGTCTGATCAGATACGAAAATCAGTGGACAAGTGCTCCGGTGGAGTTCTTGGTGCTTGATGCTCATCACGGTTCTCATCCTTGATGCTTGTAGCTTCAAGTGTACAACTCGTTGATGGTTTAGCATCACTTTTGATCAAGATTCACCATCAATACACAATATGTTAAGACCAAGTAAGAACACAACTCATTCATGAGTCTTAGATGGATGATGAACCAAGGTTACATCATATCCTTAGTCTTAACACAATTTCAAGTCATAATTACAACTAAAGCTACAAACTTTATATCAATTCAACATGTATAACCACAATCTAAGTCAAATGAGGTGATGGAACCCTAAGCTAGAGAGCTTGGATCCTATTCACACAAGTTACAAGGTTGCAAAGCTAGAAAGCTTGAACCTTTGATGTTCTTGAAGATCTTGAAGCATAAAGCTTGGATCTTTAAGATATATGAAGATAACAAACACAAGTTTGATTCTTTTTAACAAAACAACATGATCAAAGCAAAAAGAACTTAGATCTAACAAAAAGATATGAAGATTCAAGCTAGAAAGCTTGCATCTTAATTGTTCTTGAAGATCTTGAAGCATAAAGCTTGGATCTTGAAGATGCATGAAGATTACAAATAAAAGTTTGAATCTTTATCACAAAATAGAAAGATTAAAGTATAAAAGAAGTAGATCTACAAAAGATATGAAGATTCAAGCTTGAAAGCTTGAATCTTCCATGTTTTTGAAAGATTCATGCTTGAATCAACAAGATATAAGCAAGATCAAAGCTAAAAGGAAATTTGATCTCCATAATATGATGATGATGATCACGAATTTGAAAGGAAAAGAAGAAGGAAAAGAAAACTTACAAGTATTACTAGAAAGGAAAGAAAGAAAGAACAATTGTGTGTGAAAACCAAATGAACAAGTGAGAGGTAAATGACTAGTATTTATAAGCAAGAATTTCACTTGGATTGATGAGGTGGCAAGGGCCTTTGGCCGTGATTTTTGAGGGAAGGGGAGGGGGACACCACTTTGCTTTATGGATAATGGTTGTCTAAAGTGTGTCCTTATGCTAGAATCCTACGTGACAAAGTTGATAATCCTTATCCATTATGCTAGTATGACTCATTAATTAATTAATTTATTATTTATTATTATGGGCTACTAGTAATAATACTTGGGCTAATTAATTGGGTCACTAGCTAGAGTAGGGTGGGCTAGAGCCCAACAAGGTAGAAAGTCCAACAAGACTAACTATTGGGCTTTAGCAATTAAATAAATAAAATTAAGCATCCAAAGGCCCAAGTAATTATTATTATAAAATAATAATTAATATTTCGCAGTCCAAAAGTTCCGGTTCCGACAAAAGTCAAACGTGCGCGCAGTCCGCGGTTTATTCGTAACGGCAAGTAACACAAACGGTTATAAAGCATCCAATGGACAAGTTAAGCATTCCACATACACCAAGGCATGTTTTAGGGTAAATATGAATATAAAACACGTGTGCCAAGGTTCCGGAGTAATAAAGTAACACAGTACGCACAAATACGCAGTTTCGCTAAAATACAAGGCATAAAAGCAAGTCGAAAAAGTTGGGTCGTTACATTACCCACCTGTTAATGGAAATTTCATCTCGAAATTTAAGCTAAGGAAGTAGTTGGAGTCAGGAAAAGGTGAGGATACTTCTGCATCATTTGATCCTCTCGTTCTCAGGTAAACTCAGGTCCACGCTTGGCATTCCATCGAACTTGGACAATTGGAATCTTATTGCGTTTCAAGGTTTTGACCTCACGGTCCATAATTTCGACAGGTTCTTCCACGAAGTGGAGTTTGTCATCAATCGTAAGTTCTTCCAATGGTATAACAAGTTCTGGTGGAGCAAGGCACTTCTTCAAATTTGATACATGGAAGGACCAATATATCGCGGGTTTAACTTTCCGCGCTTTCCAAAATGAATTACACCTTTCCAAGGTGCGACCTTCAACATTACTCGGTCACCCACGTTGAATTCGAAGTCTTTACGTTTACGGTCAGCATAACTCTTTTGGCGATCACAGGCAGTCTTAAGTCTCGCTTGAATCTGAGAAATCTTCTCCGTCGTTTCATGGACTATCTCGGGTCCGGTGATTTGTACTTCACCTAACTCAGCCCAACAAATAGGAGAACAGCACTTGCGGCCATACAACGCTTCAAAAGGTGCGGCTTTAATACTCGAATGATAACTGTTGTTGTAAGAGAATTCGGCTAGCGGCAGATGCCTTTCCCAAGACTTTCCGAAGTCAATAACACAGGCACACAACATGTCCTCCAAAGTCTGGATCGTTCGTTCGCTCTGACCGTCAGTCTGGGGGTGATACGCGGTGCTCATGTCGAGACGGGTTCCCAAGGCTTCTTGCAAAGAACGCCAGAATCTGGAAGCAATATGGGGATCGCGATCGGAGATAATTGATAAGGGCACACCATGAAGAGATACAACCTCTTTGATGTACAGTTGAGCAAGTCTCTCCATTGTATCTATTTCTTTCATTGCTAGGAAATGAGCAGATTTGGTAAGACGGTCAACGATAACCCAGATTGTATCGTATCCACCCACCATTTTTGGTAGCTTCATGATGAATTCCATCGTAATTGCTTCCCATTTCCATTGTGGGATTTATGGTTGTTGAAGTAATCCAGATGGCCTCTGATGTTCAGCCTTAACCTTCGAACAAGTCAAACACCTTCCAACATAAGTTGCAACATCCTTCTTAAGATTTGGCCACCAATACTGTTCCTTAAGATCGTGGTACATTTTTTCGGATCCTGGATGAATCGAATATCTCAACTTGTGGGCTTCATCAAGTAAAAGGCTTCGTAAATCTTCGTAACGAGGTACCCAAATTCTTCCGGCATAACATCGGAGTCCAGACTCCTTAACCTCGAATTTAGAGACGAGGATGTTCAGGTATTCACGAGATATGTTCTCCTCCTTGAGATCCTCTTCTTGGGCTACTCTGATCTGGCTATGGAGGTTCGAATGGATGGTGATGTTCAGAGCCCGAACACGAAGAGGTACCGTTCTCTCCTTTCGACTCAGAGTGTCGGATACAACATTGGCTTACCAGGATGGTAATAAAGTTCACAATTATAGTCGTTCAGCGTCTCAATACATCGTCGTTGTCTCATGTTCAGCTGCTCCTGATCAAAGATGTGCTGGAGGCTTTTGTGATCGGTGAATATGGCACTCTTTGTTCCATAGAGATAGTGTCTCCACAGCTTCAATGCGAAGACAACGGCTCCAAGTTCGAGATCGTGAGTAGTGTAGTTTCGCTCATGAATCTTCAACTGACGAGATGCATAAGCAATGACCTTCGTTCTTTGCATCAACACACAACCAAAACCATTCTTTGAAGCATCGCAGTACACAACGAAGTCGTCACTGCCTTCGGGAAGAGATAAGATAGGTGCGGTGGTTAACTTCTGCTTCAGGGTTTGAAATGCTACTTCTTGTTCGGTTTCCCAAACGGACTTATTTCCTTTGTGAGTCAGTGCGGTCAAAGGACGCGAAATCAACGAAAAACCTTCAATAAACCTTCTATAGTAACCGGCAAGACCTAGAAATTGGCGGATGTGAGTCGGAGTAGTGGGTGTCTCCCACTTACTAATAGCTTCAATCTTGGCGGGGTCAACTTTGATACCTTGATCACTCACAATATGATCCAGAAATTGGACTTCCTTCAGCCAAAATTCACACTTGGAGAATTTGGCATAAAGCTGCTCTCGTCTCAAGAGTTCAAGCACTAACCGAAGATGTTGTTCATGTTCTTCTTCGCTCTTGGAATAGATGAGGATATCATCTATGAAGACGATAACGAATTTATCCAGATAAGGCTTGCAGACAAGATTCATGAGGTCCATGAACACGGCCGGTGTGTTGGTTAATCCGAACGGCATCACAAGAAAATCGTAATGACCATAGCGGGTTCTAAACGCAGTCTTCATCACATCACTCTCTTTAACCCTCAACTGGTGAAAACCGGATCGCAAATCGATCTTAGAGTAAATGCTTGATCCTTGCAGCTGATCAAAAAGATCGTCAATTCGGGGAAGAGGATATCGGTTCTTGATCGTCAATTTATTGAGTTTGCGGTAGTCGATACACATGCAGAAAGATCCATCCTTCTTCTTCACGAATAAAACAGGTGCGCCCCAAGGCGACGAGCTCGGTTGGATAAACCCTCGGTCGAGCAATTCCTGTAGTTGACTCTGCAATTCTTGCAGTTCTGAAGGTGCCAGACGATAAGGCGCACGAGCTACGGGTGCAGCTCCCAGCACTAGATCGATCTGGAACTCCACGGCTCTCAGTGGCGGTAACCCAGGCAGTTCTTCCGAAAAGACGTCGGGGAATTCATTCACAATTCGCACATCATTCACGCTCTTCTCTTCTGTTTCTAAAGCCTTCACGTGTGCTAAAACAGCAAGACGTCCTTTCTTCATGATCTTCTGCGCTTTCATACAACTAATGAGGTTCAGTTTTGAACTACATCTCTCTCCGTATATAACCAGTGGCTCACCATCTCCTTGTGATATACGATGAGCTTTATCTCCACAGATAATGTCGGCCTTTACTTTGGTCAACCAGTCCATACTGACAATCACGTCAAAACTCCCCAATTTGATAGGTATTAAGTCAATTGCGAAATCCACACCAGCTATGTTAATAATAGCTCATCGGCCAATTTGGTCAACTTTCTCAAGTTTCCCATTTGGCTACCTCAACTAGCATACTTTCTTTTAAAGGAACTAATGACCAATTTATCTTATCGCAAAAGTGTCTACATACATAACTTCTATCGGCACCAGTATCAAATAGGACAGAAGCTAAAAGGTTGTTGATAGTGAATATACCTGTCACCAAGTCGGGGTTCTCACGTGCATCCCTTGCATTAACATTAAAAGCTCTACCACGCGGTGGTCCGCCATCCTTCTTCTTATTGGGACAATCATTCCTAAAGTGGCCCTGCTGTCCACACTCGTAGCATTTTCTTGGCCCGTTTTGGTTTGTCCTTGCAGCTGGGACGGGAATCTTGCAGTTCTTGCCAATGTTCCCGATCCTGTTGCACTTTTCACAGACCGCATTACAATACCCAGTGTGGTGTTTGTAACACCTCTTGCATTGCGGTAGGGTACCTTTGTAGTTCGGGTTGGAGCTTGTGCCGGGGTGGGGTTTCCACCATTGTTGTGTCTCTTAGCAGGGGTTTGATCATAGGTCCTCCCCTTACTGTTATCCCACTTTCGCTTGTCACTACTACCCGTTTCAGACTTGGACTTCTCCGGTTCATCGATGAGAATCTGATTCATGAGTGTATGCGCCATGCGCATTGCTTCGGGAACATTCGGTGGCTTCGACGAGGTGACATTACCCTGGATGGACTTAGGGAGTCCCCAAAAGTATCTCTCCATACGCTTGAATTCCGGGGTGACCATGGTAGGACACATAAGAGCTAACTCAAGAAACCTCCGATTGTAACCATCGAGATCGTTGCCAACAGCTTTCAATTGCATAAACTCCATTTCCATCTTTTGTATCTCGGTTCTCGAACAATACTCATCAATCATGGCCGCTTTGAACTCCTCCCATGGCGTAGCATACGCCTCATCAATACCTTGTGCCTGAGCCATGGTGTTTCACCACGTGAGGGCGCCATCAGATAGCGTGCATGAAGCAAATTTGGTTTTGTTGGACTCGAAATAGTTGCTGACTCGGAATACTGATTCAAGCTTTTCAAACCATCTTATGAGACCAACAGGCCCCTCAGTTCCGCTGAAGTTATGTGGTTTACAGCTCTGGAATTCCTTGTAGGTGCACCCGTTTCGAACGGGTTGGATAACCGGCAGTGGTTCAGCTTGAGGGTTCATTTCTGCCAAGGCTGCGGCAACTCGTTCATTAATCATTTCTTCGATTTGAGCTGCTGTGGGTGTTGTTCGTGTGTTTGCCATTGCCCTTCGAAACAAAAGTTTTTGACTTAAGTCAAAATCCAGCATACAACATACAATAATACAGTATATAGTAAACAGGGAAACAACACAACGCATGCCAATATAGTAACGCAACTAGGTACAATTACAACAAAACCAACATACAGTAACGTAAATAGAATACTATGCAAGGATTAAACAACGCAAAGTTCCATTAATTAATAAAGAGTTGCATACATTCGCATAAGTTCGCACATTACATAAGGAAAACATGGAACTACAAACGAGATTACAAAATGAAACCTACTACAAAGCTCTATGGTGACGGTGGGTAAAGGATGTCCAGCACACGGGACATCTGCTCCTCGAGCTCAGTTAGCCGAGCACGGAGGATCTCCACCTCCCTCGTCAGTTCCTCGACAGAGGGATGGGTTGGCAGAGCAGGTAGAGCTGCTGGTGCAGGTGGTGCTGGTGGTGTAGATGGTCCGGCTCCATAGGTAGATGCTGCACGGCGGTAAGGCTTACGCACAAACGGATCAGCCGGGTAAGGCACGACCCGCTTATAGGCAGTAACCCTACAACGTTGGCCATGTGCGTCAGTGAATGCTCGTCCTCCATTGATCCCCGGAATAACGGTGCCATCAAAACCGTACCGCTTCTTCGGCGGGGTGGAGGGTGGCTGCACAGGTGCATCATCAGGGTCCTCCTCGTTAGAGTCATCGTCACTAGTGTCGTATGTGGATGAGTCGTTGGATGATGAATCAGCTGGGAGTGGCTGCACGGGTGGCTGTACTGGCTGTCCTCGAGCGGCCATCATATGTCGGTATCTGCCGGGCGGAATCGGCACAAGACGTCCATCAGGAGCGCGTCGGCACCACATGCGTAAATGATTACGGAATGGGCCTTCCCCGAATTCAGCGGGAATCACAACACCACCGAGGCGGGGCTGTGGCTCCTGAGGTACCGGGGCAACTGGAGCTGGAATCTCTGGAGGGTCCTGGGCTCCGACTGCGGTAACTACTGGTACAGGTGTATGGCTGCTGGTTTCGGAGGATGAAGTGCCGGAGTCACTGGTTAATGGGATCTGTGTGTCTGTAGCAGAGGTAGGTGAGGTGGCTGACGAGTCAGAATCGCTGTCCAAAATAATGACAGGTGGAATATCCGACATCTGAACAAGAAAAATAACTTTTCCATATCAGTAAGTCATAAGCAAGCATGTATTAGGCACTATAGCAACCTAGCATGGCAATAACAACAGTGCTAAACAGAAATAACATGTGAAAGCAGATTGTAATCATGCAATAGCGGAAATAAGCATACAACAGGTTCACATGGCAGTGAAGATAAGCAATAGTATGCAGTAAGATCACATAGCAGTAAAAGTAAGCAGTAGCAAGCAGTAAGTCTCGCAGAAACAAGTAAACTAGCAAGTTGTAGATTAGTCCTATTAGTGAATCCTACTCGGGTCGGTCTAGACTCACTAATGCAACCTAATTCCCTACAACCAATGCTCTGATACCAACTGTGACGCCCCGTACAAAACCATCGTGTACGGGTCATCAACATCAGGATCATCACAAGGTCAAACACTATATGCTGTTTGAAAACTGATTTGCATTCATTAAAAAGATAACGTTTTACAAAGATAACATGTCATAAGACTTATTACAAACCATTGTTCCAAAATAACATAAGTTTACGAATGCAAAACATAGGTTTCATAATTTGAGACATCTCTAGTAATGCAGCGGATAACTAGTACAGTAGGTCCATAACAGCAATTCAATAACAGCATGACAGCAAGTGTAACAGCGGAAGCAATAAACCTCTAGGCACCTGAGAAATAGACGCTTAAAAAGTCAACACGAATGTTGGTGAGCTATAGTTTAAGTTGTAATAGTAACGTAAGATAGGCCATGAGATTTCAGTGCTGCAAACAGCGTATCAAACAGTATGAAAAGTATATGCATAACCGTGGGCACCCGGTAACTAGACTTAACGTTTATAACCCCCTGAAAGTACACCTGGCGAGTGCGTATGTTCACGAAGTATTAAACACCCGTTAAATGCTAGCGCGACTAGCCCGAGTGGGGATGTCAAACCCTATGGATCCATATCTAATATTCGCGTTCACCGGTTCAAAAACCAATGACTAAACGTTACCGTGCTAAGGGGAATGTTTATGCCGTTGTATAACCCACACACATATAAAGTTTAAGTACTCGTGCCTAACATGTAAACTGTAAAAAGCGCATGTATTCTCAGTCCTAAAATAGTTAAAGTAAAAAGGAATGCTATAACTCTCAGTGATAAAAGCCGTAAAGTCGGTAATGAAAGTACGCAAGTAGTAAGTCGGTCCGAAAGGTTGTCAACCTAAATCAAAGGTTACTAGGTCAGTAGGTTGTCTTTATAAATTCTAATAGTGCATAAAATAAGTTTAAGTGTCATCATCATCATCATTCATCATCATAAAAGCTAAGTAAGTTTGACAAGAATAGAGATCGAAACAATAGGCTGACTTCGGTCAGCTGCTACGACCTCTACGTAAATCGAAAAGACGCATAGTCAGTGGCTATGGCTCCGTATATGAGTCCCCTAACCACTGAACAATTTACAGAACCTAACTCGTCTTCGTTTGACCGTGGCGACGGTTTAAGTGCGAGTAGGTCAGAAATTTCAGCACACCGTTAATAGGGTGTAGTGACTCTCGGAGGGCCATAAATCCTAAACCGTAACTCGGATTAAGACGAGGCCTAAACGGAAAATCATCTAATCGAACCGAACTAACTGAAAATCACCTTTCCAGTAGCCCAGGTGGTCTGATCAGATACGAAAATCAGTGGACAAGTGCTCCAGTGGGGTTCTTGGTGCTTGATGCTCATCACGGTTCTCATCCTTGATGCTTGTAGCTTCAAGTGTACAACTCGTTGATGGTTTAGCATCACTTTTGACCAAGATTCACCATCAATACACAATATGTTAAGACCAAGTAAGAACACAACTCATTCATGAGTCTTAGATGGATGATGAACCAAGGTTACATCATATCCTTAGTCTTAACACAATTTCAAGTCATAATTACAACTAAAGCTACAAACTTTATATCAATTCAACATGTATAATCACAATCTAAGTCAAATGAGGTGATGGAACCCTAAGCTAGAGAGCTTGGATCCTATTCACACAAGTTACAAGGTTGTAAAGCTAGAAAGCTTGAACCTTTGATGTTCTTGAAGATCTTGAAGCATAAAGCTTGGATCTTTAAGATATATGAAGATAACAAACACAAGTTTGATTCTTTTTAACAAAACAACATGATCAAAGCAAAAAGAACTTAGATCTAACAAAAAGATATGAAGATTCAAGCTAGAAAGCTTGCATCTTAATTGTTCTTGAAGATCTTGAAGCATAAAGCTTGGATCTTGAAGATGCATGAAGATTACAAACAAAAGTTTGAATCTTTATCACAAAATAGAAAGATTAAAGTATAAAAGAAGTAGATCTACAAAAGATATGAAGATTCAAGCTAGAAAGTTTAATCTTCCATGTTCTTGAAAGATTCATGCTTAAATCAACAAGATATAAGCAAGATCAAAGCTAAAAGGAACTTTGATCTCCATAATATGATGATGATGATCACGAATTTGAAAGGAAAATAAGAAGGAAAAGAAAACTTACAAGTATTACTAGAAAAGAAAGAAAGAAAGAACAATTGTGTGTGAAAACCAAATGAACAAGTGAGAGGTAAATGGCTAGTATTTATAAACAAGAATTTCACTTGGATTGATGAGGTGGCAAGGGCCTTTGGCCTGATTTTTGAGGGAGGGGGAGGGGGACACCACTTTGCTTTATGGATAATGGTTGTCTAAAGTGTGTCCTTATGCTAGAATCCTATGTGACAAAGTTGATAATCCTTATCCATTATGCTAGTATGACTCATTAATTAATTAATTTATTTTTTATTATTATGGGCTACTAGTAATAATACTTGGGTTAATTAATTGGGTCACTAGCTAGAGTAGGGTGGGCTAGAGCCCAACAAGGTAGAAAGTCCAACAAGACTAACTATTGGGCTTTAGCAATTAAATAAATAAAATTAAGCATCCAAAGGCCCAAGTAATTATTATTATAAAATAATAATTAATATTTCGCAGTCCAAAAGTTCCGGTTCCGACAAAAGTCAAACGTGCGCGCAGTCCGCGGTTTATTCTTAACGGCAAGTAACACAAACGGTTATAAAGTATCCAATGGACAAGTTAAGCATTCCACATACACCAAGGAATGTTTTAGGGTAAATATGAATATAAAACACATGTGCCAAGGTTCCGGAGTAATAAAGTAACACAGTACGCACAAATACGCAGTTTCGCTAAAATACAAGGCATAAAAGCAAGTCGAAAAAGTCGGGTCGTTACAAGTGTGGAGGACCACATTTGACAAAAGATTGTCTTAGTATTGAACAAACAATGGGACAAAGAGAGAATGTTTGATACATGAACCAAAGGCCTGGAAATAATTATCAAAATAATTATCAACCGCCAAGACCAAACTACAATCAGAATCAGAATTATAACCGAAATGTTCCATACAACAACCAACAAGGTCCTTGCAATCAACAAGTATCCAATAATACTTACAACCAGCAAAGACCTATTTTTCCAATTAAACCACCACAAACCGATGATAAAAAGCCAAATTTAGAAGATATGATGTCGAAGCTAGTTGAATCTCAAACACAGTTTTTCACATCTCAGAAACAAACCAATGAACAAAATGCTCAAGCATTTAGAACCAACAAGCTTCTATTCAAAATCTGGAACAAGAAGTGAGCAACCTAGCAAGGTTGATAGGTGAAAGAAAATCGGGGAGTCTACCCAGTGATACAAATTCTAACCCCCGGAATGAAACAGCTAAAGCCATTACCACGAGAAGTGGTATTACACTTAAACCACCTGAAATACCTGTAATTTCTGATGACTCTATTTCTACTACACAGGCACCACGACCTGATCAAGAGAAGGAAAAAGAACCAGTAGTTGAAAAGATTAATGAAGATAACACAGTTAAGGCAAAGCCTTATGTTAAACCATACCAACCACCGCTTCCTTTCCCAAGTAAAATGAGAAAAGAAAGACTTGAAGCCGAGCAATCTAAATTCTTGGATATGTTTAAACAAATAAATGTCAATCTTCCTTTCATTGATGTGATTTCAGGAATGCCAAGATATGCTAAATTCCTGAAAGATCTAATCATAAATAGAAAGAAAATGGAAGAACTCTCGGCTGTTACAATGAATGCTAATTGTTCTGCAGTGCTGTTGAATAAACTACCAGAAAAACTCTATGATCCAGGAAGTTTCACAATTCCATGTTTTTTGGGTAGTCTTAGTTCAATAGAAGCATTGGCAGACTTAGGTGCTAGTATAAATTTAATGTCATATTCATTATACGCTAAACTAGACCTCGGAGAATTGAAACCAACAAGAATAAGTATACAACTAGCCGATCGATCAGTAAAATATCCTAGAGGGATAATGGAGAACATGCTAGTTAAAGTTGGTACTTTAGTATTTTCAGTAGATTTTGTTATTTTGGACATGGAAGAAGATTCTCGAGTTTCTCTCATATTAGGAAGACCATTCTTAAACACGGCTAAAGCAATAATAGACGTGTTTGGAAAAAAACTGACCCTAAGTATAGAGGACGAGAATGTTACCTTTTCTGTTGATAGAGCTATGCAGCAACCGCAATCTGTAGATGATACATGTTATTATATTCAAACTATAGATTCACATGCAAAATTGTTAGAAGAATTTCCAGAATTACAAGGAACAAGAGAATATTCTTTATGAGAAGGAACTGAACCAATTGATGAAGCTGAAATGTTAGCCGTACTCATGGCTAATGATTACGAACTAACAACAGAAGAACTTCAAATGTTAAAATAGGAAGACAGATATCAATATAAATCATCGATAGAAGAACCACCGATATTAGAGTTAAAGCAACTTCCTAACCATTTGGAATACGCTTATTTACATGGTGAATCTGAATTACCTGTAATAATATCATCTTCTCTCACGTAAAATGAAAAATCTCAACTCATTTCTATGCTAAAAGCTCATAAACCAGCTATTGCATGGAAGATTCATGACATTAAAGGTATAAGTCCTTAGTATTGAACACATAAAATCCTTATCGAAGAAGGTCATAAAACCTATGTGCAACGCCAACGAAGACTAAATCCTAATATGCAAGATGTTGTTAAGAAAGAAATTATTAAACTGCTCGATGCAGGTTTAATTTATCCAATCTCTGATAGTCCATGGGTAAGCCCAGTTCAATGCGTACCTAAGAAGGGTGGCATGACTATCATCACAAATGAAAAAGATGAGCTTATTCCTACTATGACTGTAACAGGATGGCGTGTCTGTATTGATTATAGAAAATTAAATGACGCCACCAGAAAAGATCACTTTCCCTTACCTTTCATTGATCAAATGTTAGAAAGATTAGCTAGGAACAGTTACTATTGTTTTCTTGAAGGTTTCTCCGGATACTTTGAAATTCCAATCGCACCCGAGGATCAAGATAAAACCACATTCACGTGCCCTTATGGTACTTTTGCTTACAAACGCATGCCATTTGGACTATGCAATGCCCCTGCAACCTTTTAAAGGTGCATGATGGAAATTTTTCACGACATGATAGAAGAATGCATGGAAGTTTTCATGGATGACTTTTCAGTCTTCGGTGATACTTTTGAAACATGTCTAGTTAATCTTGAACGAATGTTTATTAGATGTGAGCAATCAAATCTAGTACTTAATTGGGAGAAATACCATTTCATGGTTAAAGACGGCATTGTTCTTGGTCATAAAATTTCAAAGGAAGGAATTGAAGTGGATAGAGCTAAAGTAGATGTAATTGCTAAACTTCCATAACCCACCAATGTTAGAGGAGTTAGGATTTTTCTAGGGCATGCCGATTTTTACCGACGTTTCATAAAAGATTTTTCTAAAATTGCCACTCCTATGAATAAACTCCTTGAAAAGGATGCTCCATTCATCTTTTCGGATGAATGCATCAAATCTTTTAATATTCTTAAAGAAAAACTCACTAATGCGCCGATCATGATAACTCCAAATTGGAATCTGCCATTTGAACTCATGTGCGATGCGAGTGATTTTGCAATGGGAGCCGTTTTAGGACAAAGGATTGAAAAACGATTTCAACCTATCTATTACGCTAGTAAGACGTTACAAGGAGCACAAACGAATTACACAACTACTGAAAAAGACCTCCTTGCTATTGTCTTTGATTTTGAAAAATTTCGTTCATATCTCGTTCTAGCTAAAACGGTGGTCTATACCGACCATTCTGCTCTTAGATACCTATTTTTGAAACAAGATGCCAAACCACGATTAATCCGTTGGATCTTACTCTTACAAGAGTTCGATATTGAGATCCGAAACAAAAAAGGGAGCAGAAAATCTCGCCGCTGATCATCTTTCTCGCCTTGAAAATCCTGAATTAGAAGTTCTAAATGAATCGACCATACAAGACAACTTTCCTGATGAATATCTTTTGAAAATCGATTATAATGAAATTCCATGGTTTGCAGACTATGCAAACTACTTAGTATGTGGATTCCTTGAAAAAGGGTTGTCGTACCAAAAATGAAAGAAATTCTTTAGTGATATAAAACACTATTTTTGGGAAGATCCACATTTATTCAAAAGTTGTCCCGATGGAATAATACGCCGATGCGTATTCGGAGATGAAGCTAGTCAAATTTTAAACCATTGTCACACAGGACCAACATGAGGGCATTATGGGCCTCAACTTACAGCAAGGAAAGTCTACGATGCTGGATTTTATTGGCCTACAATTTTCAAAGACGCACACCTTCTGAGTAAATCATGTGATGCATGTCAAAGGGCCGAAAAAATAAGTCAACGTGATGAAATGCCATAAAATGTCATTCAAGTATGTGAAGTATTTGACGTTTGGGGTATTGACTTTATGGGTCCATTTCCAAAATCTCAGAATAATCTCTACATTCAATCCCATAATAATCTCTAAATGGGCGGAAGCACAAGCTCTCCCAACTAACGATGCACGAGTTGTAGTCAACTTTTTAAAACATCTTTTTACTAGGTTCGGAACATCAAAAGCTTTAATAAGTGATCGGGGTACTCATTTATGTAATAATCAACTTGAGAAAGTTCTCAAAAGATATGGAGTAACTCATAAAATCTCCACCGCTTATCATCCACAAACAAGTGGACAAGTTGAAAATACCAACCGAGCATTAAAACGTATTCTAGAGAAAACTGTAGGGTCAAATCCGAAGGAATGGTCCATTAAATTGGAGGATGCACTTTGGGCTTTTAGAACAGCCTACAAAACTCCAATTGGTACCACACCTTTTAAACTTGTTTACGAAAAAGCATGTCACCTTCCAGTAGAAATTGAGCACAAAGCATTTTGGGCTTTGAAGACATGTAATCTTGATTTACATGAAGCCGGATGTCTACGGTTAAGTCAACTAAACGAATTAAAAGAATTAAGACATGATGCATATGAAAATTCGTTAATCTATAAGAAAAGAACGAATAAATGGCATGATAAAAGAATCAGAAGTTCAAAAGAATTTAAGGAAGGAGACCGAGTTCTTCTTTTCAATTCATGATTCAAGCTATTTTCTGGAAAATTGAAATCAAGATGGTCTGGACCATTTATAGTCAAAAGAGTTTTCCCATATGGAACAATAGAATTGATAAATTCAAATGGGATTGAATTTAAAGTTAATGGTCACAGAGTTAAACACTATATTCATGGTCCGAGGGAAGTTGACAATGAAGTCAATCATAATTTCACCACCCAAGAAAATTCTCAGAATGAAAACATAAATATGTTTTCAACGACATATGAAAAACCAAAAGTGGAAGATGGGGAGGCTTCAAATTGGAGTGATGATGAAGAATTTCTATATAAACCTCCCATTCCAAGAAAAGGGGTAAAATGTGAACAAGAAGTTCAAGTAGAAGTGAAAGAACCAAGAAAAGATCTCCCAGAAAAGGTTAACAAACCAACTCTACTTACTAAAGTAGGAGACCCAGGGAAATTTATCATTTCTTGCTTGCTTAATGATGGTGCTATGTATAATGGGCTGGCAGATTTAGGAGCAAGTGCGAATGTTATGCCTCTTTCCTTATACAAAAGATTAGGTGTGGGTAAATTAAGACCAACCAGAATAGGTGTTCAATTATTTGATCAAACCATTAAACACCCGATTGGAATAGCCAACAATTTAATTGTTAAAGTGCGAAGTTTGACCTTTGTTGCAAATTTCATAGTTATTAATATGGAGGAAGACCTTGATATTCCTCTAATTTTAGGTCGCCCATTTTTAGCAACCACCGATGAAATGCCCCGTTCATATACAATATAAACGATTCACAATAGTTGATTTCATCGCGAGGTAATTGACCTCTATATGATATATTTTACAAACATTGCATTCGTTTTTAAAAGACAAACTTTCTTTACATCGAAAGTTGATGGTAAGCATACTATTTCATAATACCTCCAACTATAATTGACTTAATAATAATCTTGATGAACTCGACGACTCGAATGCAATGTCTTTTGAAATATGTCATGAATGACTCAAAGTAATATCTCTAATATGAGCAAATGCACAGCGGAAGATTTCTTTCATACCTGAGAATAAACATGCTTTCAAGTGTCAACCAAAATGTTGGTGAGTTCATAGGTTTATCATAAAACAATAAAATTCATCATTTTGATAGACCACAAGATTTAAATGCTGCATGGTACAAATGGGCTCGAATCCTATACCCACCTGTAATGTACATGCTATATCTTTTAAATACAGTACACCTTTCTTGTGTACGAAATCATTTTTCATAAATCTTAATAACCGTACACATATCTCGTGCACAACAACAACATACACATAACCTGTGTATAAAATTATTCTCTCGATACATAACATTCACTTTTCATTTCTTTCATAGCTTGGCTTGGTAACCGACCTTAACATATAATGCGCATAATAATATCCCCAAAATAGAACATCTCGTCTGTATAATAATCATATAAACTTCGAAGTACTAAACACCACGCCCACTAGCCCTTCCGTCTAGTGAACATTCTGGGTGGGGGTGTTAAACCCGGTAGCTACCTTTAGAATTCGCGTCAATTAGGCATGCACTAATTCTTAAAATTAGTGATGTTCCTTAATTCTTAGGTTACCAAGCAATAATAATCAGGGGAAAAATATTCATATCAATTGTGGCAATTATCACGTCCACATAATTAAATGGTGGCAATTATCGCTTCCACATAATTCATTCGAGGAATGTTTTGCTTGTGTCTATCTCATCAAATATTTATAAAAGCATTTCATGTATTCGAAGTTCAAAATGTATTTCAAAAGCATTTAATAAAGCAGTTGTAAAAGTAGCGCATGTATTCTCAGTCCCAAAAAATGTAAAGAGTAAAAGGGAATCAAATGAACTCACTATATTGTATTTTGTAGTAAAAATACATATGACGACATTGAACAAGTGTAGGATTGGCCTCGGATTCACGAACCTATATCAATTATATATATTAAAACATATAATCGAAATCGAACATGTTTATGTATTATTAGTAATTATTATTTTAGTAACTTGTATATTTCATTAATAACTAAATTAATTATATTTATTTTATATACTTTAAATAAATAATTAGTATTTATTATGAAAATATCAATATTGTTATGTGATATGTATTAAATATATTCTTATATAGCTATTTATTTGGTAAAGTAATATTGATAATAATAAATAAAAATTTGTATATTTTTATGATAATAATAATAATATTAAAAATAATTATATTTAGTAATGATACTGATATTACTAGTTTTGATAATAATACTAATGATAATAATAACTATAATAATATTAGTAATGATAATAATCTTAATATTATACCATAATACTTCCATCTTATAAACTTAATACTGATTCCATTATAACATTTACAAAGATCGCATCTTATCATTATTCTTATTAGTTAATATAAATCTTAACATCTTCAAAATTATAATCATCTTTTTATAATCTCAATTCTTAATCATCTTAATCATAATAATAGTAAAACTAAATAATAATAAGTATACTTGAAATTCATAATAATAATAATAATAATAATAATAATAATAATAATAATAATAATAATAATAATAATAATAATAATAATAATAATAATAATAATAATAATAATAATAATAATAATAATAATAATAGCAACATATTAACCAAATAATAATAATAATCATAATAATAATAAAATAGGAATAATATTAAAAACGCTACCTCAAGAGTAGGCTCTTTTAAAAAAATATAATGCCACTGCCCAGGCTCGAACCCGGGACCTCTCAGATAACGCAATCACCCCTAAACCACTACACCATTTGTTTCTTTTTGATTTAAGTTACGATTTTTAAATTCCTTATACTTATTTTCTGTTTTCCATTATCTTAACACCTTCATCATCATACACCACGTTAACATCATCTCGAATCATAATCATCAACATCATCTCATCATCTAACATAACCCTTTATCATGATCATAACATAACTCATAATCATAAAAACATCACCATCATTCTCGTGCCTTATCTTGTGTTCAAACCATAAGCGTCATCACCTTAATAAGATATCATCTTTATTATTGATATCATCATCGTCACGCATCACATAAAATCATAGCTATCTTCATTTTCTCCTAATATCATAATCATAATATTTTCATTAATCAATCGTCAGTATCTAATACTTCTTTATCGAAATCATCATCATCTATTTAACCTAGTACATCATTGAGCATATCTTCAACCTTTACTCATCATTACGCCTCACCATACCAAAACTATCAATGTTTTCGGACCAGTAACAGTTACTTGGCCCAACCTGTTTAAATAATTACATGGCCCGAACAAAAATGGTGGCCCAAGGATAAAAACGAAGCAAGTAGTCCAGTAGTCGGCTTCTTTCTTTTTTTGTTTTTTTATATGTTATGGCAGCCTACAGCTGTCAAGGAGAAAAGTAAAAATAAAAACTCTAAGTGCTTCGGTTCATTGTGGGGTTCGATACTAATCAGGAATATTAAAGGACCCATCGACAACCTTTATCAATCATAACTATTATCTATTCGTTATCTTTTCATCAATTATATAATAACTAAAATATCCTAATAAATTTGTAATCTTTGTTGTCTACTTGCTGTTCTGAAGATAATAACAAGATTGTAGTTGTAGCAGGAAAAAGAAAAGAAGAAGGAGAAAAAATAATAGCTGTAACGGTAACAGAGATTTTGTAGTTGTTGGGGTGGCAGTTTGCGGTGGTTTTAGAGAGAGAAAGGGGAGAGATAGAAGGTAGCGATGGTGGTATTTGTTGATGATATTTGGCGATAAAGGACAGTGTTTCTTTTCTTTATTAAAATTTCTGTTTTTCTCAAATTAGTAGCAACTACAAGTAGTATATAAACAATAATGAGGATGTTAATCGAATATTTGGAGCAGTATCTTGATTGTTATCTATTGTGGTGGTCGACAAGGGAATCAAAGGGAAGGACAGAAAAAGAATTATAAAATCAAAACTAGATATTGATATGTAACTAATTCGTACTAGTTTGCAGGCATAGAGCCAATTCTAATGACAGTTTAATAATGAAAGGAATGGGCTTTGATTCTTGAATATGTAATAATACGGGTTAATATACAGTGTATATATATATATATATATATATATATATATATATATATATATATATATATATATATATATATATATATATATATATAATTTTCATAATTAATAATTAATAATTATAATTATATCAAAATACTAATAATAATATTAACAACTTTGGACAAATAATAGGTGTAGATAGGGAACTACTAATAATAGGATGGGGGAATACTAATAATAGGAGGAGGCATTTTTGTTACTCTCATTGGAGAGTATTTAGGTATAGATAGGGAACACGGGGGTCTAATGATGGTGGTTGAGGAACAAACCGATACTATAGGTTTGCAGGTTTATCAAGGTGCAAAGGTATTAAAACGGAGGCACAATATACCAATACCATATCAGGGCAACCATCCACAGGTAGAGAGGGGTTCGGATGAGGAGATGGAGGAAGCGGATGACATTAAGGATGTCATTAGGGATAGTTATACTGATGTCTTCCAGCATGTAGATGAGGTGGAAATGAATAACCAGGCTAGGCATCATCAGTATGAGCAGTGGAGAGCCGCGGATGAGTATGAGCGCTCCAGGCGATGCCAACACGATAGCTGGCAAGTTCATCAGCACCAAATCATGAGCCAGCTATCATATCAGGTACCAAATAACTACATCCAGACTCGGCCTGCTTTTTATCCACCACATCAGCCCGACATGCGATCAACCTTTGACCTGTACGACCCCAATCAAGCCTACCAGGACACCTATCACCAATCATGGAACCCGAGCGATGATATGAACTGAAACCCTTATCCAAATCAATAGTGTTCCATTGGTGATTTCTTATATTTTATTATTTTTATCTATTTACGTTAAACATTTAACATTTTGATACTTTTATGTAATGTTTAACATTTTTATTATTTTGTACTAATATTTCATTTTTGTAATTTGAAAGTGGGATATTAAGTCTCATTTCAAAATACCATGCATGTTTATATTTGTATTGTATGTATTTTATCTTATGTACACAACAGGGTAAAACAGCGCATTTTCAAAGACTAGCATTAAGTTCAGCAAAAGCAACTAATTTTGACGACAAGATGCAAAATATATGTGAAATAACAACTGCGTGAATGAACAAATGATGTGCACCATTTTTCATTCAAAGAAACAACAATATGTTTGGAAACTTTGGTAAAATTTAATCATTTTTCTACGCTAATCACCCTCAATAATTTAAATTGTTACTGATTTCTTGCAAATGAAGGCATTACAAGATCTTAAGTGTGGGAAGGGATTAAATTCTTTCGGTTTTAAAATTTTTTGACTTATACACTTGGTTTAATAGCCACCATTAAACTTTACTAGTAACGCAGTAGTTGTATTAGAATCTAGTGCTCTCTGATAATAAAGAACAGCCCTAGTCTTATATACTGACTACCCACTCTAGTAAAAATTATAAAAAATTTTCAACTAAATGAACTCAAAATCATGTTTATATATATTTATGAACGATAAAACTAGGTGTTAACACCGAAATTATTGTTACCTCGGAATGGACATAAATTGAGAAACAACCCAAAACGCTTGAATTCATTTAAAATGGAATAGAAGAGAATAAAAAGGCAAAGAAAGAAAAATAAAAGCCAAGTGTGGGAAAAATTTACCAAGTTATTTAGAACATATATCACATATTTTTGTACAAATAGTTAAAGATACTTTTGTTTTGGACGATATTTGTGATAACCCGTAAATTTCCGACAAAATTTAAACAAAAATCTTTATATGATTTCATTTAACCTCGACTAATTCCGACAATTCACGAACAATTATTTGTAAATAATTACGCATTAATTTAATGTATTAATATTATTATTATTAATATCCTTTTTAAACAAGATATCAATAATTAATATCTTTATTATCAGTATTGTTATTATGAATAAAAAAAATATTGACAAATATTCTTGGAAAAGTAGTAAATCAATTTGTTTATTTTAAAAAAAAATATATAAAAAAAATCCTTAAAATAAATGATTTTTTTTAATAAAATAAATAAATAAATTACTTTTTAATTAAAAATTATAATGGAAAACTACTTTTATTATTTTATTTTGTGCATTATCCCATGACCTAACATTTAATACTTTTGAATTTTAAAATCCCATTAAAAATTAAAATATTTCTTTTTCTTTTAATTAATTTATTCTTTTTATCTAATTTTTTCAAGTATAAATACCCCTCATTTCTCATTCAAACTCACACCAAAATTTCTCTCATTCTCTCTTTGAAGAATTACTACTAGTAAGTATTCTTTTCTTACTTTTTACTTTTTACTTTTTACTTTTTACTTTTTACTTCAATTTATTATTTTTTTACCGAAACATATAAATAATGTTATAAATTATATGCAATTAAAATTAAAATAAATAACATGTTATAATTAGTAATATATGTTACTAAAAATTATAAAAGTATTTTTATGAATTAATATATAGGAGTTATAATTAAAATCGAATTAATGAATATATGTATATATACACCTAACGTGAATGTTATAATTAAAGATAGCGTACAAAGACTACAAACATCACTGCTACTTGTGGAATAGGGTGATCCTTGTTACCATTATGGGACGCTTGTGGATCTCGAATGCCAAGACTTAGATTCTGGTCAAGAGATCCTGGGCCGCTCGGTAACAATAGATCATTTGAGTGACTTGCATGTTAGCGACGAAGTTTGGGCGAGATTGTACAACATCTTTGTTAAGAATTATAACCCAAACATTCTTAAACTATAAGCTTACTATAAGTGGAAGTTTTTCATAAATAGTAGGTTTCCAAAAATAGAAACTTTTGAGAAATAGGAACTTTTCTCGAAAACCGTCACTGTCAATATAGTTGTTATATTAATAAACATACTTTATGTCAAGTTAGACATTAACTAATCAAATGTTATACCTCAAGGTTGATATCCAGATCACTTACTTGCTTTACTTTCCTTCATGCGTGGAATACTTCAACTGCTATTTAATGTGAGTTTCATATGATCCCTTTTACTCTTTACATTTTTGGGCTGAGAATACATGCGCAACTTTTATAACTGTTTTACACGTATCAACTATTAAACTGTGATATGTTGGGCTATGACCAGCAAGTCTCCAACCGACAAGTATAAACGATAACTTGTTACTGGGCAAACTTGAAAGTCTAGTCTAAATACAAGTACCAACTATTAAACTGTGATATGTTGGGCTATGACCAGCAAGTCCCCAACTGACAAGTATAAACGATAACTTGTTACGGGGCAAACTTGAAAGTCTATTCTAAATATCAGTACCAACTGTTAAAACTATGCTATACCCGGCTATGTCTGACTAAGTCCCTACAGTGATATTTTTAATTGCTGCGGCATTCTCAATTATTGGGGATAGGCCTATCGGGAGTAACGTCCCCGATACATTTGACTAAGTCTTTGTATTACTTAATAATGAAATTAAACGACAAGGACAGAACAACTTTTCACTGGGCAAACAACGTTTAGTCTAAATATCACGCACTGACATAACTTTTGATCCTGCGGGAGATCAACTTGACTGGATCTGAGTGATCTACTTATGAAAACAAATCTTGTGGTCTAACACTATTACTGAAATCATTATTTATGACAAACCTATGAACTCACTCAACCTCGTGTTGACTTTTTAATCATGTTTATTCTCAGGTACTTAAGTATTACTTCCGCTGTATATCTACTACTTTGATGATGATTGCTTGCTATGCTTGGAGTCTTCATTACATATCATATCAATTAAGACATATTTATCTTCCGCTGCAAAACTCAACAAAACGTCTCATGTAGAGTCGTTCTCGTTTATACAACCGTGATTTGATATAATTAGACACAAATACCCCAGGCCCTATTTGGGGGTGTCACATATTGGTATCAGAGCAGGTTGTTGTAGAGAACCAGGATTGCATTTTATGTGTGCCTTATACAATTTGGTACCTTAACAATGTAGGACTACAACTTTCCTTGACTGTAGTGCCTTTACTTGTTGCCTTTAACTGTTAAATGCTACACTATGCTTTAGAAACATCAGTTATCTTAGAATGCCGAGCCAACCTAAGAACTCTGCTCACTTTCCTAAGTATTATCCAATTACGCCACCGCATTTAAATGCGACACCATGATTTCTGAAATTCTTGACATTCCTATGTCATCTATCATGGTTTTGTGTATTACACATGTATTACATGAAATATTATCCATGATTTTTGAAACTCCTATAATTGTTACTATTCATACTCAAACGTATATAACTCCCTGTTATATCACGTACCTATATGCCTTATACCTTTATACATCGGTTTGCGAACCGGAAAATGTCATTGGGTTATCACAGTATACGAATTGAAAGTGTTTAATCGAAAGATTATTAGATTACATACTTATCATTTTATAATCTCGACACGTCATACTGCCATTATTGGAGTATAGACAAATCATATCTTATCATATCTATCCCAATAAACTTTGTCAAACACTTTCCCTAAATTTCCTTCGTAAATTACGAAAATCTTTTTGCTATATATACGTATTCAAGGAGACGAATATATCATTCAGTATCCAACACCCATTTCATATCAAACGCTATTCCAAACACATAATATGGATTCCTCGAACTCCTCGAGCTCCAACGGCAGCGTAACTGGAACAAACAAACCAATCAGCCATCATTTATTCTGGATGAATTGGGGATGGGTTCGTAGCCGACTCAATCAATGGAGGCAAGAAGAAGGTGATCCCTTCCACCAACCGAATTCACCTCTTGGCGAAGAACCTGAAACACTTACCGGCAAACCAGTCAGAAACACCATTTTCTCTCTTCTTTCCAGGGTATCCCGTCACGAATATATAATATCAAAGATTCTAGATCTTATTCACCCCCTTGTTCCAACCGCCAATCATCCTGAAATAGTAGAAGAAGTCAATGAGCTTCGCGCTCGAGTGGTGGCTCTAGAGAATATGATGCGAATTCTACGAGCATCAGCAGCATAACCAGCATCACCACCACTACCATCAGTACCATCAACATCACCACCAACAGCATCAGCTTCATCAACAACAACATCCGCATCCCACGCCTCAACATCACACTCAGTACCTCAAACATCAACATCATACGCCCATAGATACCAAGGAATATTAGTAATAATGAGTTAAGATGTATTGACTCATTCTTCAATTATATATGTATACCTTATATATATATGATTTGGAACAATAATAAATCTTTTTGTACTAAGCTATTACGTGTGAATCTTAACTAGTATATACTACTTGGTTAATTCATATCACTAATATGCTATGATGTACATCCTTCGTTAATGACTTAACAATTGTTAATCACTGCTTCAACACAATAAACTCCATTTCATAATAAATCAAGTGTAACGATGAATGTATTGATTCATAACTTCATTAGCGAAATATTTTGCGACAATTATGAAATCTCTAAGGTTTTGGAGATTATTTACTCTCGTTCCAAACCGCAAATCAGACGAGTTTAATATATATTAACTCATTAAATCCATGATTATATCTGAAGAATACATATATGAACGTATATCTTCATAAAGATTGTAAATTCTGTTGTACAAACTGTTAATTGTGAAAATATTAACGGGTAGGTAATACCCGAGAAATATTTACATCTCACATTAATACACTGTACATTCTTCAATTTCGATTCATAAATCATTAATTATACGCACTACCTTCACAATGATACACAATCATCTTCATACAAAATCAATTACACATTCTAAAATTAACATATAGGAATTCAAGTAAAGCTTTAGCAGGTGTTATCTTCCTAAAGATTACTACATTCATGAATTATATTCATTCGTATTCTGCAATGAATTATCACATCAAACCACCGAAATTATCATTCACTTTTAAAATCAATAACGCCTATTCGTTAACCATTAAATCCGTTGACGATTACAATCAGCATTTAATCATCTAAAAATAAAATTTCTTGAAACCATCTCGGATTGATAACCAATGATTCAGATATGGTAGCATTAAATGCAGAGGAAACAGAAGAATTTTCCTCGTCATTGGATCTTAGAAATTCTAAGATATCACCGTATCTTTCGTTATAAATATCCTCTATATTTCTGAAGATATCTTTATAACGATTCTTGTCCGCAATTAATCACCTCTTTGCGATAACTTTATCACATCATAAAGGAAACTGTTTTATTTTCTATATTTAAGTTTAAATTATAAATGTTTTGAAGAAGTTTTGGGAATTGAAGCATGAGTTTGTATAATATAATGACGTCAGGCCAACGTGATTATATTACAGTAAGTCATGCTAAATTTTTAATGGAAGATGATGATTCATAGACTTTATAATCATCATTTGCCATGTTACACGACTCTTACATTCTACTTAAACTCTGAACATATCAAGAACATATATTCTTGATAGTTCTATCCTCAGTAATTAGTGTAATATAACAAATCAAATCATGATATTACGTTCCTTCCTGCTTAGAACATTATGTTCATTCGAAACTTCATACCTACAAATTATGGACCATTACTCGCTTTACTTAGAGTCGAGAGGAGAATAAAAAGGCAAAGAGCTTCGACAAATAAGGGAAAATATAAAGCCCGATAACAATACTGAAATTACAAACCATGTATATCAATGCGTATAGCAATATAAAGATACGGGAGAACTAAAAACACGATAAATTCTAGAGCATAATAGAAGTAAACACACTCCTCTGGTGGGAGTTGAAAAAGAAGGAAGATTGTGGCGATAACCAATATAAGGTCAAGAACAAGAACTGGATTGAGCATATTAAGAAATCTTTTGGAAGTATGAATTGAGGAAGAAAGTATAGAAGTGGCGAATATAATGAAACGGAAGAAGCTAATTTATAGCGAAATTCTAGACACAGCAATCGAGACAATTCACCGCATTTAATTAAAGAAAATCCTAATTTTCTTAATTACCGGGGAATCAAATCTTATAAAGATTATGAAGATTTCTTTAAATCCCTTGAATTCCGGAAATCAACTTTAACCATATCAAAAGTTAAGGTGAACATTTAATTTCCTCATTTCACTCTTTTGTGATAGTTTCATTTATACTCTTTCTATAATCGAATCGTTTTATCCATATTATTTAATGTCGATAAAACTCTATTTTTCAACTCATATTCATCATTCTTGTTGTAAAGAATGACGATCTCTATTAAATTTCATGATTATGATTTTCATGAACTCCTCTCTATTTTGTCTACCCTAATATTGTGGCATAAACGCTCAAGGTTTAAATAAGCTCACTATTATTCATCACACATTTCATGTATATTGAAATGCTTGTATAACGTCATCATCTCTTTCTGAGGAAAACCTAATCAATGACACTCTTGTTAAATCCTTTAGATAACCTCCGCATTAATAATAAAATGCACTTCGTAGAATTTATGGATCGTAAGATTTAAACGCTAGAAACAAAACAATATCCTATTAGTTGGAATTCACGAAATGCCCCGAGCATACCTGGGAACGTGAAGACCAAATAAAATGAAAATATCCTCACCTGTTTACAAACAACGCCGACTGATGGCAACAACTAAATTTCGGGACGAAATTTCTATTAACAGGGGGATACTGTGACAACCCGTAAATTTTCGACAAAATTTAAACAAAAATCTTTATATGATTTCATTTAACCTCGACTAATTCCGACGATTCACGAACAATTATTTGTAAATAATTACGCATTAATTTGATGTATTAATATTATTATTATTAATATCCTTTTTAAACAAGATATCAATAATTAATATCTTTATTGTCAGTATTGTTATTATGAATAAAAAAAATATTAACAAATATTCTTGAAAAAGTAGTAAATCAATTTGTTTATTTTTTAAAAAAATATATAAAAAAAATCCTTAAAATAAATGATTTTTTTAATAAAATAAATAAATAAATTACTTTTTAATTAAAAATTATAATGGAAAACTACTTTTATTATCTTATTTTGTGCATTATCCCATGACCTAACATTTAATACTTTTGAATTTTAAAATCCCATTAAAAATTAAAATATTTCTTTTTCTTTTAATTAATTTATTCTTTTTACCTAATTTTTTCAAGTATAAATACCCCTCATTTCTCATTCAAACTCACACCAAAATTTCTCTCATTCTCTCTTTGAAGAATTACTACTAGTAAGTATTCTTTTCTTAGTTTTTACTTTTTACTTCGGTTTATTATTTTTTTACTGAAACATGTAAATAATGTTATAAATTATATGCAATTAAAATTAAAATAAATAACATGTTATAATTAGTAATATATGTTACTAAAAATTATAAAAGTATTTTTATGAATTAATATATAGGAGTTATAATTAAAATCGAATTAATGAATATATATGTATATACGCACCTAACGTGAAGGTTATAATTAAAGATAGCGTACAAAGACTACAAACATCACCGCTACTTGTGGCCTAGGGTGATCCTTGTTACCATTATGGGATGCTTGTAGATCTCGAATGCCAAGACTTAGATTCTTGTGACGATCCGAAAATTTCCGATCAAATTTAAACTTTATCTTTATATTATTCCGACACGATAAGCAAAGTTTGTTAAGTTAAATCTCAAGAATTTTAAATTGTGTTCATACATTCATTATAACCTCGACCAAATTCCGACGATTCACGAACCGTTATATATAAATAAATATGTATATATATGTATATATATATATTATAACTTAAAAATATTAATAAAGTATTAAACGTATAATACTTTACATGAACGTATTTGTTTCAATATGTTTATCGATGGAATTAGAAGATAATATCAAATGATTGATTTATCAGATACATTGTGATATGATTACGGGTCTATTTTATAAGGTCCACTGTGATTTAAGAAATCTATTCTTTTTGATGACATTCGGAAAATGGTAAAGTGATTTATAAGTAAGAACGTGGAGTGTAAATAACTTAGATGTTGGATATCGACAAGTAAGTAACTCGACATTTTTCATTAAGATTATTTCATACGTTTATTTAACCTTTGAACTTTATCGCATGCTTCACCAACAGACTGTAATTTAAAAACTTGAAACCTATTATGAAAATATATGATTTTACTTTTCTAAAACGTTTTATGATATAACGATTTCCATTATTTTAACCTTTAAACAAAATGCTTCTTAAATATATTTAGTTTTGGAAAACAAAATTATCATATTTATTTGATTTAGTTTCAAACGTACAAAAACGTTTTCAGTTTAAAAAGAACTTTATTATTAAAACGTATATAACTTTTATAAATATCTAGAATCACTTTTAACAACTCATTACTTAACAAGTATGATAAAGATAACGATATTTATATTTTATTTTATTAAATATATATATAACAATTTAAATTAATATTATATATATTTATACGCGTATTATACGCATATAGTTTTATACTTTTACTATACTTAAACTTTATATTTACTTTATTTTTACTTTACCTTAACTTTAATAATTCATACTTTAATAATTCACTTTAATAATTTATACTTTAATAATTCACTTTAATAATTCATACTTTAATAATTCACTTTAATAATTCATACTTTAATAATTCACTTTAATAATTCATACTTTAATAATTCACTTTAATAATTCATACTTTAATAATTCACTTTAATAATTCATACTTTAATAATTCACTTTAATAATTCATACTTTAATAATTCACTTTAATAATTCAAAAATCTATTATAAATAGAATTCAATAGGTTTCATTATTTGATAGAAACTTGAAAATATTTTCTCTAAACTCCCTTAATCAATTTACATATATATATATTTACTCCGTATTATTTCAAGATATTATCAGTATACATTAAATATTACGACGGAGTGCTGTCCGAGTGATTTCGAAATTGTTTTTTGAGCGGGATAGAGCTAAGGAAATTATGGGTTAAAGCTATGGAGGTTATGGGTATGGTTTGGGAGTATTGCTCGTGAGTCAAACTAGTGTTTATCATCTCCGTTGCGTCTACATACTTTTTCTGCAATATTGAATCTCAATATTGATACGTTCGTGAATCCAAGGCCAACATTGCACTTATTCAATGACGTCATATGTATTTTTGCTACAAAATACAGTATTGTGAGTTTCATTTGCTCCCTTTTATATATATTTTTGGGACTGAGAATACATGCGCTGTTTTTATAAATGTTTTACGAAATAGGCACAAGTACTAAAACTAATTCTACGTGGGTTTAAACCAGAAATATACCCTTAGCTTGGTAACATTAAACTACTTGTCTATGTACGGTAGGTGCGAATCCTAAAGATAGATCTATTGGGCCTAACAAACCCCATCCTGAGTATGGAATGCTTTAGTACTTCGAGGTTATTTTAAACACACCTGATCTGGTGTACTTCAGAGGGTAAAACATGAACGTTAAGGCTTGTTATCGGGTGCCTACAACTTATAGAATACTTTTATACACTTACGAGTGTACATATATTTATAAACGGAAATCTTATGGTCTATTAATATATTGAAATGATTGTTATGATAAACCTATGAACTCACCAACATTTTGGTTGACACTTTAAAGCATGTTTATTCTCAGGTATTAAAGAAATCTTCCACTGTGCATTAGCTCATTTTAAGGATATTACTTGGAGTCATTCATGGTATATTTTGAAAGACGTTGCATTCAAGTCATTGAGTTCATCAAGATTATTATTAAGTCAATTATAGTTGGATGTATTATGAAATGGTGTGCATACCGTCAATTTTCGTTGTAAAGAAAGTTTGTCTTTTAAAAATGAATGCAATGTTTGTAAAATGTATCATATAGAGGTCAAATACCTCGCGATGTAATCAACTATTGTGAATTGTTTATAATGTATATGAACGGGTCCTTTCAGTTGGTATCAGAGCGGTGGTCTTAGTGAACCAGTTCTGCATTAGTGTGTCTAACTGATAGTCGTTAGGATGCATTAGTGAGTCTGGACTTCGACCGTGTCTGCATGTCAAAAGTTTCGCTTATCATTTTTGTCGGAAATCATCTGCTTATCATCTTTAGGAAATTACCTGCTCATTATTCTTAGTCTAGACACCTTTTACTGCATTGATTGCATGAATAAGTGTATAGACAAAATTCATATCTTAGCGTATCTGTTACTGTAGACCTTGCCTGCTATCTCTCGTAAATTTCTCCGTAATTTAAGGGATCCTGGTACTATATATATCTATGCACATTATGCATTGAGAATACCATCCAACTATCAATTTCTGTCACTAAACTCTTCATACCAAAAATCTTTTCTGTGATCGCTTAAGATGGCCTCTACGAATCGACCAAGTTCCTCTGACTCCGAAGACAGCGTGACAGGAGCACACCAACCAATCAACTACCGTGATTACTGGAGAAAATGGGGGTGGGTTCGCGACATACTCACCCTATGGAGAAGGGAAGAAGGTACTCCATATCATGAACCAAATCTACCACCTAACCTTGGAGTACTTGACCCGCTAACCGGTGAACCTGTTCGCAACACCGTTTATACCCTTTTTGCAAGAATTTTTCGTCTTAAGACTACCATTAACGGAACTAGAGAAGATATCCGACCTTTACCTCACACCGATAACCAACCAGGGTTAGTAGAAGAAGTTAAAGAACTTGGAGCTCGAGTGTTAACTTTAGAGAGCACGGTACACAATTTGCAAGCACCTGCAGTATCACCAACACCAGTAACATCACCAGCCTCAGCACCAACAGCACTAGTACCACCAACAACAACATCCGCGTCACCAGCTTCGACATCTCATTCTGTACCTCCAGTATAATCATTGTTCTACATGACGTTCTACATCATTTATTTTCATTCGACATAGCGATTATGTAATCTCTAATGTTTTAGAGATTATATATTCTTGTTCTAACGGTAAATCAAATGAGTTTAATATCATATTGACTCATTAAATCCATGATTACATCCGAAGAAAATATATAGGTATATATATATTTTTTTCATAAAGATTGTAATTAAAAATTCTTTCGTACAAACTGTTAATGGTGAAAATATTTTAACGGGTAGGTAATACCTGAGGAATATTTAGATTTCACATTAATAAGTTACATTGTACATTTTTCGAATCTGATTCAACAGTCATTTACTATCCTACTTACAACCACCGATATACGTATCCGTTCACCGCAGAATAATCATTTTCATCCAATTTTATATTTGGATTTTGACCTATCAGAATCCAACAAGTGGCATAATGAAGAAAACATTGGACAAAATAAAATTTGTTAAAAACAAACAAATTAACTATGAGAAATTTTGTTAAGAATTCACGCTAACTGTTCCTAGCTAACTGTTCCTAGCTAACTGATTACATTTTATTTATCGCAATTCATTTATCGCAATTTATATTTTTGCAATTTTATTTATCGTCATTTAATTTCTGTTATTTATTTTTACGCATTTTAAATATCGAGACACGTATACAAGGTTTTGACATATCATATCGACGCATATATATATATATATATATATATATATATATATATATATATATATATATATATATATATATATATATATATATATATATATATATATTATTCGGAATAACCATAGACACTCTATATGCAGTAATGCTGGAGTTAGCTATACAGGGTTGAGGTTGATTCTACAATAATATATATACTTTGAGTTGTGATCGAGTCTGAGACATGTATACGGGTCACGATACGTATTAATTAATTCGAATATTATATATTAAACTATATATGAATTATTGGACTGTTAATTGTGGACTATCGACTGTGGACTAATAACATTGGACAATTATAATGAATTAAAATATTGATTATAACATATGAAACTAAACAATTCTTCAAGTTTGCCACTTGATTTCATCCTAAACTTCATTTGTATCTTGACGATTACAATCTGCATTCAAATCTTTCATGATTCTTGAAAACACCTCAATCGAGAGGATAAACCAACCGCACTTCATCTACAGAAGAAAAGATTGATGCATATAGTTATGCACATGAAAACACTCGGAACCTGAGTAAACATTTAACACGTATCTGTGCTAGCTCCCTAGGCGTTGTTATTACCGAAAATCACTTTGCAATTCCTTTTCAAAGTAGCAAATTTTGTCACAGCTCCAACAAATCAACTTCGACTTTTCGTTCGAAACAACCATATCATAATTTTGATATATATGCATGCTCTTTATTGTTACCGGGGAACCTTTTATATTCCACCATATTACCATCAACGTTTAATCATCTAAAACACAATTCTCTTGAAACCACCTCGGATTGATAACCGATGACCCAGATATGGTAGCATTAAATGCAGAGAAAACAACAAAATCGTAGATGGTCTAAACGGCCAAAAGTTTGATAATAAAGAATGGAATGTTGGGAACGCTCGATAGAAAATTTGGTACTGAAAAATAGATTGAGCTAACCATGAAGGAGACCAAGGACAAATACAAGGACCAAACCCTATATTCAAAGAATCCAGGTAATTCTGGATCCGATGAAATCTTTAGAGAATATCCTGCTTCGAAGTCATGTTAAAATCTTGCGGAAAATCTTTCTTCATCAACCTTCGATCTTAGAAATTCCAAAAATATCATCATAAATATCTTCGATATTTCTGAGGATATCTTCATAAGTATTCTTGTCCGAAATCATTTATCTCTTCGCGATATCAGTGTTATATCATAAAGGAAACTGTTTAGTTTCTAAAATCTGAAATCTTCAAGTTTGAAGTATGAATGTTTTTGAAGTAGTGTTGGGAACTGAAGCATGAGTTAGTATAATATAATGACACTTGATCAACGTGATTATATTACAGTAAGTCATGCTGAGTTTCTAATGAAACATGATGATTCACAGACCATAACGTCATCATGTGCCATGTTACGCGACTCTTACATTCTATCTAATCTCTAAACATATCAAGAACATAATTTCTTGATAATTCTGTCTTTTCTCTTGAATTCTGGTAATTTAACCAATCAAGATCGTGCTATTACAATTTCTTCCTTAGAACATTAGTCATGTTCGTTCGAAACTCTATACTTACGAATTCTGAACCATTATTCGCTAACTTAAAGTCGAGAAGAGAAAACAAAAGGATGGAACTCCAAAATATAAAGGAAATAAAGAGGGTGGATTTATAATGAAATATCCGAAAGAGCAATCAAAACAGATTATCGCATTTAACCAAAGAAGATCCTATTCCTTAATCTCCGAAGAATCAAATTTTATTCAGATTTTAAAGATTTCTTTAAATCCCTTGAATTCCAGAAATCCACCATGACTACGTCAAAAGTTAAATATCTATCTCAAACTGTTGTGACAGCTACCCTCGTACGCTTTACATAATCGAATCGTTTTATCTACATTACTCAGTAATGATGAAACTCTATTTATCAACTCATATTCGTCATGAAAACAGTTTTATGGTTAACCATGATGACCTTACTCAAATTTCGGGACGAAATTTCTTTAACGGGTAGGTACTGTGACGATCCGGAAATTTCCGATCAAATTTAAACTTTATCTTTATATTATTCCGACACGATAAGCAAAGTTTGTTAAGTTAAATCTCAAGAATTTTAAATTGTGTTCATACATTCATTATAACCTCGACCAAATTTCGACGATTCACGAACCGTTATATATAAATAAATATGTATATATATGTATATATATATATTATAACTTAAAAATATTAATAAAGTATTAAACGTATAATACTTTACATGAACGTATTTGTTTCAATATGTTTATCGATGGAATTAGAAGATAATATCAAATTATTGATTTATCAGATACATTGTGATATGATTACGGGTCTATGTTATAAGGTCCACTGTGATTTAAGAAATCTATTCTTTTTGATGACATTCGGAAAATGGTAAAGTGATTTATAAGTAAGAACGTGGAGTGTAAATAACTTAGATGTTGGATATCGACAAGTAAGTAACTCGACATTTTTCATTAAGATTATTTCATACGTTTATTTAACCTTTGAACTTTATCGCATGCTTCACCAACAGACTGTAATTTAAAAACTTGAAACCTATTATGAAAATATATGATTTTACTTTTCTAAAACGTTTTATGATATAACGATATCCATTATTTTAACCTTTAAACAAAATGCTTCTTAAATATATTTAGTTTTGGAAAACAAAATTATCATATTTATTTGATTTAGTTTCAAACGTACAAAAACGTTTTCAGTTTAAAAAGAACTTTATTATTAAAACGTATATAACTTTTATAAATATCTAGAATCACTTTTAACAACTCATTACTTAACCAGTATGATAAAGATAACGATATTTATATTTTATTTTATTAAATATATATAACAATTTAAATTAATATTATATATATTTATACGCGTATTATACGCACATAGTTTTATACTTTTACTATACTTAAACTTTACCTTTACTTTATTTTTATTTTACCTTAACTTTAATAATTCATACTTTAATAATTCACTTTAATAATTCATACTTTAATAATTCATACTTTAATAATTCACTTTAATAATTCATACTTTAATAATTCACTTTAATAATTCATACTTTAATAATTCATACTTTAATAATTCACTTTAATAATTCAAAAATCTATTATAAATAGAATTTAATAGGTTTCATTATTTGATAGAAACTTGAAAATATTTTCTCTAAACTCCCTTAATCAATTTACATATATATATATTTACTCCGTATTATTTCAAGATATTATCAGTATACATAAAATATTACGACGGAGTGCTGTCCGAGTGATTTCGAAATTGTTTTTCGAGCGGGATAGAGCTAAGGAAATTATGGGTTAAAGCTATGGAGGTTATGGGTATGGTTCGGGAGTATTGCTCGTGAGTCAAACTAGTGTTTATCATCTCCGTTGCGTCTACATACTTTTTCTGCAATATTGAATCTCAATATTGATACGTTCGTGAATCCAAGGCCAACATTGCACTTATTCAATGACGTCATATGTATTTTTGCTACAAAATACAGTATTGTGAGTTTCATTTCCTCCCTTATATATATATATATATATATATATATATATATATATATATATTTTTGGGACTGAGAATACATGCGCTGTTTTTATAAATGTTTTACGAAATAGGCACAAGTACTAAAACTAATTCTACGTGGGTTTAAACCAGAAATATACCCTTAGCTTGGTAACATTAAACTACTTGTCTATGTACGGTAGGCGCGAATCCTAAAGATAGATCTATTGGGCCTGACAAACCCCATCCTGAGTATGGGATGCTTTAGTACTTCGAGGTTATTTTAAACACACCTGATCTGGTGTACTTCAGAGGGTAAAACATGAACGTTAAGGCTTGTTATTGGGTGCCTACAACTTATAGAATACTTTTATACACTTGCGAGTGTACATATATTTATAAACGGAAATCTTATGGTCTATTAATATATTGAAATGATTGTTATGATAAACCTATGAACTCACCAACCTTTTGGTTGACACTTTAAAGCATGTTTATTCTCAGGTATTAAAGAAATCTTCCGCTGTGCATTAGCTCATTTTAAGGATATTACTTGGAGTCATTCATGGTATATTTTGAAAGACGTTGCATTCAAGTCATTGAGTTCATCAAGATTATTATTAAGTCAATTATAGTTGGATGTATTATGAAATGGTGTGCATACCGTCAATTTTCGTTGTAAAGAAAGTTTGTCTTTTAAAAACGAATGCAATGTTTGTAAAATGTATCATATAGAGGTCAAATACCCCGCGATGTAATCAACTATTGTGAATCGTTTATAATGTATATGAACGGGTCCTTTCAATTCTGGTCAAGAGATCCTGGGCCGCTCGGTAACAATAGATCATTCGAGTGACTTGCATGTTAGCGACGAAGTTTGGGCGAGATTGTACAATATCTTTGTTAAGAATTATAACCCGGACATTCTTAAACTAGAAGCTTACTATAGGTGGAAGTTTTTCATAAATAGTAGGTTTCCAAAAATAGAAACTTTTGAGAAATAGGAACTTTTCTCGAAAACCGTCACTGTCAATATAGTTGTTATATTAATAAACATACTTTATGTCAAGTTAGACATTAACTAATCAAATGTTATACCTCAAGGTTGATATCCAGATCACTTACTTGCTTTACTTTCCTTCTTGCGTGGAATACTTCAACTGCTATTTAATGTGAGTTTCATATGATCCCTTTTACTCTTTATATTTTTGGGCTGAGAATACATGCGCAACTTTTATAACTGTTTTACACGTATCAACTATTAAACTGTGATATGTTGGGCTATGACCAGCAAGTCCCCAACCGACAAGTATAAACGATAACTTGTTACGAGGCAAACTTGAAAGTCTAGTCTAAATACAAGTACCAACTATTAAACTGTGATATGTTGGGCTATGACCAGCAAGTCCCCAACCGACAAGTATAAACGATAACTTGTTACGGGGCAAACTTGAAAGTCTAGTCTAAATATCAGTACCAACTGTTAAAACTATGCTATACCCGGCTATGTCTGACTAAGTCCCTACAGTGATATTTTTAATTGCTGCGGCATTCTTAATTATTGGGGATAGGCCTATCGGGAGTAACGTCCCCGATACATTTGACTAAGTCTTTGTATTACTTAATAATGAAATTAAACGACAAGGACAGAACAACTTTTCACTGGGCAAACAACGTTTATTCTAAATATCACGCACTGGCATAACTTTTGATCCTGCGGGAGATCAACTTGACTGGATCTGAGTGATCTACTTATGAAAACAAATCTTGTGGTCTAACACAATTACTGAAATCATTATTTATGACAAACCTATGAACTCACTCAACCTCGTGTTGACTTTTTAAGCATGTTTATTCTCAGGTACTTAAGTATTGCTTCCGCTGTATATCTACTACTTTGATGATGATTGCTTGCTATGCTTGGAGTCTTCATTACATATCATATCAATTAAAGACATATTTATCTTTCGCTGCAAAACTCAACAAAACGTCTCATGTAGAGTCGTTCTCGTTTATACAACCGTGATTTGATATAATTAGACACAAATACCCCAGGCCCTATTTGGGGGTGTCACAATATTAATCAGTTTTACCCAGTTTATTGTAATATAAATAGAATTTAAAAGGAAGTAAAGTCTTCCGAGAAAAAGACACGCGCTTCTTGATTTAGGTCAGGAAGTTGTCGTCCAGACCTGTTGTAGAGTCTACGAAAAACCTTGAAAATTTTTCTCCAAAATCAGTTGGAAATCCACGGACCTCAGCATCAAACAGGGTCGCCAAGTGGTCAGACTTATCCTAACCATGAGAGGATCTGTCTTTTACAATGGGGGGCACCATGCAAATTTGCTTATAAGACTAATGAATCAGATCTTCAGAAAGGATAATCTCCTTAAAGATCAAAAATTAGCTTTTAAGCCTGATATTACTCAATCCTTGAGATTGACCTTAAAGATTGAGAATTCAAACTTACGGAATTCAATGATATCTAAACTCGAGCTTGAACGAGAAAATATTTTGATCAAATTACAAACCGATTTATTTTCTAAAAACCTATTTTTAATGCGTTGATTACCATTGAACGTAAAATCCTAAGAATTCACCGGAATTCATTAGGTCACCTGAACCAAATCGGGTGTCAACCGTAAGAACGGTGGTTGCATAGCATTGTCGAAGACAGGACCTTGTGCCAGACCGAAAAACTATAGGGTGATCTTTACTATTGCTCCTACAAAGGATAGTAATTGCATCCGACACGATATAGACCATAATCAAAAGCATGTCATTAGATATTGTCTTAACAGTTGCTTGTTCAAACGCTTTCCTTTACAATCGGACGGTAGTTTACCGAAAGGTAATATACGGAGCAAGTAAACTGGACGTGTTGCTTTCCCAATACAAGGTTAGCAAGTGGGTGACACAAACCATAAGTTTTGAGCTAAAATTTTCAAATCTGAAACCCACAAAACCCACAAAAACATTTTACAAACACCGGTGAAGGGTTATTCCGGAAAACTTATCTAGGGTAAAAGCTAGATTGAATTTTCAAAAGATCAAATATTTTCATAAAGATCCAATTTCCTAACGGATCTAAATTTTATAGTCATGTGAGACTGTAAACCACAACGTTACTATCATTGTTCATACCGCCGTATTAAAATCACTGATGTACAAAGTGTGAAGAATAAAGAAGTGATTCTAGTAAAGTTATATTCAAAGTTATATATTGCTTGAGGACAAGCAACACTCAAGTGTGGGAATATTTGATAATGCTAAAAACGAACACATATTTAATAGCATTATCCTTCAAGAAAGACAAGCTTTTAGTTGCAATTGTTCTATTTACAAGTGATATTCGTTTAAATATTAAAAGGTGAAGACAAAAGACCGATTCGACGATTTGAAGACGCAAATGACCAAAAAGATAAAAAGTACAAAGTACAATCCAAGTGGTTTAAATTATTGATGAGAAACGTCTAAAAGTTAGAAGAGTACGAGCCGCAAAACGCAAAGTACAAGATATTAAATCGTACGAAAGGACGTTCGAAAATCCGGAACCGAGACATGAACCAACTATCAACGGGCGACGCAACGGGCCTAAAATTACAAGTCAACATTGCACAAGAATATAATATAATATATATATAATTATCTAAAATTATATTATATTATATTATATATATTAAATAATCGCATCAGCCCACGTTTTAAACAAGTTTAGGAGCTGGATAGCCTGTCCATGCGATCGCATGGAGAATGCAAAGGAAAGCCATGCGATCGCATGGCTGTAACCAAGGTTGCAAAATTCGCTATTCGGGGATTAATCGGTCGAGACATTAGAAGGATAATCGGGGATTAATCGGATTATACTGTATACATTTAAATATTAAATTTTAAAAATTATATGTGTCAATATAGAAATAACCATAAATATAAAATTAAATTTTAACATAATTGTCTAAAATTATTCATTTTGCTCAAAAACTATAAAGTTCTAGTGTAAATTAATGTTAAAATGTTAATCATTTTTTTACTTTGACCGACTTTGATTACCAAATTCGATTTTGACCCATCAATTAACGTTGACTCTTTAATTAAACGGATTTTTGAAAATCGGAATGGATTGATCTTAAAAATGATTAATCAGAGATTAATCGGTGAGTAATCGGGTTTTTTACAACACTGGCTGTAACAGTGAGGCCAAGTGCTATAAAAAGACAGTTTGCTCGATGTTTTATGGATACCTTCTTCAACTGATATTCTCTATCTCTCAATATATATTTATATTTTAATTATAATTTTAATATTAAGTTGATAATAATAAGGTTATAGTGGTGAATGTTTTAAGTTTGTAAGTCGAAATTCTGTCCGTGTAAACACTACGCGATTAATACTCATTGTAAGTTATGTCAACCTTTTCAAATTAATGTCTCGTAGCTAAATTATTATTATGTTTATTTAATCCGAAGTAATCGTGATGTTGAACTAAATATTAAGATTGGGTTATTGGGCTTTAAACCATAATTGGGGTTTGGACAAAAGACCGACACTTGTGAAAATTGGACTATGGGCTATTAATGGGCTTTATATTAATTAAATGATATCTCGTTGATTTAATATAGAGATTTATAATTTGACGTGTTTATATATAACCACATACGCTTGACTGGGTACGGTGGGCGGGATATCTATAAATACTAATAATTATTCATTTGACCGGACTCGGGGATGGATTAATAGTCACTGGACTCATTAAAACAGGGGTGGATTACATTCAAGGGTAATTGGTGTAATTGTTAACAAAGTATTAAAACCTTGGATTACACGCAGTCGATAACCTGGTGTATTCGATAAACAAAGTATTAAGACCTTGTTACAGTTTGAATCCCCAATTAGTTAGAATATTTGACTTCGGGTATAAGGTTAATTTGGCGAAGACTCTCGCACTTTATAATTATGACCGATGGACTATTATGGACAAAACCAGATGGACATATCGAATAATCCAGGACAAAGGACAATTAACTCATGGTAATAAATTAAAATATTAAATATTAATAAGTCCAACTTATACGGCCTTGGTGTTTCCGATAGTGAAATTGATGCGTATGCTAGAGATTTAGGTTGTGCTCGTGGTGAATGGCCTTTTTCTTATCTTGGTCTCCCCGTGGGTGTGAATATGGGCCGAATTACAAATTGGAAACCTTTGATTGATCGGTTTAAAAAGCGCTTGTCTTATTGGAAAGCAAACCTCTTGTCTTATGGTGGCCGTTATACGCTTATTAAAGCGGTCCTCGGAACCTTGAGCATCTATTACTTTTCTCTATACAATTGCCCAGATTCCGTCATCCATGAGCTTGAAAGCATCAGATCCAAGTTTTTTTGGGGGGCAAAGGAGAATGAAAGAAAAATTCATTGGGTTAGATGGGAGCAAACGCTAGCTTCAAAGGAAAATGGTGGGTTGGGCATCGGTAGTTTAAAGGCGTTTAACCATTCACTTTTACTCAAGTGGGTGTAGCGGTTTTATTCAGAACATGATACTATATGGACTTCTGTTATTCGGGCAACCCATGGTTCGGATGCAGGTATTTCGAATGTTAACTTCGGGTCTGGTACGTGGCTTGGTATTGTACATTTATTCCGTAAACTTAAATCAAACAGTACTATCCCATTTAATGTTTTACATTCTAACATTGGTAATGGTCGTTCGGTACGTTTCTGGCTAGACATTGAAAAGGGGACGGGTGTTTGAAAGACAAGTTTAATAGATTATTTCATTTGGAAAATAACAAGGATTGTGTTTTGGCCGATCGTCTTGTTGATGGGAAGTGGGTTTGGGATTGGAGTAGAGAAAATGTGGGAGCTTGAAATGAGGAGTTAATTCGTCGTTTAAGTGAGCACATTGGTTCGGTTAATCTTTTTGATGCTCCTGATTCAGTAAATTGGTCCCTGTCAAAGGATGTTGGTTATAGTGTTCGTGATACAAGAAAACACATAGACTCAATTATTTTTCCGGTTAATTCAATAACTACACGTTGGTGTCGTACTCTTCCAAGAAAAGTAAACATCTTTATTTGGAGGGTTGCGTTGAATAGACTCCCCACGAGGCTTAATTTGTCGGCTAGGGGGTTAGATATAGAGTCTATTGATTGCGTTTCATGTTCTAGTTAGGTGGAGTCGATGGACCACATTTTATTTGAGTGTGATGTTGCTTTGGACCTTTGGAGGAAAGTTCGTATTTGGTGTAATTGTTCGATTCCCGTTTTCAATGCTTGGAAGGAGTGGTTAGTTTGGCTCGATACGTGGCAATCGACTAACAACTCTAAGGAGGCTTTGTTCGTGATCGTTGCTTGTTTGATGTGGCATTGTTGGAAATGGCGTAACGACAAGATGTTTAATTCCAAGAAAATGAAGAAGAATTGCATCTTTGATTCTATTCGTTTATATTCGTTTAATTGGTTAAATAGTAGATGCAATTGTAATGTAAATTGGAACGATTGGCTAATTAAGCCTTTGTAACTTCTTGGTGGCCTTTGTAACGTTTTGGTGGTGGTTCCCCTAGTGCCTTGCTAGGGGTCCACGTTGGTAATGAAATTTTGACGTTCCAAAAAAAAAAAAAAAAAACATGATCTATATCATAATCCTAAACCTCGTTCAACATCAAATTGAATCAACAACAACATATTTGAAGCTATTTGATTCGTGTTCTTCGTTCTACAAAAGTCAAGACGATTAGGTTTTGCGGATGAATCAGGAACGATTTGAGGAAATGTGAAAATTTAGAAGTGTTCACAATCTCATTGTGAAACTATCTGCAAAATCTTAGTTCCTAAATCGAAGAAACGAATTCGAATTTCAAGGTCAAAGGTTCGAGAAAAAAGTCAATGTTTGTGTTCATCATTAAATTCATGAATTATGTGATGATTCAACTTTAGTTAATGATTAACGAGTGTTTATGGATTGATTTTGAACAACTTTGATGAATGAGTCACAGCTTGAAAGTGTTTGATTCGAAAAATCACTTTTCAAGTTCATATGCTCTCACTCGCTACTGTTTATCATCAGTACAATTCGATAAAAGTCAATCACATGTGATTGTAAAAACTCAATCAAATGTGATTCTGCATGCCAATCACATGTGATTGTTAAACTCAATCACCTATGATTCTCCCTGTCAAATCCAATCAATTGTGATTGTAAAACCCAATCACATGTGATGAAAATCTGATCCAATGGTTGAGATTTGTTCCTTAAATTTCAAGCATTTTTAAGTTTCAAGTGAGTACAACCCACTGTAATAAATAAAATAAATAAAATACTGGATAAATCAAATATTAAAATACAAACAGTTTAGAGTAACCTAATAATCAAGTCCATATAGTATTTTTCTTTTTTTGAACATTATCAACGTGTTCATAACTTGTTCAGACCATTTATTTTATTTTATAAAATAGAGGCAATAAAAACTTTCCAAATTTTTGAAGTAGAATCCTTTTCAATGTGTATTGAATCCAACAATCAACAATGTGCGTATTAAATCCACAATATGGACAAAGAATCGAACATAAATCAATAACACGAGAGTCTAGTTCAGAGCGTACCAGTGGCCTTTGTTGCTTTGTTCGCCATGTGAAAATCCCCACCTTTTGTGGGATTGCATTGTTTCTCGAAGTTGGGAAAGGGTTGATATTGCTAGCAAATTTTTCTCATCGATTAGTTTTGCAAGCGTCTTTGTAGTATGAATGAACCATTGTGACCCAGGGACCATTTTCATTGATCACTTTCAGAGTTGTTGATCCAAACAGTTATAATCAAGGCTTTGAGTTCTTCAAGTTTTGTTGATGCACGACCACGAGGTTGTCTTCTCCATTCCCACAATATTTGATTATTTCTTTATGAGTCCGTGAGCCGATCTCTAATTGAAATTTTCTTATTCGCATTAAGAGTGTACAGTCTGTCGAATGTCTAAAGAGTCTTTAAGATTACCGTTGCCAATTCATGGATCCGTCAAGAATTTTATTGAGCTTCGTTCCCCACCATTTTGAAGAATGAGGATGTAAAATCAACTCCCATATTGTCAATTGCCCTTCTTGCTTTGATTATCTGTTGCCACAAAGATCCTACTTGAAAACAATTGAGATTGTTAGTTGTACCCAACCCACCCCGACCCATAAATACTAGAAATAATATTGACCCAAAGTGAATCATGATCTGTTTTAAAGCGCCACCACTTTTACAATAAGTGATCCAATATTTAGCCCGCCCAAATCGTAAGGTTAAAAGGTTTTATCCCATTTATTCCAACAAAGTTTCCGCCCCGAACCCGACCCGCCCCAAAAGAAATTGCACCTTAAGGATCCGAGTAGCTTTTAATAACACTTATCGGAGCACAAAAAAGGGAAGATGTGGTCGCGGATCGCGATGTCTATCTTGGCTTTCAAGTTTGCAGGTTTGTTTCCTTTTGTGCTTAACTCCTATACATTATAATCCTAACCTCCTGTAACATTGTGTAGAAAAATAAAAAAGATAAATTTATGATTTGCGCTCGTGGACTAAAACATACTATATGTTTGAAATTGAGATATAATCACGTAAAATTCTTGTTTTGTTTATACGCTATATTTATCGCTTATGTTTTAATTATCCGTTTGTTGTTGTGGTTTGTGATCGCCAATCGGTCAATCATATATCTTGTTTGGTCCATAATACTCAGGGTCGGTCAAACTTTCGTCAAAGTTTTTGCATGCCCCGAACGAAATGATTATAAAATGCCCCCAACATTTACCCAAACATATATCTTTATGAGGTTTAAACTATGAGTATTAATATTTTTTTTCGAAATGATGCCCCTAACCGTGTGATGCCCCGGACTGTCGTCCGCTTCGCCCATAGCCTTAGCCTGCCCTGATAATACTATAAATTAGTTGTTAACATATCTAGTGACTAGAAGGGGCACTTTCAACAAATTCTGACCATGTTAAGAGATCGCTAGAGACAGATGTAACGAACATAAACCTCTTTCTAATATGACGCCAATAATTGATAAGTAGAGGTATCTAATAAAGATACAAGATTACAAGTTGTTTAAGAAAAAACACTCATATAGGACAATGAGGCAGATATGAAAATAGAATATTACTCTGTAATTGTTAATTTCATATAACGTCTTTACGATGTTTTTTTAAGAAACCTAACTATCGTTATTATTTTCTTAAAAGAAAGCAAATAAAATAAGACAAAAGACAAAAACATGTTGGCAGAGACAAAAACGAATGGTGATATTTATAATTCTGAAGTATATAAAATGGAATGAAATGTCGATTTACTTAAATTATGGAATGTTTTATAATTTTTTAATGACAAAATTTCATTCCTCGTCCCTGAACTTAACATCGACTTTGACTCCCGGTCCTTTTTCTTTTTTTTGTGCAATCCGAGTCCCCAAACTATGAAAAGGGTACAGCCCTCGTCCCCCCGTCTACTTTCTGTCAAAACCTACCGTTACCCCTTATCACGTGCATGTCATGTGAGGGCATTTTTGTCATTTTTTTTTCTTCTTCTATCATAAAAACCCCCAAAACTTCACCTCACTCTTTATTCCTCGTCCCCAAATTAGGGTTCCATCTTTCCAAAAAGCTACCTGTTCATCTTTCTAAAAAGCGAGCACGCAGGTCGTCAACAAACACATCAAATAACGATGGTTTATTGTAATTGTGGTATACTTGCAGCTCAACGAACGTCAACAACACGAAAGAATCCAGATAGGCGTTTCTTCAGATGTCGAAATCAGGTTCTTCTCTTTGACTAATTTTATTTTAATTTTAGTTCTGATTTTGATGTCGAATCCAGAAATGAGGTTTGATTAAATGCTTTGTAATCTGTTATATTTGCAGTTTTCAGATTGTGGTTTCTTTTGTTGGATTGATCCACCTACTAGGACTGACGCTATCGGGGATGAGCCACAACAAGATTTGCTTCAATTGGAAAAGCAAAAAACAAGAAGACTAAAGTGGATTATTTTTCTTCATTGGGTTGGAATTATATTGTACTTTATTGTATTTTAAGTTGTCAATGGTGTTGTTTGGGATTGTAAAATGTTGGTAATGTATGCTGAAGTACTGTATGTGCCAATGTTGTGTTTTAACATCAATAAAAATCAATGTTTTGATTCTTTCTCATTGTGTTTGCAAAATAACATCAATTAGCAAGAGAAATAACATCTAATTTAGCTAATGACAAGTACCACATAACAAGTACCAATTTACCAAAAGACAAGTACTAATTAAAGCAATTCATTGTTCGTTACAAAAGTACCAAATTACCAAAAGACAATACACTAGATTGTTCATTACACTAACACCAAATACCAAATAACATTGTTCTAAAGACAAGTAACACAAACCAAAAGACAATAAACAGAATCACATTCAAGGACCACCATTTCCAGTTTTTGCTTTCTTCTTGCTACCTTTACCACTTGATTGCTTGTTGGCACCTTTACCACTTGCTTGCTTTCTTTTCAACCCTTCACCTCCAGTTGGGCAACCCCTTACATTATGACCATATATTCCACACCTTGAACATTTAATACTTGTACCCTTCTTTGACAGCTTTCCTTTATTAACCATGTCATCTTTTTCTTCAAGTGATTTCCTCCTGTTCTTCTTAGGACGACCTGCAGTTGGAATTTTTTTTGGACATACCAAAGTTGTTGGTACTGGAGACTTGACCCACTCAGATTTTCCTTTCACAGGGTTAATGGTATGTGAATAAGTTTGTTCCCAAGTAGATAACCAATAAACAGGATGAACATTTGACTATAAAACAACATCTTTGTTGGGATTTAACAAGTTCATATATCTTAAAACCATTTAAGATTATAAGAAAACGGAAGCGAGTAATTACCAATTTACTTGTTTAATCTTTAAACCAATTAAAGCTAAATCCCACAAGGATCAAGTTATGAAATTATGCTTACAAATTAACAAGAAAGGAAAGAGTTTTATACCTCCTTAAAACAAGTTTAAGGGCTGTCCAAAATGGTAGTAAGATGATGAATAAATGTGTAGAACTTCAAGCCTTTGATCCTCCAACACCACCCTTAAGTTAGCTAGACTTTATAACCTTAACACCCTTGTTAATCTAGCTTGAAACCCACTTCCTTTGAACCCAAAAATCTGGACAGCAAACTCTTCAAGAGATGATGTTGAATGCAAGTTTCAAAAGCATGAAACCTCAAGAGATTATACCCCAAACTATGCACCAACACCCTAGCTATTGGTTAGGATTTATTACACTTGAATTTCACTTGTTAATGAGCTTGAACAACCCTTTGTTTCAGCCCTAAACCACGTTTTTGGACAGCCACATGGGGCTGGAAAAACTGAGCAGTTTGCAAGCTTATTGATGTGTTTGAATGCATGTGTGAGTGTAGAACACTATGTCTTGGTCTTGGTTAAGCATGGGTGGTCACTAATAAACAATTGCATGCTTATTACAACTCCCATGTCACTCACATTACCATGTTATTATATAAAGTAGTTGTAAAAGACTGATTTGTGAAATCAGTTTTTATAAAACTTAATTTTATAAAACTCATTTTATAAGCTTGCATATTTGTTATGTATATTTTACAAAACCAATTTATAAAATGTAACATAACTTAATTAATTATTTAACCTATAAATAATTAAATCCTTATATAAATTATTCCATAATTTATATATACATATCAAGTGTTAATAATTTAGAAACCATTTTCTAAAATTCAAGTGTCGTGTATTTAATCAACGAACCAATCGCTAAGATCAAATACGAATAAGGTGTCGGTAAGTTTGTTATTGGGTATGACCCGACTTGGATCATAACCTATTAGCCACATTAATTTAATATGTCTCTCGGGCATATGAAATACCTTCAATCTCCCACTTGCACGAGAAACATAAGAAATTAATGCAAGTGATGGATACAGCCTAACACACCGTCCACCACCCCCAATATGTTATGACTTTGTGCCATTCAATAACATCATCCTTTTTGAGTACCCAACTCGAATTGATATATAGGTGAATCTTTTCATTATATCCTTTAATCCTAGATGTCATGTCAAATCCAAGAGATACAGAGTGACCACTCTCTTTTAGATTTAACTTTATCAGGCCTTAGACATCTGACTCTCAACGAATAAGAGGGACAAATTCCATCTTGACTACATACGTCCTAGATACACACTTTGCATTATACCTGAGCTCTTCCTTATGTACTACCATATTTCAGAATAGCGAAGGAAAGAATCAAGGCATAATACTCGGTGAATATTAGGACCCAATATGTATCTCAGGTCAGAGGATACTATGATATTCGCCTTTACTCAAGATTACATGTGATCAACCACAAAGGCTCCATATAGTAAGTCTTGAGAGCGGGTCTTCCAATATTTGTATCCCACAAATATCTATGAACCTTGGTAGCAGCCTAGCCCTACATTCATTCCGTGAATGTATACCAATCCAAGTTCATAATAGTCTAAACCTCACACTCATTCTCATAAATGTGATCGACTACGGAATTTAGAATAATGTCTTATTCATGGATAAAATATGCAAAATGGGAACATAACTCAAAATAAACTAACCAATAATTATATTAATGAGTTTGAACCAATTCGTTCCGTTACAATACTTAAAACAGATCATGACCAATCACTAGAATACCGAAGCCCTAATGCACAAACATGTCCTTCATGTTTTGCTCCATGTAAGAGCTTCGTGAGTGGATCCGCTATATTAAGATCTGTGTGAACTTTGCGATTACATATCTTTCCCTTTTCAACTTCATCCCTTATGTAGTTGAATCTCCACTCAAAGTGACGAGTCTTTTGGTGAGCACGAGGTTCCTTGATTTGAGCAATCACACCATCGTTATCACAAAAGATCTTAAGAGGGTCCTGAATGGTAGGGACCACTCCTAAGTCGTCGATGAATTTCTTCATCCATGCAGCTTCCTTAGCTACCAATGAGACGGCGATGTACTCTGATTCTGTAGTGGATAAAGCAACAACATCCTAGTTTTAACACTTCCAAGAGACCGCACCTCCATTTAAAATGAAGACATAACCAGATTGTGATCGAGATCCATCTCGATCAGTTTGGAAGCTCGCGTCCACGTAACCTTTTACAGCGAGTTCCTCCTCACCAGACCCGTATATATGAAACATATCCTTAGTCCTTCTAAGGTATTTCAATATACTTTTAACCGCATTCCCATGACTGTTTCCATGGTTATTCTGGTATCTACTTGTCATGCTAAGAGCACATGACACATCTGGTCTAGTGCATATCAACGCATACATGGTTGACCCAATAGCAGACGCATATGGGACCTTTTCTTGCTTTCTTTTCATCTTTCGTGGTGGGGCACTGAGATGAACTGAGAAGCGTTCCTCTATGAAAAGGTACCAAACCTTTCTTAGAGATTTCCTTCTTGAACCTTTTCAAGCCTTTTTCAATTTATGCACTTTGATTCAAACCTTTCAATTTCTTGGATTTATCCCTTTAGATCCTAATCCCCAATATGTATTGTGCTTCTCCAGGATCCTAATCCCCAATATGTATTGTGCTTCTCCAGGATCCTTAATGGAGAAGCAAATACTTTGCCAGGTTGTAACACCTTGCATGGTCGGAATATCATTTCTAAATAATAATATGACATCCACATATAATACAAGGAACATGATAGTGCTCCCACTAGCTTTCTTGTATACACAAGCTTCATCATCGTTATTAATGAAGTCAAATTTCTTGACTTCCTCATTAAAACGATGATTCCACATTCTCGATGCTTGTTTCAATCCGTAGATTGATTTCTTTAACTTGCATACTTTGTTAGGATATTTCAGATTGACAAAACCTTCAGGCTGAACCATATAGACATCTTCCTCAAGTTATCCATTGAGGAAAGCGGTTTTGACATCTGTTTGCCATATTTTAAAATCATGATGAGTAGCAATGGCAAATAATATCATAATAGACTTTAGCATTGCCACAGGTGAAGAAGTTTCATCATAGTCAATTCCTTGACTTTGAGTGAAAACTCTTGCGATAAGTCTTGCTTTGTATGTATCCAAGTTTCCATGCATGTTGGTTTTCTCCTTGAAAAGCCATTTACAATCAACTAACTTAGAGTTAGTAGGTTGTGTAACCAATTCCCAAACTTGGTTGTCATACATGGATTGCATCTCAACGTTCATGGCTTCCTGCCATTTATCTTTATCAATCCGTGATAAAGTATTTTGGTAGTTCGTTGGTTCATCCAAATGAATCACATAGCAACCTTCCATGAGGATCTAAATCACTCAGAAGGATTACTAATCTTACCAGATCTACGAACGTTTTGTATACTTTGATCATCCATTTGATCATTCTCAACATTTACATGTTGAGTTCTAGTGTCAACCAATTGTGTATCATCTCCTTGATCTTGAACCTCTTCAAGATCTACCTTCCTTTCACTATTACCTTCCAAAAGGAACTTAGTTACAAGGAACTCAGCCTTTCGAGCAACAAATATATATGCTCGGATGGATCATAGAATTAGTATCCCATACCATCCTTGGAATATCCTATGAAGATACACTTTGTGGATCGAGCATTCAACTTATTAGGGATGTAGTGCTTAGGATAAGCTTCACATCCCCATACCTTTAAGTTTGATAGAGAAGGAGGTTTTCTAAACCACATCTCATGAGGAGTTCGTTCCACTTTCTTGGTTGGGGCCATATTTAGAATACTAGACGCGGAGCATAGACAATAACCCCAAAATATATTGTTGAGTTTATTATGTACTTCATTTTGATATACTTTGAATGCTTCAAATGTTTCATCCTTGTGTCTTAATAAGTAGACATATCAGAAACGACTCAAGTTTATCAATTAAAGTGATGAAGTATCTTTCACCATTCCTAGTCATGGGCTTAAAGGGTCCATATACATCTAAATGTATTAATTCCAATAAGTCTTTAGTCCTTTCATAGGTCCCCTTTGAAGGTGCTTTAGTCATTTTGCCTTGTAAACAAGATTCACATACATCAAATGAATCCAGCTCACTTGATTTTAAAAGACCATTCTTTTGAAGTGTATGCATTTGATTCTTGTTTATGTGACCAAGGTGACAATGCCATAAGTAGGAATCACTCAAATCCCTTTTGAGTTTCTTGGTGCTTGCTTGGTATATTGAGCTATCAAATGATGTGTTATCATGAACCAATTCATAAATACCATTTAAAGGCGAAGCCCTGAAATAGAACATATCATTTAAAGAACCATGGATATCATCATTAATAAAATTAAGATTAAAACCATATTGTCTTAAGCGGGAAACAGAAATAATGTTTCGTGTCAACAGAGGTGCATACAAAACATTTTTCAAAATTAGCTCCAATCCAGTTTAAAGCTTTAACATAAAGTCTCCTTGAGCTTTTACGTGCACCTTTGCACCATTTCTCATGTAGAGACTTTTGTTCCCGCATTTAGTTTACTTCTTTTGAACCCTTGCAATGAATTGCAAATATGAGTTCCACATCCTGTGTCCAATACCCATGTATTAGAAGAAGTAAAACTAAGCTCAATGTATTCCATATATACATTACCCGAGGTTTGCCCTGCATCCCTCTTTTCTTTCAACTCCTTTAGGTAGACCGGGCAGTTGTATTTCTAGTGACCCATCACATCGCAACCAAAGCACGGATCTTCCTTGGGGTTTGCTTGTCTGGAAACCTTTTGCTTTTTATTTGGTTGGGGTAACCAACTTCCCTTTTCCTTTGTCCTTGCCTTTGTAGGTGGGTCCTTTTCTCTTAGCCACCTTTGGCTTAGAAGTGGAATTGTTCTTAGACCCACCTTCTTTGATCATAAGTACGGGTGAAGCCCTTTTACCCATGCTTGATTCGGCCGTCTTAAGCATGGCATGTAATTCGCCAATGCTTTTATCCCAACCATTCATGTTGTAATTCAACATGAATGTGTCAAACCTTTTTGACAAAGAGTTGAGGATAAGGTCCGTGGCTAATCCATCAGGCACGTTACAATTTAGACGGTCCAATCGATCAATAAGGCTTTTCATCTTTAGTACATAAGATGAAATGGATTGGGAGTTATTTTCTTTTCCGAGGATGGACCTCAATGATAGGTTATTAAAGTTGATTGGTGCGTTTGGAATGTTGTTGTTTGTTATTGGCGGCCATCTACAAAATTTGACAAAGTTTGTTTAAGAATTGATTTATAATTTAACAATCAATACCCTTTTAGTTTAATTGATCCATGTTAAATTTTAGAATCCAACGGTAAACCAAATTTTGGTTAGGTAACCTTTATCCCGTTATTTGATTTAGCTAGGTAGTCATTCCATGACAATTGCAATCCTTTTGCAACTTCTAAGGTATGGGATCATGCAATCCTTTTGCATGGCATATTTATCCCATCAACGCCTATTTGTTCCTCATGCTTCGGTGACCCTAAGTTCATGATTCCCAAATCAAGTTGTCCTACTTGTGTAAACGTGTAAACTTAACGTACAGGTGGTTAGGTGACCTTTATCCCACAAGCATGTCAAATTCACCTTAACCACATTAGTTTGTTCATGACGGTTAGGTGACCTTTATCCCATCATGAGTTCCCTAACATGCTTAAGTGTCACACAAAAGGATGGCGTTAAACTTGTTTTCCTTGTTTGTAAAAGGGATTTTAAGTTTTCATTAATTCTAGTTTGAGAAAACTTTTATGCCATACACCAACATGCATTTAGTGTATGGTACATTTGAAAATCCATTTTTTATGTCATGTAATAAATCCAATTTTATTACTTTGATATAAACCATTTTATATGTGTAATCCTTTCTTGTTCTTAATAACCATTTATTAAGGTCTTTAGTTGCTTTTAATTTAACCAATTAAATTGTCGTTTTGCATGTCATTAATACGTCTAATTTAACCAATTAAATTGTCGTTTTGCTTGTTGTTATCTTGTGATTAATTGTATCAACCAAACATACAAACACAATAAACATACAAACAACCACACATGCAAAACAAGTATGTTCACAATCTAGCCATTTTGGTGGACATTTGTTTAGCCGAAAACAAATGTCACCGGGTTAAGGGGTAATAATACAAAGTAGGAGATTTCAAATCTCCCACTTAACCTTGCATCCATATGCTCCTTGTGTTCTTCAAGTCTTCATCATCTTGTATCTTCATTTTTACAAAATATGTATCCTAATACATTTTTCTCTAGAAAATGAAAATACAACCTAATCTATTTTACATACCAAATATAAAATAAATTACATAACCAAATAAATAAATAATATTACATGCCAAATGAATAAATATTATTACAAACCAATTGAATTAATATAAATCAACCATGCATGCAACAAACACAAGGTCAAGGCATAGATTGTGAACTTCATCATGCAACCAAGTATGAACCAAATGAAGAAACTCAAAACCCATTTTTGAGTCCCAAATAATTCGGCCTATGCAATAAACCCACCCAAACCCTTTGATTTTTTTTTGCATTCTACATTCATGCATGTTTATAGAATGCAAATATAATGGGTTTAAAACAACTTCTTGAAGCATATTTCATCAACTTCGGCTCTAGATACCATTGTTGGGATTTAACAAGTTCATATATCTTAAAACCATTTAAGATTATAAGAAAACGGAAGCGAGTAATTACCAATTTACTTGTTTAATCTTTAAACCAATTAAAGCTAAATCCCACAAGGATCAAGTTATGAAATTATGCTTACAAATTAACAAGAAAGGAAAGAGTTTTATACCTCCTTAAAACAAGTTTAAGGGCTGTCCAAAATGGTAGTAAGATGATGAATAAATGTGTAGAACTTCAAGCCTTTGATCCTCCAACACCACCCTTAAGTTAGCTAGACTTTATAACCTTAACACCCTTGTTAATCTAGCTTGAAACCCACTTCCTTTGAACCCAAAAATCTGGACAGCAAACTCTTCAAGAGATGATGTTGAATGCAAGTTTCAAAAGCATGAAACCTCAAGAGATTATACCCCAAACTATGCACCAACACCCTAGCTATTGGTTAGGATTTATTACACTTGAATTTCACTTGTTAATGAGCTTGAACAACCCTTTGTTTCAGCCCTAAACCACGTTTTTGGACAGCCACATGGGGCTGGAAAAACTGAGCAGTTTGCAAGCTTATTGATGTGTTTGAATGCATGTGTGAGTGTAGAACACTATGTCTTGGTCTTGGTTAAGCATGGGTGGTCACTAATAAACAATTGCATGCTTATTACAACTCCCATGTCACTCACATTACCATGTTATTATATAAAGTAGTTGTAAAAGACTGATTTGTGAAATCAGTTTTTATAAAACTTAATTTTATAAAACTCATTTTATAAGCTTGCATATTTGTTATGTATATTTTACAAAACCAATTTATAAAATGTAACATAACTTAATTAATTATTTAACCTATAAATAATTAAATCCTTATATAAATTATTCCATAATTTATATATACATATCAAGTGTTAATAATTTAGAAACCATTTTCTAAAATTCAAGTGTCGTGTATTTAATCAACGAACCAATCGCTAAGATCAAATACGAATAAGGTGTCGGTAAGTTTGTTATTGGGTATGACCCGACTTGGATCATAACCTATTAGCCACATTAATTTAATATGTCTCTCGGGCATATGAAATACCTTCAATCTTGACTATAAACAGACATGTTCAACATTGCAGCTACTGCATGCTTACAAGGCATGCCTGTAAGCTCCCATTTTCTACAGCTGCAAGTTCTCAAAGTCATGTCAACCACACATTGGTCATGATGATGACCATTCACCTGATACTTATCATCCCCATTCCAAATAACATCACATTTCATTGCTTCTTTCTTTATGTTGTCAAACATCTTAGTGGCAGCTGGTGTAAGTGGCCCTTTAGACTTTGAGATTGTTGTTCTAATATTAGCAATTCTTTTCATCAAATATGTTCTGATATACTCCAAAGCAGTAATGATTGGCTTGTCTCTAGCCTCACAGAGCCATCTATTTAGCACTTCACAATGATTGTTTAACAATATGTCTGAATGTGCACGCCCTATGGGACAGTATATTTAAAACTTTAATAAAATGCAACTGTAAATGGTATCAAACTATGAATTTAAAGGAAGTAAAGACCAATTTTACCTGTAAAATGACTTCTTGCCCATTGTGCAGGTTGTATTTTAGAAAGATACAGATGTGCAGGTTCACTAAAATCTTTAAACTCAGCCATTCTCCTTTCAAACTGAGGTACAGTGGTGGCACTTGCACAAGCCCACAAATGATTCTTATATGCAACCCCACTCCAATACTTCTTCATATTCTGTTGAATGTGCCTCAAATAGAATCTATGTTCAGCCACAGGAAAAACTTTACCAACAGCAGCTATTAGTCCCTGTAACCACAGTATAACCATAGTATATAAATTAGACATTAAAAACTAAGTAATATATGACATAAATTAGACATGGTATTAATGGTACCTTCTGCCTATCACTTATGAAAGTGAAATTGGACATCTCAATCAAATCCAAGTCTCTAGCCAATAATTCAAGAAACCACAACCATGAACTGTAGCATTCTGATTCCACAATTGCATAAGCAAGAGGGTATATTCCATTATTGGAGTCAAGACCAACAGCTGTTAACATAAAACCACTAGCTGGTTCTTTCATAAAAGCTCCATCCAAACCAAGAAGATCTCTTCCAATAGCATTAAAACCTCTTTTCAATGGACCCAAACATATGTAAATCCTTTTGAATACTCTTGTCATTGATGATGGTGTATCACAATCTTCTACCTCAATCTTAACAGTGCTACCAGGGTTAGACCTTCTCAGTTCAAGTATATAATCTCTTAGTTCTCCATATTGATCCATGTAGCTTCCCTTTATCAATTGTCTGGCTTTTTGAAGTGCCCTAAAAGCTTTATGTGGATGTATTTTGACCTCCAAATCCTTCTCTAATTGGGCTTTCACTGCTTTCACTGGGATTTCTGGGTTTGTTTGTAAATGATCAACCAACTGTTTAGAAAGTAATTTTGATGTACATTGCCTAATTATTCTTGATTCAAAACAATCATGCCGATCTCTGTATGTTTTAACCACCCATGTATCTGCATTAGGTTCCTTGGACACATGTAAAATCCAGTCACATTCAATGTGCTTTGCCCTATGATGTGATTTTTTATTCTTATCTTTATTGGGTGTAGTGGGTGTATTTGTCTTTTTCCCTTTATTTCCCACCTTTAATTTGGTCCCACTAGTCTCACCTACCTTCACATCTTTTGAAGTTTGACCAGACTCTTTCCAAACAACACCCTCACACCTTGCCCTCACTCTAATCTTGTCATTTTTCACTATTACCAGATTCCTTCTACTCTCAACTGCATGCAAATTTATTGCTTCTGTAACCTCTGCCTTAGTTCCAAACTCTTGACCATGAATGAACCTAATAGTACCAACTCCAATTGGTCTTTCCTGCTCTTGTGCCTTCAATTGTTTAATTTTTTTTTTCCTCATAAAACCAGGGTCATCCTCATCACCAATATCACTATCAAATTGATCAATACCAAAAACTTCATTATCAACATAGTCATCCTTTTGTGCTTCAGTAGGTTGTTTGGTTGAATTTCCCATGTATTCAACATCAATATCAATATTGTTTACAAATTCTCTCATGTCAACAAACTCATCAAATATATCATTCTCTTCATCTACAATAAACTCAGCATCATCTTCATCATCATCATCATTATCACTTTCAATTAATGCCTCAGGCTGATCATCTTCAACACCTTCTTCACTAACTACTGGAGCTTCACTAGAAAGGACCACTGGTTCATCATCTTCAACATTATTAGCTTCATCCCTAATTACTGAAACTTCACATGCAGGGACCAATGGAACTTCACTAACTACTGGAACTTCACTAGATAGCACCAATGGTTCATCATCTTCAACATTATTAGCTTCATCCATTACTACTGGAACTTCACATGCAGGGACCAATGGAACTTCACTAACTGTTACTTCAGCTCCTTCTACAACTAGTTTCTTAGCAACTTTGCTTTTTTTACCTTTTGGTTTTTTCTTAACTGTTATTTCCTCTTCCTCAACTATCTCCTTTAGCACAAATTTACTTCTACCAGCTGGACTAACAAACTCAGGCACAATCACCTTTGGGTTGAGTTCATGTTCTGTGTAAACAGACATTTCCACAACCCTATTCTTCTTCCTACTTTCTTTGACATATTTAAGCATATTTCTAACATCATCATCTGAACCTAATGGTTCTAAACCAAAATCAAGGTCACTACCAGGCCTAAGAAAGTGATATACTATCACCTTGAAACCATCATATCCCAAGTCCTGAATGAGATGGTCAAGCTCATGTATTGAAAACATATCCATGTCAATAAAATCAATGTAACTTACTTTCCCATTCACATATTCCCTTCCTGGAGCATCAGTAAACTCTCCACCATGATGAATCTTTAGTGTAAACAGTAAATCATCACACCCTGTTACGAATAAAACACAAAATAAAATGTAAAAAATTAGGGTTTAAAATGATATCGAGCGTGAAATTACAGAACAAAAAATGCAATTAAGATACACAGACACTCACCGTAAATAAATCCAAGATCGTAATCAGGATCTATAGGTCGAATTGTGTAATCCATCGAATACGAGCCTCAGGATCGTTAAAGAAGAACTTGACCTAATTTGGGGACGAGGAATAAAGAGTGAGGTGAAGTTTTGGGGGTTTTTATGATAGAAGAAGAAAAAATAATGACAAAAATGCCCTCACATGACATGCACGTGATAAGGGGTAACGGTAGGTTTTGACAGAAAGTAGACGGGGGGACGAGGGCTGTACCCTTTTCATAGTTTGGGGACTCGGATTGCACAAAAAAAAGAAAAAGAACCGGGAGTCAAAGTCGATGTTAAGTTCAGGGACGAGGAATGAAATTTTGTCTTTTTTAATTGTACTAAAATGTTAATCTATCTCCAATTAGGGATGATAATGAAACATATATGGATTGAGCGATGATTCACATCTATATTCATTTAATATCTTTCAATCTATATTAATATTCATTTAATTTAAATTTACCCATCCATATTCATATTCGTCGGTTTAAGCGGATTAATAGTTGTTAAATCAACGTTAATATTGGAATGTTAAATCATAGTTTTGATGATGGCAAGACAATTCTTATATGAACTAAACAACATGAGTTTATGAACCTACATTTTAAATTAGCAAATGACCAACACATTCCGTAAAGTATAAAAAGTCATTTGACTCACAAAAGGGATCTGCACCCCATGATGCGGTTCGACTGTAGCATTGACCGCATATGTTCTAATCAATTTTATATTTTACACGTCAATGTTCGACTATGGTTTGACAATTCTTATGACTTATATTATGTCATATTTAATAAATATGATATTAAGTTTACATTGATAATTTATGATGTTTTAACACTTTGGTTTAAGAACATAATTTAACCTTATATACTAATCGTGGTGGTAAATGTTGCAGTTGAGTAAATATATAATTTAATTAAAATATAAGAAACTAATTTCACCCGAATTTATAACGGACCCTATCTTCTCGCTGGGTGCGAGTTAAAGTTTTCAGAGACCACCGTTCAACTCGGAAAAATCTTACGAACCCAACGGGACTAACTATATGCGAAACGAACACTTCTCAAAAAACGCTAAACAACGACAAACAACGACAACCCGTATCTTCCCACTCGGCACGAGTTAAATTTTTTCGACGGCAGCGTCAGATTCGAAATAATTTTATGAACAAAACGATACTAACTATGTTCGAAACAGACACTTTTTAAAAAAACGCTACACACAACGACAGCCCGTATCTTCCTGCTCTCCGCGAGTTAAATTTTTTCGCCAGCACCATTAGACTCGAAATAATTTTATCAACAAAACGAAACTAACTACGTTCAAACCGAAAATATTTTAAAAAAAAACCTAAAGACGATGACACCAACAACGACGCATAACAGATGACCCGTTTTCCCTTCTGTAAATAAAACTGCGTTAAATATGAATACGCCGACCGAAAGCCCCCGCCGCATCGCGCGGGCCAGTCCGGACTAGTTATCACTAAACATCGTCATTAAAGAAAAATAGTTACTTGACGAATGAGGTTTTTTAATAATTTATAAAGTATCTAAGAAGCATCTAGAATATATTAAGAAAAGTCATTCCGTCTCATTGTCATTAAGTCTCTCATTAGAAGTTGCTACCTCCTTCATTACTTAACATTATCTAATAATGTATTAATTTTATTTATTTTTTAACAAGCTCTTACACTTTTGTCAATAAACAACATTATATTATATAAGATACAAATATATAAATATAAATTCTAATAAGCAATAAGCAACTATAAATTACATTACAAAACACCATATGGAATTTATTATGATTTTGTTTTATTTAGAAGAAATGAGAAATTTGAAAGGTAACTTAGATCATTCTCAAGAGATGACCGAAGAGCTTCAAAAATAGACTTTCACTTGAACATTATGGTAACACTTATTTCAAAAGATTGAACACTGTCATAAAATGACTAAAGACCTTAAAATTTGTATACCCAAAATTTACTAAAAATTCATAAACAGGAAGCAAAGCAATTTTTTTTTTTTTTTTTTTTTTACTATCTTTCTATAAATTCTCTCTCAAGAGAAGAAATGAAGAAGCTCCGTGCCAACCGTCGACAACAAAGACGGTATGAAGACATTTTGAAGAGGCCATTGTCGGCACTAGTCTTATTACAATGCTTTAAATCTTTGGGGGTAAAATTAAAGAAATTATAACACTTTTGTGGTCAGAACATAAATTTTAAAAGGAGGTCTCACTCGATCGATGTGCTCAATCGAGTAAATCTTGTTAACCATAGAGATGACAAAAAATAGGAAATGAAGAGAGTAAACAGTAAAGCATCAATGTATTGACCAAATTAAATGCATATGGTAAATATTATCTACATTTTAGGGATAAAACTTTTAACCAAAACTAAAAATACAAATTGAATTGTATAATGAAACAAGGGAAATTGTTCAAAATACACTTTTTTTTAAGGCTTCAAACAAAATACAATTTTAAAAAAAAAAATTGTCTTTTTACACCATTCGGTAGACGGAATTTCTGTCTACCACCTTTATCTGTCGTCTACTACCATTTTTACAAAGTAGTAGACAGTAATAACAAGGTAGTAGACAGTGAGAACAAAGCAGTAGACAGCCAATTACAAGGTAACTGACCGTCTACTGCCTTGTTGTTATTGTCTACTACCTTGTTGTAGGTGTCGACACCAATAATACATATCAGTCGACACCTACAACAAGGTAGTAGACAGTAACAACAAGGCAGTAGACGGTCAGCTACCTTGTAAATGGTTGTCTACTGCTTTGTTCTCACTGTCTACTACCTTGTTGTTACTGTCTACTACTTTGTAAAAATGGTAGTAGACGACAGATAAAGGTGGTAGACAGAAATCCCGTCTACCGAATGGTGTAAAAAGGCAATTTTTTAAAAAAAAAAGTGTATTTTGTTTGAAGCCTAAAAAAAAGTGTATTTTCATCAATTTCCCATGCAACAAACCTAGTGAGGGAAGCACAAAAAGTCATTTAGTCAAGTTTGTTAAATAAGAACACAATTTACATTCCCTTTGAACACAATTTGTTCTTATATATAATTGAGAAATTTACGAACTCAAACATGTATACATATAGTAGGTATATATCAAAATTTGAAAATTTGTATAATGAATTTAACACTATATGAAAACAAAGAAAATCAAAACAAAATGATCACTAGGCCATTTTATGTGCAAAAAGAACAACGATAACGACCAACAATGGGCTAACCGTATGGCCATTTGGTTTGGATCAAGATTCGCTTGCACCATGTTGGTGCTAAGCCGTTATAAGGACTCAGTTAGACATGTATCAAGATTCAGAGTTGATCGATTGATGAAGAGAGCCATGGATGTTGCAAAGCTTCACTAGCTGTTGGCCGTTTTTGAGGATTGATTTCAAGCAAACTCTTAACGAAATCAAGAAATAATGTATCCGAAATTTGAAGGTGTTCTTCTAATGATGTTTCTTGTGGGATTATGTATTCCACTTGATCAGTTTCCTGTGTGCATTAGGATCAAGCAAATAATATGAAGTTAATGTTTAAAAACCCAAACGATTATTTCACGCAACTTCTAAAACTTCTAATCATATTAGTACAATAAGTGCTAACAGACCGATCCCAACTCGATACTTTTGGACTTTGGACTAACAATTTTTTTTTTTAATTCTGTAGTTTTGTGCCCATAACCTATATTATTCTACTTCTACAAGTCAACTATTCTATAATCAAGATTTAGGCCAAAATTTCTGTTACACTTCATGTATTCTCAAACTGCTGCAACAACTGTCATGTTTGTAATTTGACAATCTCTTATGCTAAAACAACCCTAACTTCATATTGCGATAAAGTCTCCGCAGCACTGTTGTAAAAATCCCCCATTAATTCCAGATTACTCCTTTTTACTAACAGGCAGATCCGATTTTTCAAAATCCATCTAATTAATCCGTCAATTTGGTTAAAGGGTCAAAATCGGATTTGTTGGTCAAAATCAGTCAGTCAAAATTGGTCAATATATTAATATGAATTCAAATTCAAACAAAAGAGTTTTCGAACAAATGAACAATTATGTTTATGTCTACGTTTGTAGACAATGTTCAAGTTCATATTTATGTTTATGGTTTTCTTATTTACACATATAACTTTAAAATTTAGACAAAATTGCTTAAATCACGCATATGTTATTCTTTTTTTGCTCTTTGCATCCCTCTAAATTTATAGTTGCACAAATAGTTCTTAAAGACATTGTTTATTCTCAATTACATCCTTATCCTTAGCCCTAACAAAAGTTAACTGTCTTGTTAAGTTTAATACAAATGAATATAAATTAACGAAAAATAACTCATTGACACATGAACAAAGGGTTGCTGACCCAACCCATTTCAACTTGCACAAAAGGAGCTGTTTTAAATCGAACGGTTCAGACCCACTACACAACACAAACAAATTCACCCATTTGAGGATTTGGTCAAAACTGAAAACATGACCATCTGAGGAATAGAAATAGTTAAAATACTATCACCCAAGGAAAGGAATTAGTCAGAGTTCAAATAAGTCCCCAGCTTAAACTTTGTCATATATTTCTTTACATTCATAAACTTAAACCCGCGCTTCCTCTTCAACACCCTAATACAAAATCAAACGTATTTCTATTTTGGCTGATCGTACTTAAACAAAACAAACACATAAAGAGATATGAGGCAGTCATATATGAGCAGAATGATTATATTTGCTATTTATTGCAACAATAATGTTTCACAACACAGTGGTTCAGGCTCATGTCAAGGAAAATAAGGGATGGTTTAAGCAATTTTGTCTAAAATTTATTATTTAAGTGTGTAAAATTAATGCGATTAAATCCTGATTAATCTCCGAGTTGCTGATTATTCTCTTCAAATTTACCTAACATCTAAATACGTTTCATAAACTATTGTGCAAGTCGAAAGATGCAACTTTTTTAATGAGACTGAAGCATTAGTTGAAACCCCAAATAGCGCAATAAACATGCTATTATATTATAGATACTAGAAATAGAGAACTATTATATATTAAAGAATACTCTACATAGCTATTGTAGAAGATTATGCAGAAAACAAACCTCATTAATGCGATAAAGATCGAAATCTTTTGTGAAATACTTATCAGTTTCTTGCCCGTACTCCAACATTTCAACGTCGATTGGCCCAAGCATTCCAATTACCCGTGAAAGCAGAACCACAAGTTCATCGTTCGGAAACAAAACCTAGTTCCACATGAAAATAACATAATAATCAAATTAGTTACTAAAGAATTAAATTGCTTGATTGCAATAATAAATCAATGAAGACGTTCGAGACTCATAATCAAAATGGAAAAAATAGAAAACACAGAAGAACATACATCACCCGAATATAGCTCAGCTAAAATGCAACCAAGTGACCAAAGATCAATTTTTTCGTCATACGGTAATCCGATAATGACTTCAGGAGCCCGATAAGATCGAGATTGCACATATAATGACAAATTGTCGTTTTGAAAACAGCTGCTTCCAAGATCAATCACCTTAATCTCACATCTACTATAACTTTTAATAAGTATATTTTCAGGTTTCAAATCACAATGTATGATGCCCAAATCATGCAAGTACACCAATGCTTCCAAACACTGTCTTGTTATCACCTGATTTTTTACTTTTAAAAGTCAACAATTCCTGAATTTTACTAAATTTTTCATTAGTCAAAGTAAAACAAATTAATCAAACCTGTAGCCTTTTTAATGTAAAGTAGGGTTCTGTACCACATTCTTTGTTGTACTTTTGATATTCGTATAAATTTGAACGTAAAAGTTCGCACACGATTATAAGATGTTCCTGTAAATTTTTCAAAAACATGATTAAAAAAGTCAGTAATATAATAAGTGTATAGCATCATATTACTTTCAGATTCTCACCTGAAAATAGAAATAATCATATAGACGTAAAATGTGACGCTCGTCTGCAGGATCATACTTGTTTACAAACTTTAAAAGCTTGATTTCATCTAAGCTTTGGTCAAAGAAGTCTTTATCGTTCTTAATGATCTTCAGACAAACATCGTTTCCCATGTGCAAATCATGTGCCTGAACAACTTTACTGAATGCAGCTGAACCAAGATACTCGGTAACACAATAACGAGACCCAATCATACTGTTTATTACAATAGGTAGATCCTTATTCTCTTCGAAACCCGTCCTACAGATGCCATAAAACAAGTTATATATAAACTTAAAACAGACGCCCCAAATAGAAACTATGGCAATAGCTACCCATTAATATAAAAACGGGTCAATCGGGGTTATATTATTCCGATAATGTGTCAAACTAAGTAAAACTCAAAGTTAGCCAAAATGAGGTCAAAAGTAATCTAGTGAGTATATCATCTTATTACAATGTAATAACATTACTTTCATAATAATGTTGTTTTTTTAAGCATATGTAAATCATTCGTTGTAATGCGACCCAGTTTGACCCATTAAGCAACCCGCCTGTTTTGCCACCTCTACCCGATACCCATCCTTATTAGAGGTAACTAACCGGTTCTTCCTGTGTATAATCTTTAAATCAAATATTTCATATTCATCTTCGTTTGCCGATGTTAAAATCTCATCATTAGTGGCATCCGAATTATCTTCTTTGGCTGTTACTTTAGCAGCATCACCCTCACGATGTTCGTGATTATTTCTTCCAAAACTACCCTCAGATTCGTCACAATTCAAATTAAAGTCAACACCTTTTTCATCCATTTGATTTCGAGAATCAATAGTATTCTTGGATTCATCAACAAGATAACAATTTGAATTAAAGTCAACATCTTTTTCATCCATATCAGTTTCTTGAAGATCTTTCATGATACGTCCTTTAAACGAGCTGTAAACAATCGCACCATTTACGTCCTGGTCAACAAAATTCCCGTCCAAATCGTAATAATCAGTTACTTTAACGCCATCTTTTGCATACGCAATGGAAGTCAAAGGCCATTGTTTATCGAGATAGTTAGTTGGCTCGAAAGGGTCTAAAAATGGCTCGAGAAATGGTTGAATATTCTCATCTTGATGCTCTTTATCTGATGTCATTACAAACTTGTCTTCAGTGGGACCACTAAAGGGATCCGAGTTGTCAAATAAAGGTGGCATTGCATAGTCTTCGTCTCTTTCTGCGTACCAGTTTAAGTCATTTTGTAAATCGAAATCAGGGTAATCGCGAGCCGTACCAAATTGCGACAACATATCGGATGAAGCTTGAGAACTAACCCCTCGTGTAGTGCGTATTCCATATGGATTTGTGAATTCTGCACAACGACACAAATCATATATGATCCAAACGGATTGTAATTGTATCAAATGCTTAAAACCTACTAAAGGCGTCACTTTATTAAAAATGTAGTTTGTGTAATCATATTACCTCACATTTGAAAATTACAATCCTGTTTTGACATGCACTCAATATCCATAATGACGCAAACCTGTTTAGTACCCAACCCGCCCATTCACCATTTCCGGTGATAAATCTTCATGTCAAATAATGGTACCCTTATACAACCTTGAATGCTTTTGACTACAAAAGTCAAAACACAACTCAAAATCTAGAACCAGTTTTGAAGAGAATTGTGAAGATCAAGATCTTTACTACAAAATGCCTAAATTAAACAATAACATAACAGTAATGTGATTCAGATATCGCCCAATTATGGCGTTGATTAATCATGATGTCATTTAGAGCGAAGACATCAATGTCTTCAATTGAGGATCTTGAGAGTGCATGGTTGTCACAAGTAAACGGTAAACAGATAAGGTTTTTTCTGTACAGGCTATCAGAGAAAGAGAGTATTTTTACTCAGGCATAACCAGATTATCACGTGACCGTTTCAGACCTTTTCTCTTGCACGAGAGAGTATCTTTAGTACCCGTGTGGCCTTGTGCCTATTTGAACTTGAACTGACAACCTCTTGGTTTAAAGACCACCTAGATACGACTAAGCTTAAGCTAATTTGGCGGATAATTAGTGGGACATTCTCTATTCCATTTTTTTTTTTTTTTTGGTCATGATTTTTTTTTTTTTCTATGTATCAAGATTCAAGAAGCAGTTCTGGAAAACAAATAAGGAAAGTAACTAAAGAAACTACTGATGTTGATGCCCTTTGCATCATATACAAGAAAAAACAATGAAACACGACAATGATGTGGTCCCAACTCTCAAATCCAAACTAATAAAATTCACTAAAGTTACAATAAAGTTAAAATCAAGATTCTGACATAGAACAAATATAATCACTCCATAAATCAAGATTAACTTTAAAAAAACATATTTTAATATAACAAAATGGAAGGATACCTGAGGAGCACAAATCAGTAGTAGAAGAAGCCAAGCTAAGAAACTCATCATCTGAAGAATCTTGGACCACCGTCGCCGGCGGCGGAGTAGCTGCCGGAATCTTGAGCAAAGGTAGAGATGGGTTTAGTACAGGAAAGATAAATTTTTGGAATTGAAAAGAACCCAATTGGGATTTTTCAAGAATATCATCCATGAGTGCTGACTCACACTCTGAAAGACCATTTTTTCTTAAAAATTCAAGTACTTGTTCAATGTCTGATATTTGTTCTTTTTGTAGTTGATGTTCCATGGTGGGTGAAATGAAGAATATGAAGGAAAAATTAGTGGAAGTAAATTGAAATTGAAATTGAAATTGAAATTGTAAGTGAATTTTGGGATGAAAATTTGCATGATTTGTTTTTTGTTGGAGTGTGATGAGTTATAGAGAGCCAAAGAAAGAAGTGTTGTAACAACTTTGAAAAGTACACAAAAGGGAGCAGAGAAAAGTGTTCGTGTTTTCTTTTTTACTTGGTCTTTGTTATTTAAACAAAAGGTAATAATGATAATAGAATGGCAACGGTTACAATACATTTTACTTAATGGATGCACATGTAAATAGTGAAACAGATGTTTTTAAAACAATATTAAAGATACAAGAGTAACTACGTACAGGGTTGCAGATCTCGGATCTCGGGAAATCTCGTTTGAACATCTTTGAGGAGATCTCAGCATTTCGGAAAAATCTCGAAAAGTTCTCGAACGTTGGCTTACGTTGACTTTTTAGTTTTTTTAATATAAATATATATAAATAATATATATATATATATATATATATATATATATATATATATATATATATATATATATATATATATATATATAACATTTATATACATTTTTATGAGATTTTATGAGAAAATTCAAGAAATGAGCGACAAAATTCGAGAAATTGTGACTTTGACCAAATTTGACCCCGCTGACCGAAAAATTTCGGGAGATGAGCATCTCGTCTCGGCGGCCTTCCAAAAACGAGATCTCGGAGAGAAGTAAGGAGATTTACAACACTGACTACATATACTCACTTTTTTATTTTAATAATAATAATTAAAATTATATAATTTATATTAGTATTATATATTATAATTAAGAGAAACAAATGCTTTTAAAACAATATTAAAGATGTAAGAGTAAGAGTGTGTAGGGGTGATAAGTATTTGGTTTAAAACCGTTTAACCCAAAAATCAAACCGGAACCAAATCGGAAAAAATCGAAACCGAATTTGAAAAATGGTTTTCGGATCGAGTAAAACCGAAACCGAATTTGATTTCGGTTTTCGGTTCGGTTTTCGATTTTGAGGATTGTGAATTCGGTTAAACTAAAAACCGAATTCAAAAATTTTAATATATAATTTGTATAATTATGTTTTAGTGTCATTATATTTTGAGATCTAATCATCTACGTAGGTTCTCATCCATATGACGATTAGGTGACCTACATTATATTTATGTTACACAAATTATTATGTTCATGTTCTTATTAACGGAACTAGTAAACGTCACAATTAAGCTGTAAATATTAATAAATCATCGGATTCTTGATTATTTAATAGTACGTCATTGTTTTAGGTTGTAAATAACTAAGACATCAGTAACGCCACAATTAGACTACCACGATTTTGAATTTTTTCATGATTTTCGGTTTTAACCGAAACCGAACTGAATTCAAATTCGATTTTCGGTTTCGGTTTCGGTTTGGTTTTCATTTTGAATTCGGTTTTCGGTTCGATTTTCGATTTTGCCCAAAAAAAATTCAAAACCGAATCCACCGAACAAACTAAAACCGAACCGATGAACACCCCTAAGAGTGTGTTTATTTATCTCTTAACTGAATGATTCAGCGATGAATGCTGAACCATTCAACATTTAGCGCGGTTGTTTCTCATCTCTCAATAACATATGATACTGAATGGTTCAGTATTCAGTGTTGAATTATTCAAAATTGAAACACTTTCTTAATCATTAATCACTTTAAATATCCAATATTCTGCTCAAATCATATCCAAAACAGTTAACAAACAAGTACATTGATTTTTTTACTCATGTAACACGTTAATAAAGTAATTTTACCAAATTCATATCGTTTATTCAAAATAATTATCGAGCAGCTTGCTTCTATTCAGAACTAAAACTTTATTTAGAGACATTGAATCATTCAATTTATGAACCATTAATCGCTATAACATTCAGTTTAAACACAGCATAACTATATGAAGTGGAAAGAATGGTTCTTCGAATGGGTTGTTCGGAGGATGAACCATGTACCGACGGAGTTTCAATTGGACTAAAATGAATAATGCGAAAGGATGGCAACCGGTAATCCAAAAATTCAAAAAAGACTATCAGATTGGAAGCTAAATCATTATCGTTCGGTAGAAGGTTGACACTTGTCAAGTCGGTTCTTAGTAGCTTGTCATTGTACTTCTTGTGACAACCCGGAAATTTCCGACCAAATTTAAACTTTAATCTTTATATATTCCCGACATGATAAGCAAAGTTTGTAAGTTGAATCTCAAGAATTTTAAACTGTGTTCATACATTCATTTAACCTCGACCAAATTACGACGATTCACGAACCATTATTTAATTGGATATGAATATGTATAGGTATATGTATATATAACAGTTTGAGAATGTTAACAAAATATTAAACGTATAATACTTTATATGAAGGTATTTGTTTCAATATGATTAGCGATGGAATTAGAAGATAATATCAAATGATTGATTTATCATATACATTGAATTATGATTACGAGTCCCTATTGAGAGGTCCACTTTGATTTAGAAAACTTTTCCTTTTTAACGATATTTGGAATAAATGGTAAAGTGATCTTCGAGTAAGGACAAAGTGTCAAGTAGCGAGAGCAAGTCAGATTGGTGGAAATTTCTGTTAAATTCCAATACATGCCTTACAATAATTGCCTCGTGGCTGTTGATAAGATAAATTAATTAACCTTCATATTAGGTATTGTAAAAGTGAAATTAGGGAATATAGGTAAATTAGAAAATAGATATTGACAAGTTAAATAGATCGACGTTTTACATTAAGATGATTGCATACGTTTGATTTTCCCTTAGACTTAATCCTACGAGTCATGATTAAAATGGAAATTTAAAACCTTGAAACCTGATATGATTCATATATAACATTACTTTCTTAAACGAAAACGTCTTTTCGATATAATAAACTTTTATTACTAAAAACGTCTTATGACATAACAACTTCTATTATTATAACCTTTGTAATAAAATGATTTTTTTTATAATTTTGATTATTAAAATGCTTTATGAACGTTTGTATATAAATGAACTATATCAATTTTTAAACTTTAAAATACAAATGTTAAGAAATAGTAATTCTTAATATTTAAACGATTTCTAAATATATAAGTTTGGAATGACATTAGTTTTGAAAAACTATATTATGTGAATAGTTCAAATTTATATTTCAAAATGAAAATATAAATATATAATTTAGTCATAAAACATCCTGATTTAAACTAATATATTTTGACAAACAACGAGCCACTGATTTATAAAAGCAAATGACCACAACGCTCAATTTTATAAGTTACATTTTTTATAAGGTAAATTATTGATGAGTAAGTCAAATTATTAATAAGGGTACACGTCGCATAACGTAAAATGCTAGTTTTCTAAACGTACGAAAGTGCGTTCGAAAAACCAAAAGTGGTACATGAGTCGAGTGACAACGTACGAGTCATTTGGACAAAAATTACATTTTTACTACGCAGGTAAATATAATATAATATTTAATTAATTCTAAAGATTAAATATAATATATATTAAATAATATATAATTTAAGTATCATGTGTAATGTAAGTGTCAGCACACTTTGTGTTGAGCGAATATGAGATGAAGGAGAGGCTCACGCGATCGCATGAGTCCCTATCACAAACCTCATGCGATCGCATGAGGTGGTAGGTGAGTTTACATCCTTTAAATTTCACGATTTCTGGTTCAGCTTTCATTCATCTGTTTCCCTCGATCTCTCTTCACATACATACATATATATTTATTAATTATTATTATTATTATTATTATTATTATTATTATTATTATTATTATTATTATTATTATTATTATTATTATTAAGATTAATATTATTATTATTAATCGTATTATTAGAAGTAGTAGTATTATTATTAGTATTTATACATAAAATATTACGACGGAGTCATGAGCGGGTTATGTCAAAAATGGATTTTATGAGTAGGATATGGCTAAGGAAATTATGGGTTATAGCTATGGAGGTGATGTGTATGGTTCATGGGTATGCTCGTGAGGTCAATCTAATGTTTATCATATCCGTTGCATTTACGTACCTTTCCTGCAATATTGAATCTCAATATTGATACGTGAGTACTCATAATTTAATTTTTACATACTAATAGTGTATCCCTGACTAGTGCTCGAGTATATAGGATTGTGCATGCTTGTACTTTTGATATTTCCATTAGATAGGATGTGCTGAATCTTGAATTAGTTACATATGCGGTTGAGATAAGGTATAAGATATGCATGTCGTTGGAAAGCTAGCGAAAAATTAAGAACTTTTCATTTAGATATCGAATGGTTTCGATGAACGGATTAGAAGTTATAGTCAATTGAATCTTTATATTATTATTAAAAATCATTATTACTATCGTCGTTACTATCGTCGTTAAAACTTTTATCTAATTATTATTATTATTATTATTATTATTATTATTATTATTATTATTATTATTATTATTATTATTATTATTATTATTATTATTATTATTATTATCATTATCAATAAAACGTGTTAACATTAAAAATTATTATTTTTATTATTATTACTATCGTATTTATCGTTAAAATTATAATTAGTATTATTATCATTAACATAGTTATTAAGTATTATCATTAAGATTATCATAATATTTATTATCATTAATATTATTAAAACTAATATTAGTAACACTTAATTTTTATGATTACTATTATTATCATTAAAATGAACACGTTATAAAAGACAATTAAAAGTTATTAAACGAATCGATTAAGAAATAATAAGTATGAGTATCATTAATGAAACTAAAATATTGTAAGATATTGATTTAGACAAAATTATCGTTCTTATTATTTTATCATTACTATTATTAAAAGTATCGTTAGTATTAAAACTATCATTTTAACAAAAATTATCATTTTAAATGAAACGTTATAGTTATTACAAAATATCAATATTATTATCATTTTAAATAAAATTATTATTTTAAAGTTAATATTAAAAAGTATAGTAAATATTAAAGTTATCATAATTAGAATTATCATATTATCATAATACCATTTTTCGTAAATATAAATATTATTATTATTAGTAGTAGAAAAATAATAATTATTATTACAAAATAATATAACTTTTACTGACTATTATCATAGATATTATTTTATCAAATAAATATGTGATACAAACATATTTTTACTACGGGTAATAAAATTACTTTAATAATACCTATCATATTATCTTTATAATATTAAATGAACTCTATAAATTTTATTACTTAATATATATAAAAGTATATTTTATTATATAAATTTTAATATAAAATTTATTTATTAATAAATGAATTATATTATTTACTCTAAATCTTTTAAAAATATTTAAAAATATAAAACGACGATATTTAAACTATATACTAATCATGTATAGATTTTTGAAAATTATTTTAAGTCAAATTGAATTTTGTTGACTTTTGCATATTAGTCTCGAGCATTAGGATTGTGATACACTATGACCTAAACTAAATTGTTAAACAAATTTTGACCAACATATATATATATATATATATATATATATATATATATATATATATATATATATATATATATATATATATATATATATATATATATATATATATAGGTTCGTGAATCCGAGGCCAACCTTGCACTTGTTCAATGATGTTATATGTATTTTTACTACGAAATAAGTATGGTGAGTTTCATTACTCCCTTTTTAAATGCTTTTGCAATATATATTTTGGGACTGAGAATACATGCGCTGCTTTTATAACTGTTTTACAAAATAGACACAAGTAATCAAAACTACAGTATATGGTTGAATGATCGAAGCCGAATATGCCCCTTTTAGCTTGGTAGCCTAAGAATTAGGGAACATCACTAATTTTGAGAATTAGTGCACGCCTAATTGACACGAATCCTAAAGATAGATCTATTGGGCCTAAAGAACCCCATCCAAAGAACCGGATGCTTTAGTATTTCGAATTCATTTTTATCATGTCCGAAGGATTTCCCGGAATGATAGGGGATATTCTTATATGCATCTTGTTAATGTCGGTTGCCAGGTGTTCAATCCATATGAATGATTTTTGTCTCTATGCATGGGACGTATATTTATGAAAAATGGAAATGGAAATCTTGTGGTCTATTAAAATGATGAAAATGATTGATTATGATAAACTAATGAACTCACCAACCTTTTGGTTGACACTTTAAAGCATGTTTATTCTCAGGTATTAAAGAAATCTTCCGCTGTGCATTTGCTCATTTTAGAGATATTACTTGGAGTCATTCATGGCATATTTTGAAAGACGTTGCATTCAAGTCGTTGAGTTCTGTAAAGATTTTGATTTAGTAAACGGCAGATTAGATCATTTATTGTAACATCCCGTTTTTCCCGTACGTGACTAAAGGTACATATTTAACCATTTGTACGTTATGATTCGGAAGCTTATGCGTAATTGTATAGATAAACGTATATATATAATTTATTGTGTGCTAGTTAACATGTGCGTATATAAGTGTACAAATGAGCTTGTGTAGTGTTAGGTCTCGTGAGACTTAGATGTGAGGCTTAGACGTGTATTGGGAACGAGAATGAAGGAATTAGTTGTGGAAACCTTGGAAATTTGACTAACTAGTCGAAGTGGCCAGACCCAGGCGTATGTCGCGCCGCGACAAACGGGTCCGCGCCGCGACCCATCAAGCGTTTCCAGATCAGAACAGGATTTAAGCATGGTGAATTTTACTTTGATTCGTCGCGCCGCGACGTTTAGTGCCGCGCCGCGGCAGGCCTGCTGGCCAGGTCCCGGTTTTAGGTTAAATTAAGAGATTTTGAGGGGCAAAATGGTAAATGGACGTATAGATCAGATGGGTGCATTAAATCTGGTCCACTAGTTCATTTATTTCATTTTTCTTTTTCATTTTCTTTCAATTTCTCTCCCAAAACTCTAACACCCATTTGGATTCAAAGTGAGATTGAGAGAGGAAGGATTTAGGGTTGATCTTTGGAGCAAGTATTAAAGTTGTTCCTTGTGACTCTAGCTACGTAGTGATAGTCTCGGTAAGTTCTAACTCTAAGTTTCGAGTTTTAATTGATTATGGCTAGGGTTTTGGTTAATAGAAGCTTGTATGACCCATTTGGGAGTAAAATGGGTGAATTTGGGTTAGGTTGTTGTAATGAAACCCTAATGGCCATAATCTAGGGTTTTGGCCTTGTAATTGTGAGTTGAAAGTGTTAATGATATTAAAAGCATTAAACATTTGTTAAAATTAAAAGAGATGTCATTTGGGTTATGTTTGACTAGTTTGGATGTGAAAGTGTCAAAATGGGTCAAGAATGTACTAGTTGACCTAGTTTGGGTAAAATGGGTGTAAATTACCCTAGGTGGATGTCAATTGAGGCTAGTAGACTTTAATGCACTAATGTTGGTAACTAAAGTCGAGTCTTGGCCATTAAGAGGGCGGTTGTGATGTAGTTGGGTCATTTAATGCGAATTGAGTCATTAAATGCCCAAGTAATTGTAATGTGGTTAATTCCACTAGTTTATGTATTGAATTGGTACTTAATGTATTAGGTACTTGGCTTTGAGTTTGGAAGCGAATATTCATCATCCTTGTGTCAAGGTGAGTGGAATAATTATGCGTGAACGTATATAATGTATTTATTTGTGTGGTATGAATGTGGAAGTGTCGCGGTGTTCAAGACACCACATTTTAGGTAACGAGTAGTATTGTCGCGGTGCTTAAGACACTACTCATTGTGTAATTGACTTGTGGAATTGTCGCGGTGTTTAAGACACCACAATGTCATGAGAGTGGAAGTGTCGCGGTGATCAAGACACCACTCATTGTATTGAATGAAGTGTGGATTCGTCGCGGTGTTTAAGACGCCACATTGTGTAAGGGTGAGTTAGTCGCGGTGTTTAAGACATCACCCGGGGGACTAGTGATTACGCGGTGTATAAGTAACACTAGTGGATGTTATGAACTCCAACTGACCTTCATGTACCGTTCTCTTGTATACTTGGTTAACCATGGTTGTGCGAATTGTACTTAGCATATTATATTGTGAACTATATGCTAATACTATTGCTAGCTTGATGTGGAACGTGGATAGTAGTTTATGCATGATGGATTTCATGTTGGTTGAGTTGCTAGCTTGTATGTGGTATTGTGTAAGTGTATGCAAGTAAGTAGGTTATATATGATCATGTATAATTATTGCATTCACTAAGCGTTAGCTTACCCCTCTCGTTGTTTATCTTTTTAGTTGCAGGCGAGGATAAAGGGAAGGGGATTGTCGGACACTAGATGTCCTTGATGATGTGCTTGTAGGAGCTTTTGGAAGTTGACCACCTTTTGGGTAGTTTAGTCCCAAACCATGCTCGTCGGGTCGTTTGGTTAATAAACTACCATTGTATTCTGTCAAACTTGTATTAACTTAATTAACGGCCATTGTGCCTTTTGTAAACATTGGTAATGGTTGTACGGTTTAATGAAACTTGTGAGTTGGTCTACATATTTAATTGGCGCATAAATGTGTATATTATAAAAAAAAAATTTATAGCGTACGGAGTACGGGTTGGGTTGTTTCAAGTGGTATCAGAGCATGGTCTAAGGGATTTAGGCGACTTGAGATAGGTGCCTAGACTTAGACTTTTATGTGTATGCGCTTTTAGGCGGGACTTGTACGACTTCGGGTCGAATCGGGAATGGTAGTGCGTAGGTTTATATGAACTAACCATGCACTCATCGTTTTGTGTTGTAGTTGCAATCATCAAGCGAGATAGACGTTGTACTAGCAAGTTAATGCGACGTGCTCGTGTAGCAATGACTAGCTACCCTTGCTACGGGTGCAAATCGTGTCAAACGAGCGATGTATGACGATTGTTGAGCGAGATGGGGTGGTATGGTATATATGTGTCATGTCTTTGGTTTCGTTGTTTAATCTTTCCCGTTTTATAGAATGAAGATGAGAAACGGACACGACACCGATAATGGGGGGCACGAGCGAGGACCCCGAGTTCACGGCCAAGGTTGAGGCCATCTTTCAACGCCAAAGGGCGGATTTTCTTGTTGATATTAAGAAGATGTTTCTAGACACTATTGAAGAACAAGTTGTCGATATGGTTAAGGAACAAATTAAAATTGTTCTTCAAGAAGAGAATGTGGGGAGGCGAGACTTTTTCTTTAAGAACTTCAAGGATGCTCAAGCTCCTACCTTTGATGGTGAACGAGACCCACTTAAGAGTGCCCGGTTTATCTCCGATATGGAGGGGGCTTTTCGTACATGTGAGTGCCCTAACGATAAAAATACAAGGTATGGTTGTAGCATGCTAAGAGGTGATGCCAATCTATGGTGGGATGCAAAGATTCAAGTCTATGGCGAAGAACAATGCATGGACTTTTCTTGGGATGAGTTTAAGGTGGAATTTTTCGAAGAATACCGAACTTCAGCTGATCTCACTAGGCTAAAGGATGAGTTACGTTCCTTGAGGCAAGGGTCGATGGACTTGAACACTCTCAAATCCGTGTTTTTGTCTAAAACTCAATTTTGCCCGGAGTATGTCGGGAACGACAAGATGTTAAAGGAAGATTTTTATCGGATCTTGAATGATAGTTATCAAGAGAAGATAAGTGTGAATGTGGTGAAAAGCTTTGACGAATTGTTTAACATGGCCAAGGGTTTCGAGGCGCTTGTGATGAGGAAGAATAGCCTTACCTTGGGCAAGAAAAAATTTGAAGCTACTAGTCAATCTAATTTTTCTAGCAAGAAGTTTAAGAAAGGCTCCGAGAGTGTGGGGAGTGTGAAGAAAGGTGCTTCGGGGGATTTCCCCTATTCTTGTCATAATTGTGGGCGAAGGGGACATATGGCCCGTGATTGCACCAAACCATCTTCTACTACAAAATTCACTTGTTACAATTGTGGGAAGGAAGGACACAAGAAGACCGAGTGTCCCGAGTTGGTTAATGATCATGTCAAGCGGTTAGAGAAGGCGGCGGGTACGGGCCGGGGTCGAAATTATTTGATGACTAATGATGAAGCTAAACAATCGAACGAAGTTGTCTCAGGTACTTTCTTGGTTAACTCTAAACCGGCCAAGATATTATTTGATAGCGGTGCTAATTTGTCTTTTGTGTCGCCTCGATTTGTATCTAAGTTAAATAAACCACTAGTTAAGTTGAGCCGTCCGGTTGAAGTCGAAATAGCGGATGGCAAGACGGCGCTAGTGGTTGATGTTTGTAAGAATTGTGATGTTGTGTTTGGTACCGAAACGTTTAAAATTGACCTCATTCCGATGACTTTGGGTGAGTTCGATATTGTTGTTGGTATGGATTGGCTCGATCGTTATAGAGCCGATATTGCATGCCATGATAAGTTCATTCGTGTTAGGACCCCAAGTGGGGGAGAGTTGATTATTCATGGCGATAGACGGAGAAGACTCGTACCATTGTGCACTTATGCAAGGGCACGACGTTTTCGCAAGAGCGGTGCCTTGTTTTATCTTGCTCACGTAGTTGATACTCGTGATGAGCCACCACCTATTCGTAAGATTCCGGTGGTTAACGAATTTGAAGATGTCTTTCCGGATGAATTACCGGGTGTTCCGGAGGAAAGACAAGTCGAATTTCGCATCGAGTTGGTTCCGGGAGCTACTCCCATTGCTAAAACCCCTTATCGTTTAGCGCCGACGGAGATGCAAGAATTGCTTAATCAAACCCAAGAGTTGCTTGAGAAGGGTTTCATTCGACCGAGCTCCTCGCCGTGGGGTGCTCCGGTTTTGTTTGTGAAAAAGAAAGATGGAAGCATGCGAATGTGCATCGACTATAGGGAGTTGAATAAAGTGACGATCAAGAATCGTTATCCATTACCTCGGATCGATGATTTATTTGATCAACTCCAAGGTGCTACGTATTTTTCTAAGATCGATTTACGGTCCGGCTATCATCAAGTGCGGGTCCGTGAGGAAGACATCGAGAAAACGGCCTTTCGGACGCGTTACGGGCATTATGAGTTTGTGGTTATGCCTTTTGGTCTCACGAATGCACCGGCGGCATTCATGGATCTAATGAACCGAGTGTGCCAACCTATGTTGGACAAGTCGGTAATCGTGTTCATTGACGACATACTCGTTTATTCCAAGAGTATGAAGGAACATGAACACCATCTACGTGAAGTGTTGAAGACGTTGCGAAGGGAGAAATTGTATGCTAAGTTCTCCAAATGTGAATTTTGGCCAAGGGAAGTTCAATTCCTTGGTCATATTGTGAATCAAGAAGGTATTATGGTAGACCCGGGGAAGATCGAAACGGTGAAAAGTTGGAGTCGACCGACTACGCCTACGGAAATCCGAAGTTTTCTCGGATTGGCCGGTTATTATCGTCGGTTTATTCAAGACTTTTCTAAGATTGCTTCTCCTTTGACGAAGTTGACGAGGAAGAATGTTAAATTTAATTGGGAAAATGAACAAGAAGTCGCCTTTCAATTGTTGAAAGAGAAGTTATGTCAAGCTCCAGTGTTGGTGTTACCGGAAGGGATTGAAGACATGGTGGTTTATTGTGATGCTTCGTTGAATGGACTCGGGTGTGTTCTGATGCAAAGAGGTAAAGTCATCGCTTATGCCTCTCGACAATTAAAAGAACACGAGACGAGGTACCCGACTCATGATTTAGAGATGGCGGCGGTTGTGCATGCGTTGAAAATTTGGCGCCATTACTTGTATGGTGTCAAGTGTACGATATATTCGGATCACAAGAATTTGAAACATCTCTTTACTCAACGAGATTTGAATTATCGTCAACGTAGGTGGATGGATGTAGTGAAAGATTATGATTGCGTGATACTTTATCATCCGGGTAAGGCGAACGTTGTTGCGGACGCCTTGAGTCGAAAGAGTACACATCCGGCGATAAAGGTGGGATCGTTACGTTTGATTATCACTAATGACTTTCTTGAAAAGATGGGTGAAGATCAAATAGAGGCTTATGTTCACAATAAGCACACGGAACGAATCGTTGGCCAATCGGAGTTCATTACAATGGGATCGCGTGGCTTGTTGTCCTTTCAAGGAAGGGTATGGGTACCTAAGATGGGGGATTACCGGCGAGTGCTACTTGATGAAGCACATAAGTCCAAATATTCCATTCATCCGGGTGCAACGAAAATGTACTATGATTTGAAGAAAGATTATTGGTGGCCCGACATGAAGCGTGACGTGGTTAAGTATGTTGAACAATGCGTCACATGTTTACAAGTCAAAGCCAAACACCAAAAGCCTTACGGTAAGTTACAACCATTGGAAGTCCCGAAATGGAAATGGGAGCACATTACCATGGACTTTATTACCAAGTTACCGAAGACGGCGCGAACCCAATACGATACGATTTGGGTGATTGTTGATAGATTGACGAAGAGTGCCTTGTTTCTTCCCATTCGGGAAACGATATCATCGGAGACTTTAGCTAAGTTGTTTATAAAGGAGGTGATATCAAGACATGGGGTTCCGGTATCTATTGTTTCGGATCGAGATATTCGCTTTACATCTCGGTTTTGGAACAAGTTTCATGAAGATATGGGTACTCAATTAAAAATGAGCACGGCGTATCATCCTCAAACGAACGGTCAAACCGAGCGTACTAACCAAACGCTAGAGGATATGTTGAGGGCGTGTATTATTGATTTTGGTGGAAGTTGGGACGAGCACTTACCCTTGGTGGAATTCTCATACAATAATAGTTACCACGCTAGTATTGGGATGCCACCATACGAGATGCTCTATGGGCGTAGATGTTGAACTCCCATTTGTTGGGGAGAAGTGGGTCAACGAGAAATCGGAAGTTCCGATTTGGTTTTGGAGACGAATAGTAAAATTGAAATGATTCGGGCTCGACTTAAAGCGGCGCAAGATAGACAAAAGTCTTATGCCGATAAAGGTAGAAGAACGATTGAGTTTCAAGAAGGTGATATGGTAATGCTTAAGGTTTCTCCATGGAAGGGTGTGATTCGGTTTAGAAAGCGAGGAAAGTTAGCTCCTCGGTTTATTGGTCCTTTCAAGGTATTGGCACGTGTTGGTGAGGTTGCTTATCGATTAGAGTTACCCGAAGAACTTGCGGGAATTCATAATACGTTCCATGTTTCCCATCTTCGCAAGTGTCTTGTGGATGACTCGACTTGGGTGCCATTGGATGAGATTACTTTGAATAACAAGTTAGAGTATGCGGAAGAACCGATTGCAATCCTTGATGAAAAGGTTAAGATGTTGCGGAACAAGGAAGTTAGAACCTTCAAAGTGCAATGGCGACATTGAAAGGGTTCCGAGTTTACATGGGAATCCGAAGAGTTTGCTTTGGTTTATCTTCCGGCTTGTCATGCGGCTTGGATCGCGAGGACGCGCTCCGATCTAAGTGGGGGAGAGTTGTAACATCCCGTTTTTCCCGTACGTGACTAAAGGTACATATTTAACCATTTGTACGTTATGATTCGGAAGCTTATGCATAATTGTATAGATAAACGTATATATATAATTTATTGTGTGCTAGTTAACATGTGCGTATATAAGTGTACAAATGAGCTTGTGTAGTGTTAGGTCTCGTGAGACTTAGATGTGAGGCTTAGACGTGTATTGGGAACGAGAATGAAGGAATTAGTTGTGGAAACCTTGGAAATTTGACTAACTAGTCGAAGTGGCCAGACCCAGGCGTATGTCGCGCCGCGACAAACGGGTCCGCGCCGCGACCCATCAAGCGTTTCCAGATCAGAACAGGACTTAAGCATGGTGAATTTTACTTTGATTCGTCGCGCCGCGATGTTTAGTGCCGCGCCGCGGCAGGCCTGCTGGCCAGGTCCCGGTTTTAGGTTAAATTAAGAGATTTTGAGGGGCAAAATGGTAAATGGACGTATAGATCAGATGGGTGCATTAAATCTGGTCCACTAGTTCATTTATTTCATTTTCCTTTTTCATTTTCTTTCAATTTCTCTCCCAAAACTCTAACACCCATTTGGATTCAAAGTGAGATTGAGAGAGGAAGGATTTAGGGTTGATCTTTGGAGCAAGTATTAAAGTTGTTCCTTGTGACTCTAGCTACGTGGTGATAGTCTCGGTAAGTTCTAACTCTAAGTTTCGAGTTTTAATTGATTATGGCTAGGGTTTTGGTTAATAGAAGCTTGTATGACCCATTTGGGAGTAAAATGGGTGAATTTGGGTTAGGTTGTTGTAATGAAACCCTAATGGCCATAATCTAGGGTTTTGGCCTTGTAATTGTGAGTTGAAAGTGTTAATGATATTAAAAGCATTAAACATTTGTTAAAATTAAAAGAGATGTCATTTGGGTTATGTTTGACTAGTTTGGATGTGAAAGTGTCAAAATGGGTCAAGAATGTACTAGTTGACCTAGTTTGGGTAAAATGGGTGTAAATTACCCTAGGTGGATGTCAATTGAGGCTAGTAGACTTTAATGCACTAATGTTGGTAACTAAAGTCGAGTCTTGGCCATTAAGAGGGCGGTTGTGATGTAGTTGGGTCATTTAATGCGAATTGAGTCATTAAATAACCAAGTAATTGTAATGTGGTTAATTCCACTAGTTTATGTATTGAATTGGTACTTAATGTATTAGGTACTTGGCTTTGAGTTTGGAAGCGAATATTCATCATCCTTGTGTCAAGGTGAGTGGAATAATTATGCGTGAACGTATATAATGTATTTATTTGTGTGGTATGAATGTGGAAGTGTCGCGGTGTTCAAGACACCACATTTTAGGTAACGAGTAGTATTGTCGCGGTGCTTAAGACACTACTCATTGTGTAATTGACTTGTGGAATTGTCGCGGTGTTTAAGACACCACAATGTCATGAGAGTGGAAGTGTCGCGGTGATCAAGACACCACTCATTGTATTGAATGAAGTGTGGATTCGTCGCGGTGTTTAAGACGCCACATTGTGTAAGGGTGAGTTAGTCGCGGTGTTTAAGACATCACCCGGGGGACTAGTGATTACGCGGTGTATAAGTAACACTAGTGGATGTTATGAACTCCAACGGACCTTCATGTACCGTTCTCTTGTATACTTGGTTAACCATGGTTGTGCGAATTGTACTTAGCATATTATATTGTGAACTATATGCTAATACTATTGCTAGCTTGATGTGGAACGTGGATAGTAGTTTATGCATGATGGATTTCATGTTGGTTGAGTTGCTAGCTTGTATGTGGTATTGTGTAAGTGTATGCAAGTAAGTAGGTTATATATGATCATGTATAATTATTGCATTCACTAAGCGTTAGCTTACCCCTCTCGTTGTTTATCTTTTTAGTTGCAGGCGAGGATAAAGGGAAGGGGATTGTCGGACACTAGATGTCCTTGATGATGTGCTTGTAGGAGCTTTTGGAAGTTGACCACCTTTTGGGTAGTTTAGTCCCAAACCATGCTCGTCGGGTCGTTTGGTTAATAAACTACCATTGTATTCGGTCAAACTTGTATTAACTTAATTAACGGCCATTGTGCCTTTTGTAAACATTGGTAATGGTTGTACGGTTTAATGAAACTTGTGAGTTGGTCTACATATTTAATTGGCGCATAAATGTGTATATTATAAAAAAAAATTTTTATAGCGTACGGAGTACGGGTTGGGTTGTTTCATTTATAGATAGATATTATGAAATGGTATGCATGCCTGTCAACTTTTGATGTAATGAAAGTTTGTCTTTTAAAACGAATGCAATGTTTGTAAAATGTAACATATAGAGGTCAAATACCTCGCGATGTAATCAAATATTGTGAATCGTTTATAATGTATATGAACGGGTCCTTTCAGTTGGTATCAGAGCGGTGGTCTTAGCGAACCAGGTCTGCATTAGTGTGTGTAACTGATAAGTCGTTAGGATGCATTAGTGAGTCTGGACTTCGACCGTGTCTGCATGTCAAAAGTTTTGCTTATCATTTCTAGTCGGAAATCATCTGCTTATCATCCTTAGGAAAATACCTGCTTATCATTTTTAGTCTAGACACGTCTTGCTACATTAATTGCATGAGTAGTGTATAGACAAAATTCATATCTTAGCGTATCTGCTAAATCATATCTTATCGTATCTGTTACTTTAAACTTTGTCTGACATATCCCACAAATTTCTCCGTAATCTACGAAATCTTTTGATCTATATATATATATGGATATCCTATGTAAATAGAATACCACCCGATAGCCAGAAAAATCATTTTATATTAAAAAAATCCTTTATTCAATCGTACAAAATGGAATTCGTCGTTAGTTCAAGTCACTCGGATTCCGAAATGGAATCTCACTCAAGCTCCGAAAGCAGTGTGACCAGAATGGATCAACCAATCAGCTATCATCTATTCTGGATGAATTGGGGATGGGTTCGTAGCCTCCTCAATCATTGGAGATAAGAAGAAGGTGATCCCTTTCATCCACCACATTGCCCTCTTGACGAAGAACCTGAAGCACTTATCGGCGAACCTGTCCGAAACACCATTTTCTCTCTCATTTTCAGAGTATCTCGTCACGATAATATACTACATCAAATTCTAGATTTTATTTATCTGCTCGTCCGAACCGACAATCACCCTGGTGTAATAGAAGAAGTCAACGAGCTTTGCGCTCGGGTAGTGGCTTTGGAGAATATGGTGCAGAGATTACAAACACCAGCAGCATAATTAGTACCACCATCATCAACGCCAACAGTACCATTACCACCTCCAACCACAACCGCGTCGTAAACCTCAAACTTCACAATCTGTCCCACGAGCATCATATGCACCATAGATACCAAGGAATACCAACAACAATAACTGACGAAGTATTAATTCATAACTTCATTGGAGAAACATTTCGCGGCGATTATGTAATCTCTAAAGTCTTAGAGATTATCTAATCTAGCCCTAACCATAAATCAGTTAAGCGAACCAAAATGATAGAAGGAAGAGTAAAAACCCTGACAAAAATGGTGTGTGATTAACAAGTTAAACTTGTTTTACCAACATCATCAACAATACCGTCAATGTCACCAGCATCGTCAGTACAGTCAACATCAGAATCAACAACACCTATAACATCACAAACTCCGTCTGTGATGCCCCGTACTAAATCAACATGTACGGACCATCAACAACAGGATCATTACGAGGTCAAACACTATATGCTGTTTTAAAAGAGTTTGCATTCATAATAAAAGTGATGTCTTAACCAACATCAAATGTTTAACAACCCAAAAGTACACTTCTATGAATAGTAAGCATAAGTAATAGTACGTGACCCATAGGTCATTACAAATACATCGTTTCAAAAGTATCATGTTTGAATGCAAAATAACGTTTCATGCGGTGACAACTCTAATAAGCGCAGCGGGTGTCTACAAAGCATGACTAGTACAGCGGAAGCAAGCAAACCTTAAGCACCTGAGAAAAACATGCTTAAAAACGTCAACACAAAGGTTGGTGAGCTATAGTTTAAGTATAACAGTAATGTAAGGTAGACCACGAGATTTCAGTGCTTCAACAAGCGTTTAAATCAGTAATCCAAATCAGTATGATAAAGTATATGTTCAACCGTGGGCACTCGGTAACTAACTTAACGTTTATACCCCCCGAAAGTACACTTGGCAAGTGCGTATGTATACGAAGTATTAAACACCCGTTAAATGCTAGCGCTACTAGCCCGAGTGGGGATGTCAAACCCTACGGATCCATATCTAAGATTTGCGTTCACCGGTTCAAAACCCAATGACTAAACGTTACCGAGCTAAAGGGAATGTTTATGCCGTTGTATAACCCACACATATATAAAGTTTAAGTACTCATGCCTAGTATGTAAAATGAAAAATGCGCATGTATTCTCAGTTCTCAAAATAGTTAAAGTAAAAAGGGATGCTATAACTCACAGTGACAAAGTAGTAGTAAAGTTGAGTCGGAAAGTAAGCAAGTATGTAGGTCCGAAAAGTCCTCAACCTAAGTCATAAATGTAGCGACCCGGCAAAATCTTCATTGACAGCGCCGCTACTTAGGTCCCGTTGCGTGGTCATAGTCCCTATATGAGACGCGTTTGACCAAAATTATGTCGCATTCATTTGAAACGTGCATGACTTGCAAAGTTTAGTTCACCAAACGGATCGACAACAAGTTTAAGTTTACAAAAGTAGTAAAGTACAAATGAAATATCTTGCGACATAATTAGTTTAAAATCACAGTTGCTATAAATAGCGTAAGTATGTAAACAATATGTTTGAATCCAAAGGTGCTATCACTAGCGTATGCATGTATGTATGCTTGACTCCAAGCAAGAAATCAGAGTGTATGCATGTATGCTTGACCCCAAGCAAGTATGAATGTACGCGGAAGCATGTATCAAATAGCCATGTATGAACCTGAGAAACATATAGAAAACTGTCAACGAAAAACGTTGGTGAAATCATAGGTGTATTAGTAAATGTTATATTTTGAACCACAAGATTTTGTATTTCCAATATGTTGATTATCCAAATCGTTTGCATTCCAAAAGTTTGTTCGCGAGCACCCAATTATCAAGACTTAACGTTTCCTTCCATAGAACCCCATCACAATAGTGTTAGAACATACACTGTTTCTCGAAAATATATTTCATCCGTAGACGGTAGCGAACCGTCCGAAATGAGGGTTTGTCAAACCCGTATGGCCACACAATATAAGTTCTCGCTTACACCCTGCAAGTGTAACTAATGATAATCGAATTGAGGATTTTTGTTCTAACTCGCTGTGGAATGTTTGTTTCATCGTACTTGTGTTCAAAGTATAAAAGTAAGTAGTACAAAATGTAACAAAGTATATGTTCCTCAGCCCACAATTTAAAAGTATAAAAAGTTGTTGAAAAGGTGGGACTATGATCTCACCTCGAGTGCACGAGTATAAAGGTACTTCACAAAGTAAACGTGTGCATGAAAGTTGCTTAGTCTTGACCTAAACAAGTAAATTGTATCAATTAACCGGTTACGACACAAGGTCGGGCGAAATGTGTTCAATTAGTCCTATGGCTCATTACGACTCGATTATATAGCATGTGAATCACGTTGTCAAGTTTCATGCAAGAATCAAGTATAAAATAAGATTAGAACGATTGTATAAGTGTTTTGTTAAGTTTGACTAAAAGTCAAACTTGGTCAAAGTCAACGAAAAAGTCAACGGGGTCGGGTCGGGTCCCGAACTATTTTTCTGAGGTTTTTATTCATATATAAGCATGTTAGAACAAGTTACATGTGAATCGGAGGTGCGTAGCATAGCAAACATTTTTCGAAATTTGACAAAGTAGGTCAGAACCCAAACACGGCTATTGCCGCGCCGCGGCCAGAGGTGTCGCGCCGCGACATTAGGCGTGGCCTGGTACCTGGTCAGTTTCAAAAGTTCAAGTCTTGATCCAAAATTCAATTTAGCACAAAACGCAAACCGTAAACACTTAGAATACGCATCTTATATCATTGGAAAGCTCTTTTGACAAGGAATACAATTAACTACCTTTCACCAAGCAAAAACATCAATTACAATAACCGAAAACTCGTCAATTGATCAAGAAAGGTTTATTTTCAAAGTTTCAAGTTCGTAAAACGTATTTTATGATTCGGGAATCCAATTTACACATACGATATGCCGTTTCGAAGGTAATTAAGCATACATTGCATCTAAACACTTACTAACAACATTAACAAGCATTCAACGCATCAAAAGTTCATTTCAAAGTCTATCAAACCCTAACCAAAATTCACAAAAATTAATAATCATGTGTTTGAAGTTTTCTTAATCAACCTACGCATCAAAACGAAGCTAGTGATACTAGTAACACAATTAAAACATGAACTTTAACAATCAAACGACATTTAATCTTCCAAAATGCAAGATTAAGCAAACCCATTTCAAATGTTCAAACTAGTTACTCAAAACAACAAATCGAGCAAACAAAATATATATTCATGTTACACACGAGCCATAGACACTAACTAACACCATTCCAAGTATATAAAACGAATTTATAGAAATTTAGTGTTTTTAGAAAGTTACCCAAACTTGATGAAATTGGTACCAAAATGTAGAGGATGAAGAGAGGATCACGAAAATGTAATTTGTTTTGATGTTTGCCTCTTGATCCGGATTTAGATGATGATTTTTGTGAGTTAGGTGTTTAAGTTCAAAAATGGAAGATGAGAAAGGAGAGAAAGAGATGAGGAGGTGAGTGGAAGTGAATGGGTGGATGAGGTGGGTTGACTAGTTGACCTAGTCAACTAGTTTGCCCACTTGGCAACCTCGGTCCCTCAAGTTTCAAAGCGGGTGCGGGAATTAACCAAACGAATATTTTAAAAACGCTCAAGTAAACGAGTGATGTTATAATTAAATAACGAGAATATTATGAACGTTTGTCAACGGAATCTACGAATATAAATAACGAAAGATATTATTTTTTTTAAAAAAAAGATAGTGTTAAAAATAAATTTAACGGAAAAACGCGGGATGTTACATTACCTACACCTTAAAAGAAATTTCGTCCCGAAATTTAGTTGGAAGTAGTAGTTGTTTCTTCTTCGAAACCTTGCGTTACAAATTCTACGAATAAGTGAGGGTACTTCCTTGGGCATTTCAACGAACTTTGACAGTCGGGATTTTTTTTACATTGGTTTAAAGTTTGGTTTCACGATTTATAGTTTCAACCGGTCCTCCTAGGAAGTGAAGTTTATCGTTGATAGTAAGTTCGTCGAAGAGGATAACAAGTTCTTGTTTCGCAAGACACGCCTTTAAGTTTGATACACAGAATGTAGGGTGAACGGAATTTGTTTGTGTCGGAAGTTCGAAACGGTAAGCAACGGGTACAAAACGCCCCAAGATTTTAAAAGGATCAAAATATCACGGATTTAGCTTTCTACGTTTTCGACACGGATTACACCTTTTCAAGGCGTGACTTTTAACGTTACGCGATTTCCCACATGGAATTCGAAAGGTTTACGTCTAACATTGGCATATCTCCTTTGGCGACTACGGGCCGTCTCGAGCCTTTCTCGGATTGGAACGATTTTAACGGTTACTCCATGAATGAGTCTAGGTTCGGTGACTTGATTATCATTTACTTGGTTCTACAAAAGGAGAATGACGTTTCCGGTCATATAAGATTTCAAAAGGTGTGACGTTAAGACTTGAATGATAACCATCGTTGTAAGAGAATTTGGTTAAAGGCAAAAACTTTTCTCAAGTAAATTTGAAGTTGATAACGCAAACTCGTATTATGGTTTTCAAGGTTTGAATCATGTGTTTGCTTGGTCCGTCGGTTTGTGGATGATACGCGGTACTCATGTTTAAACGTGGTCCCGAAGCTTTTTGTGAGGCACTCTGAAATCTAGAAGTGAAATGAGAATTTCGATCCGAAACGAGGTACATTTCTTTAAGGTATATTTGAAAAAGTTTGTTAGGACTTGAAAACGTTTGTTGGAACAAGTTTCTGTTTCTCAAGAATTTTGAGCCGCGGAAGATTTATCGGTTTCTAAAAACGTTCGTTAGGACTATTCACCCTCGAGGCGAATACTAGTATAACGTGAGGGGTCTCTCCCTCCATTGAGAATTTAGAATAAAGATTTCCTTATACGAAAGTGCGAGTGTAAAGCGAGAGAGGTTTCCCCCTCGATGTGAGCATACCAAGCATTTTGTAGTTCGTCGATAAAATTGTGCGAAAACGAGATAGTATACACGTATAGCATATGGTTGAAGTCGAAGGAATTTTTCATTCATTCGGAAGCATAAGTATGGTTTGATAATAATCGACGATGTGTCCCGGGTATGGTTGTTATCAGTATTCTCGGAGTTGTCGGATGTTCAAACAAGAAAAATGAAGTCATGTACATGGCACATGGTGGTGATTAGGTTGATCGAGTCCAATCACCATCACGTGTTACTAGAACTTTGGTGTGAATTACCGTAATATAACCACGTTGATCGAGTGTCGTTATATTACGCTAACTCATACCTCCATTCCCACATCACTCCATAGATTCGAGTTCGTGTAACCGTGAAGATCTAAAATGAACAAAGTGCAACGGCATCTCTAACGTGACTCGTATTGAATCGAAAGAATTTGTGCAACTCTAAAGAAGCGTTCCCCGAGGGAAGTGTATAAATGATTGTCCACGTCAATGCGGTTCAAGTCAAACAATAATGTCTTTAGGCGCGAAAAGAGCAACGAATCATGATAACGAGTAGTACGCAATCGTAGTGATAAGTAGTGACTACGATACTCACCTAGAGTAGTGATGGCAGTAACAAGAAGTGGTAGATAGTAAGGTACACCGGTGTGACACCGATAGTAAGTTGAAACGGTGGCGAATAATAATCTGGGAGACAGAGTTCCCGAACAAGTGTGACTAATGAAGTCATTTTCATCCTTACGCGCATGAATCTCGAATTTACGTGTGTTACCAGGAAGTGGCAGAATACGGATTCGTATGATGAAAGTTTGGTACCATTATGGAGTTCACCTAAGAAAGATTCAAGTATATATGCACAAATAGTCAAGTAAGTGCTATCTATAGCAAATGCAAGTCAGGATGCAATGATTAACTATCCGGTTGTAGTCTAGATTCACTAATGCGTCCTAACGACTCTGTCAGACACACTAATGCACATCCTAGTTCCCTACAACCAACGCTCTGATACCATCTGTAGCGACCCGACAAAATCTTCATTGACAGCGCTGCTACTTAGGTCCCGTTGCGTGGTCATAGTCCCTATATGAGACGCGTTTGACCAAAATTATGTCGCATTCATTTGAAACGTGCATGACTTGCAAAGTTTAGTTCACCAAACGGATCGACAACAAGTTTAAGTTTACAAAAGTAGTAAAGTACAAAGGAAATATCTTGCGACATAATTAGTTTAAAATCACAGTTGCTATAAATAGCGTAAGTATGTAAACAATATGTTTGAATCCAAAGGTGCTATCACTAGTGTATGCATGTATGTATGCTTGACTCCAAGCAAGAAATCAGAGTGTATGCATGTATGCTTGACCCCAAGCAAGTATGAATGTACGCGGAAGCATGTATCAAATAGCCATGTATGAACCTGAGAAACATATAGAAAACTGTCAACGAAAAACGTTGGTGAAATCATAGGTGTATTAGTAAATGTTATATTTTGAACCACAAGATTTTGTATTTCCAATATGTTGATTATCCAAATCGTTTGCATTCCAAAAGTTTGTTCGCGAGCACCCAATTATCAAGACTTAACGTTTCCTTCCATAGAACCCCATCACAATAGTGTTAGAACATACACTGTTTCTCGAAAATATATTTCATCCGTAGACGGTAGCGAACCGTCCGAAATGAGGGTTTGTCAAACCCGTATGGCCACACAATATAAGTTCTCGCTTACACCCTGCAAGTGTAACTAATGATAATCGAATTGAGAATTTTTGTTCTAACTCGCTGTGGAATGTTTGTTTCATCGTACTTGTGTTCAAAGTATAAAAGTAAGTAGTACAAAATGTAACAAAGTATATGTTCCTTAGCCCACAATTTAAAAGTATAAAAAGTTGTTGAAAAGGTGGGACTATGATCTCACCTCGAGTGCACGAGTATAAAGGTACTTCACAAAGTAAACGTGTGCATGAAAGTTGCTTAGTCTTGACCTAAACAAGTAAATTGTATCAATTAACCGGTTACGACACAAGGTCGGGCGAAATGTGTTCAATTAGTCCTGTGGCTCATTACGACTCGATTATATAGCATGTGAATCACGTTGTCAAGTTTCATGCAAGAATCAAGTATAAAATAAGATTAGAACGATTGTATAAGTGTTTTGTTAAGTTTGACTAAAAGTCAAACTTGGTCAAAGTCAACAAAAAAGTCAACGGGGTCGGGTCGGGTCCCGAACTATTTTTCTGAGGTTTTTATTCATATATAAGCATGTTAGAACAAGTTACATGTGAATCGGAGGTGCGTAGCATAGCAAACATTTTTTGAAATTTGACAAAGTAGGTCAGAACCCAAACACGGCTATTGCCGCGCCGCGGCCAGAGGTGTCGCGCCGCGACATTAGGCGTGGCCTGGTACCTGGTCAGTTTCAAAAGTTCAAGTCTTGATCCAAAATTCAATTTAGCACAAAACGCAAACCGTAAACACTTAGAATACGCATCTTATATCATTGGAAAGCTCTTTTGACAAGGAATACAATTAACTACCTTTCACCAAGCAAAAACATCAATTACAATAACCGAAAACTCGTCAATTGATCAAGAAAGGTTTATTTTCAAAGTTTCAAGTTCGTAAAACGTATTTTATGATTCGGGAATCCAATTTACACATACGATATGCCGTTCCGAAGGTAATTAAACATACATTGCATCTAAACACTTACTAACAACATTAACAAGCATTCAACGCATCAAAAGTTCATTTCAAAGTCTATCAAACCCTAACCAAAATTCACAAAAATTAATAATCATGTGTTTGAAGTTTTCTTAATCAACCTACGCATCAAAACGAAGCTAGTGATACTAGTAACACAATTAAAACATGAACTTTAACAATCAAACGACATTTAATCTTCCAAAATGCAAGATTAAGCAAACCCATTTCAAATGTTAAAACTAGTTACTCAAAACAACAAATCGAGCAAACAAAATATATATTCATGTTACACACGAGCCATAGACACTAACTAACACCATTCCAAGTATATAAAACGAATTTATAGAAATTTAGTGTTTTTAGAAAGTTACCCAAACTTGATGAAATTGGTACCAAAATGTAGAGGATGAAGAGAGGATCACAAAAATGTAATTTGTTTTGATGTTTGCCTCTTGATCCGGATTTAGATGATGATTTTTGTGAGTTAGGTGTTTAAGTTCAAAAATGGAAGATGAGAAAGGAGAGAAAGAGATGAGGAGGTGAGTGGAAGTGAATGGGTGGATGAGGTGGGTTGACTAGTTGACCTAGTCAACTAGTTTGCCCACTTGGCAACCTCGGTCCCTCAAGTTTCAAAGCGGGTGCGGGAATTAACCAAACGAATATTTTAAAAACGCTCAAGTAAACGAGTGATGTTATAATTAAATAACGAGAATATTATGAACGTTTGTCAACGGAATCTACGAATATAAATAACGAAAGATATTATTTTTTTTAAAAAAAGATAGTGTTAAAAATAAATTTAACGGAAAAACGCGGGATGTTACAATAAATTACTAAGTCAGTAAATCGTCCCAATAGGTTTAAATGTATGTAATTTAGGTCTTAAGGGTCATCATCATTCATCATAAAACAAAAGGTATAAAGTAAGTTTTGTTCAAGGAAAGAGTTTAAAACAAGGGCTGACTTCGGTCAGTCGCCACGGCCTCTACACAAACTGAACAGAGGTGAGACCAGTGGACATGGCTCCGTATATGAGTCCTTTAGTTGTGGTAAAATTTCCAGAAGCAAACTCGTCTTAGTTTGACCGTGGCGATGGTCTAAGTGCGAGTAGGTCAGAATTTTTCAGCACAACGTTAAAAGGACATAGTGACGATCGGAGGGCCATAAATCCTAAACCGTAACTCCGATTAAGACGAGTCTTAAACGAAAAATTATCTACTCGAAAAGAGCTAACTGAATATCAACATTACAGTAGCCCAGGTCGTACGGATCAGACCCAGAAACAGTAAAACAGTAGGTTCCGGTGGGTTCTTGGTGCTTGATGTTCATCACGGTTCTCATCCTTGATGCATATAGCTTCAAGTGTACAACTCGTTGATGGGTTTACATCATCTTTACCAAGTTTTGACCATCATAACACTAGTACAAGTCTAATATATGTAGCACAACTCAATTAAGTGTTGCAAGTGTTTTGATGAACCAAAGTTACATCAAAGTCTTAGATTTAACACTTACATGAAGTATAAAAGTAATATTGAACTACAAACTTGAAAGCAAACTAACTAATCAAGATCTTAAGTTTTAAAACATAGTTCTTAGTTAGATCTTGAAGATTCAAGACTCAAAAGTCTAGATCTAAAGTTATTAAGTTAAATCCTAAGTAATAACACTTGAATCTTTACTTTAATGAAATCATAAGCTACAAAACTTAGATTATCATTTTGTAAAGTGTATGTAAGCTCATAAGCTCTTGGTTATGACAAAATTAGAAGACCATAAGCTACAAAACTTAGATCTTACATAAACCTTTGAAGTTATAACTAAAGAGTTACACCTCCATGTTCTTGAAGTTATAAAGTTAACTTTTGTTCAAGAAAAATGAGATCAAAGTTAACTAGTAACACTTGGCCAACAAAGCTATAAATCACGATTTTAATGATGCAAGAAAATGAAGTAATAAGTTAAATAACAAGCAAAAGGTTCATGATTGTTCATACTTTTAAAGATTCAAACCAAAGCTTGATCTTTAAGAATGTAAACTTTAAGTTTACAAACATAACTTACAAGTAATGATTTCACAACTCATGAACTTAAATCTTTTTAAAACTTTAAGTATTGAACCATAAAATAGTGAGTTTAGGTTCTTGTTTGTTCTTGAAATAACAAGATAATATAAAGAACAAACTAAAGAGTTTGGTTCTTAACAACATGTAAGTAAATAACAACAAACTTCAAGTAACATAAACAACAACAAAGAATAAGTAAACAACAAGCAAATGATGATGATATGGGTGTGTTTGGGCTACGGTTTTGTCAAAGAAAAGAAGAGAGGAAGAAGCTTTGTTACTTACAAAATGTAAAGAAAAGATGAGAGGAAATGGAAGTAACAAGTAAGTGTGTGTTAGGAATGAGATGGAATACAAGTAAGTAAGTGATAAAAATTTGAAAACAAACTCTCCCCATCTACAACAACATAGAATAGTAGAGGATCCAGCATGCGGAACATGGCGATCATTAGAAATTCCTAAACCGACGGTCACCAAGGGAATAAGGGGGAAGGAAATTGTCTACTAGATTATGCATGTGAAAGCCTTAAAAGTTGGTTATATGGGGTGTTTGTTCATGGGGACTAGGAGTAACTAAGTATTAACAAGATTCTATAAGTATTAATCTAATTAGTTAAGTCTTAAGTAATACTTACATGAGTCATGGGCTAATAAGTCCATTAAGGTGAGTAGAGTGGGCTCTTAAGTCCATTAATACTAATGAAGGCCCAAGTTCAAGTAATTAACAATTTAATCCAATTAAAGCTCAAGTAATTAACTAATAACCTTAGTTAATTAAAATGATTAATAAAATCAATCATGAATGTAAATAATATTCTAAAAATATTATTCGTGAAAGTTTCGTGTGTCACAAAGACGTTTCGGGCATTTAAAGTCAAGTACGGTGTCAAGTAAATGTACTAAAATACATTCATTAAATCACAAGTATTAATAATTATAATTACTAATAAATAAACGTTGGAAAATCCAGGGTCGTTACATTACCCACCTGTTAAAGAAAATTTCGTCCTGAAATTTTAAGGAGTGACCAACAATGGTACCGTATTCGAATAAGAAGGGCGTATCAAAGTTCCGTGAGACTCGTGGGTTCAGAAGTAAGTTATTTACCTCGAAAGGTATTTCGGCGTATGAAAGTAAGAATGGGTACATGCCATTAATTAAGTCTCTTGTCCTAAGAGATCAACAAATCAATTTCGTTTCTACTTAACATGAGTATGTCTTCTGAATGTATATCCACAAAAGAAAATATGGTGTGTTTAGCCTTACAGGCATCTTTGGTAAGTTAGATGCGTGAAATGCATCATGAATGATTCTAAGCTCATCTAAAACATCGAGCGCTTATGTCATACTAATAATCTGACAGGTAGGATGGAAAACATGGTGATCGCAACCATGCGTTTTGAAGTCTGGATAGCGTTTGCCACGAATTTTACTAACCCTTTGATCTCAGAAGGAGACCATAGGCATAAGGAATCTGATATTTAGGAACGTTTCATTTGAATAAGTGAATTGAAATTTTAGCTAAAAGTGATCGATCGGACTTGCAAGCCATAATTATTCATAGTGTCTTCAGAACGGTCTGAACGAACAATGAGGGATATCACCTAGTTTACCATACTACAGGTGAACCTATCCTTGGATGAAATGAAAACACAGTTTCGTAACGTAACTTCATCCTTTCAGTTACATGTTGAAGTTAGGGTTAACGTTAACTAGAGCAACATACAGTTGCAACCAATGAAGGAAGGAACATATAGAGTATCCACATCAGTGTCGTAAATGTTTTAAACAGTCCCCTCCCAAGGGATAACAAGATTCATAGGTTCTCAAAGTGTCTTATATTACATTTCCGAAAGAAGGTCGCACGAAAGGTGTGATCTTTGAACGAGAGTGAACTCTTCGAGTGGTTCGTTCTGATTTTATCTGTGTACCTAAGGGGACGGGCGGATGAGAAGATACGTGAACTCTTGGTTCTAAAGAATGGTTTACTCCGAGTGAAAAGAATCTCCAAAATGATTCTTGTATCTCAACATACTGATTCATAGAGATGGTGTTTACGGGGGTGTTGCGTTTAGCCGTGTAATTTTGAGAGTAGAAGCTCACCTAGTGTTTTTCCTATAATGGGGTGACCACTGAGTGTACTCTGGAAAACTGATTTATCGGCCCGCGTTTTTATAAAACTGCCATCCAAAGTGGCTCAAGAGTTTTTATCAAAGATCTTAATAGTAAGTTTCATCTCTAACAGAGGGCGAGAAAAAGTGTGATCCATACATGGTGTAGTCTAATACGAAAACCTTTAATAAAATCAACTAAGGGAGTTTTGAAAAACAAAACCTTTAACCGTTTGTTGTGACAACGTAAACGGAATGAAGTTTCTAGTAACTTTAGAAGTAGGTACAACGTGTACCATTTTGCACAAAACTATTTGACTTAAGTTGAACAACTCGGTAAAGGAGCATTTTTGAATACTTTGATGATATAACTTAGTATCCAAACAAAACAAGTAAGTATAAATTTATACATATACGATTTTATAAATCGTATAAGTGGCAGAAAATTTTTTAGTACTTTCATTGTCTGTAAATCTTGTGAGGACCGCACAAATAAACAACGTGTAAAAGTTTTGATAATCATAATTTTTCGTATTTCAAAGGTTGCGAGTTGAAAAAGATTGAGTGGAAAAGCTTTGGATCATAGGGTGACCAGTTACTAGGTAATGAAAACTAATGACATAAATGTAGTTTCGGTAATTATCAGGACACAAGTCTTTGGGCTAAAAATATTTACGTGCGAAGCCGTTGCTAAAAGTGAGGTACGAAGGATAGAGCACGAGGATGAGAAGTTAATTGCTTCTTGAATTTGCAAAGTGCCAACAGGTTATGACTAGTATTAAAGTCGGAATAATGATGGTATTAATACCACTAAATGAGAATCCCTTGGAATAAGTCAGGACTTAGAGTTATGTAAGAAAGGGCATTGTTCCAACAGACATGGCAAATAAGATCCTTGGGGTAGCACAATGATTTTTAAATGGCTTAAGTGTCAGTGGATGCCCAAAGGCTCTGAATGACGTGGCAGAAGTGTCTTCAACACATATACGCGTGAATCTCGCGATTTCGACTGTTATAAGGCCTTTATGATGACTTGGATACGAATAACACGTAAAGTTCTATATAATAAGCAACGAAAGTTTTATAGAGATTGTTTATAGTGACAATGTAAGAGAAGAAATGAAGTTCTTGGTAAATTAGGGTTAAGTACAACACGTACCGTTCAAAGTATAATATCCGTTGAATGAAATATTTGATTTGTAAAAGTGAAAGTAAAGTTTCATATGTATTTGTCAAAAATAAGTAATCATTTACTTTATTTTATATAACGGGTGCGATTTCAAAAATTTGCATGAATGGCAAACAAAATAAATTTATTTTTATAAAGCTTTGAGAGGATAGCACAGTAAAAATAATGTGTGTAAAATTTTGGCAAACAAAAATTTTCATATTTCGAAGGTTACAAGTTGGAAAAGATTGACGAGAATCGAGTAAAAGACTTTTGAAAATTTTGAGTGATATTTGAGGTAATAAAAACCATTGAATTTATATGTGATTGGCGACTATTAGTAGGGCATAAGTCTTTTGACCACAAATGCTTAAGTGTGAAGTTGTTGCTTATAAGTGAGATACGAATGGGAGAGTATGAGGATGAGAATTAACTACCCATTGATTTTGGAAATTTCGAACTGGTATGACTAATATCGAAGTAAGAAGGATGATGGTGTGATTATCATTGATTAAGAATTCTCTCGGAATAAGTTAGGATTTAGAGTCGCATAAGATTGAGTATCAAATAAGATTCCTGGGTAGTCCTTAATATAGAATTTGAATCACTGAAGTGACGGGATACAATTTCTTTTATGTATCGTTGTGCAAGTTTGTCCTTTATATCGGTTTCTTTCATGGCTAGAAAGTGAGCAGTTTTGGTGAGATGGTCAATAATATCCCGGATGATGTCCTAACCGCCTACCGTTTTCAGTAGCTTCGTGATGAAATCCATTGTTATTCCTTCCTACTTCCATTGTGGGCTTTCAGGTTGTTGAAGTAACCCAGGTGGCTTTTGGCTTGCCATTCTCGCGCGGTATACTAAAAATTTTCTCACTATCAATATCCTTCGCTTCCATCCTTGAAAGTCAGTTCGTTTCAACTATTTCATCAAAGCTTCCTATCTTGATGAGTATTAGGTTAATCTTAAAGTTCATCCCAACTATTACATCCAATTTCCCTAATTGATGGGGGTTAGGTTAATCCTAAGGTTCATTCCAACCAATCTTATTATACTGCCGTGAAAATTTTATCAATCTTCTCATATAACATGTGCCTGTGTGTAGGTAACTAATCCTTTTCATCTACTACATTAAAACTTCCAAGTCTGGTTAATATGAGGTCATCTCCAATGACCCACCTGTTAATCTTAAAGTACTACCTTAAATTATTCCTCTATCCTTCTCAGCTTACCATTTGCTTGTCCTATAGAATACTTAACTCTCATGGTTGTTAATGGCTCATTATTCATAACGCTAAGGTTCTTAGATATAAGGTTTCTATCATTTTAGTATTAAACAACTCCGAAACAGTAAAACGTTGTGACGAAATTTACCCTAGCTAAAATCAGGATTCCATGCGAGTCTCCATAACGATTTCTTTACCGTAGGTATGTTTAAAGTTTTTCTATATGGGAACTTTTTCCTTAAATGCCCAGGGTGTCGATATCTATAACAAATTTTTGGGTTATCAATCCTGCAATCAAGGCCCTTCTTGTACAGTAGTTGGGCTACGTAGTTATTCTTTCCCTACCTTTAACAGGCTACAATGCGTGTGCTCAAGTGATCCCTGCCAAAATTTTTCCCTGGATCACCTCATATTCCTCATGTAGTAACATTAGAACTTCTGCATGATTTACCTCAATATAATCACGCTGGCCTGGCGTCATTATATTGTGCTAAATTGTACGTTTATTCCAATATCATTCCATATGGTCAATGTAACGTGATCACTTCCAGTTATACTCAATTTCATCTAATAGTGCTTTATCTATGCCATCTCAAAACAGAATCGACATAACTAATCTCACAGTTTCTCGATGTGGGTGCGTAGGTTCCGTAGATCATGTATTAATGCCTAATTGTCCCGAAGTTTCTTCAAAGGTTCGGATTCAGGTAACGTTGTTAGGTTCCTTCTAGATATTCAATCCGGGTCTCGCGTCGGGTTGTACGTGTTGCAAGTAGTGATAGGATATGTCTCGAGGCGAATCGCCAGTCTTTGGGTATGGCTGAGCATCAGTAGAAGACACTATGACCCCTTTAAAGGGAATGCCTTCCCGACTTCTCCAATGTCTAGGAGTGGTAGGGACCTAAGTCCAGAAGTGTCGTTAGATCGTCGAGCAGTAGTGAAGAATGAAAGAGTTAAGTAACGGTCATGAAAGTGTACAGGGTATGTGTCAACTGAACAATCTTCTAGATTGCGTGAAGTAATGTTTCGATCTCTGGAATGGTGGAACAGTAGTAACAGGTGGATTACACTGCTAGTTCTTAGGGTTAGACGAGTGGGAAAGTAGTTCAGGAAAACATCTGAACTGGGAAGGATAAGTTATCCAAGTCGGTATAGCGAATAGTAGGCATGTAGCAAGAGCGTAATCAGGCATATCAACTACAGCAGCTTAGATCATTTACAGCAGCACGTAGCATGGCAATGGAAACAGTATCATACCGAAGTAACATTTTAAAAGCAGATAGTAGCATGCAGTAGCGAGAGTAAGCAAAATCATACAGCAGGTTTACATAGCAGTAAAAGAAAACGGTAGCATGCCGTAAGTTCATACAACAGTAGAAGTAAGCAGTGGCATGCAGTAGTATATCACAGTAGCATGCAGTAGGTTCCGCAGAAACAAGTAAACTAGCAAGTTGTAGATTAGTTCTATTAGTGAATCCTACTCGGGTCGGTCTTAGACTCACTAATGCAACCTAATTCCCTACAACCAATGCTTTGATACCAAATGTGATGCCCCGTACTAAATCAACATGTACGGACCATCAACAACAGGATCATTACGAGGTCAAACACTATATGCTGTTTTAAAAGAGTTTGCATTCATAATAAAAGTGATGTCTTAACCAACATCAAATGTTTAACAACCCAAAAGTACGCTTCAATGAATAGCAAGCATAAGTAATAGTACGTGACCCATAGGTCGTTACAAATACATCATTTCAAAAGTATCATGTTTGAATACAAAATAACGTTTCATGCGGTGACAACTCTAATAAGCACAGCGGGTGTCTACAAAGCATGACTAGTACAGCGGAAGCAAGCAAACCTTAAGCACCTGAGAAAAACATGCTTAAAAACGTCAACACAAAGGTTGGTGAGCTATAGTTTTAGTATAACAGTAATGTAAGGTAGGCCACGAGATTTCAGTGCTTCAACAAGCGTTTAAATCAGTAATCCAAATCAGTATGATAAAGTATATGTTCAACCGTGGGCACTCGGTAACTAACTTAACGTTTATACCCCCTGAAAGTACACTTGGCAAGTGCGTATGTATACGAAGTATTAAACACCCGTTAAATGCTAGCGCTACTAGCCCGAGTGGGGATGTCAAACCCTATGGATCCATATCTAAGATTCGCGTTCACCGGTTCAAAAACCAATGACTAAACGTTACCGAGCTAAAGGGAATGTTTATGCCGTTGTATAACCCACACATATATAAAGTTTAAGTACTCGTTCCTAGTATGTAAAATGAAAAATGCGCATGTATTCTCAGTTCTCAAAATAGTTAAAGTAAAAAGGGATGCTATAACTCACAGTGACAAAGTAGTAGTAAAGTTGTGTCGGAAAGTAAGCAAGTATGTAGGTCCGAAAAGTCCTCAACCTAAGTCATAAATTACTAAGTCAGTAAATCATCCCAATAGGTTTAAATGTATGTAATTTAGGTCTTAAGGGTCATCATCATTCATCATAAAACAAAAGGTATAAAGTAAGTTTTGTTCAAGGAAAGAGTTTAAAACAAGGGCTGAATTCGGTCAGTCGCCACGGCCTCTACACAAACTGAACAGAGGTGAGACCAGTGGACATGGCTCCGTATATGAGTCCTTTAGTTGTGGTAAAATTTCCAGAAGCAAACTCGTCTTAGTTTGACCGTGGCGATGGTCTAAGTGCGAGTAGGTCAGAATTTTTCAGCACAACGTTAAAAGGACATAGTGATGATCGGAGGGCCATAAATCCTAAACCGTAACTCCGATTAAGACGAGTCTTAAATGAAAAATTATCTACTCGAAAAGAGCTAACTGAATATCAACATTACAGTAGCCCAGGTCGTACAGATCAGACCCAGAAACAGTAAAACAGTAGGTTCCGGTGGGTTCTTGGTGCTTGATGTTCATCACGGTTCTCATCCTTGATGCATATAGCTTCAAGTGTACAACTCGTTGATGGGTTTACATCATCTTTACCAAGTTTTAACCATCATAACACTAGTACAAGTCTAAGATATGTTGCACAACTCAATTAAGTGTTGCATGTGTTTTGATGAACCAAAGTTACATCAAAGTCTTAGATTTAACACTTACATGAAGTATAAAAGTAATATTGAACTACAAACTTGAAAGCAAACTAACTAATCAAGATCTTAAGTTGTAGAACATAGTTCTTAGTTAGATCTTGAAGATCCAAGACTCAAAAGTCTTGATCTAAAGTTATTAAGTTAAATCCTAAGTAATAACACTTGAATCTTTACTTTAATGAAATCATAAGCTACAAAACTTAGATTATCATTTTGTAAAGTGTATGTAAGCTCATAAGCTCTTGGTTATGACAAAATTAGAAGACCATAAGCTACAAAACTTAGATCTTACATAAACCTTTGAAGTTATAACTAAAGAGTTACACCTCAATGTTCTTGAAGTTATAAAGTTAACTTTTGTTCAAGAAAAATGAGATCAAAGTTAACTAGTAACACTTGGCCAACAAAGCTATAAATCACGATTTTAATGATGCAAGAAAATGAAGTAATAAGTTAAATAACAAGCAAAAGGTTCATGGTTGTTCATACTTTTAAAGATTCAAACCAAAGCTTGATCTTTAAGAATGTAAACTTTAAGTTTACAAACATGACTTACAAGTAATGATTTCACAACTCATGAACTTAAATCTTTTTAAAACTTTAAGTATTGAACCATAAACTAGTGAGTTTAGGTTCTTGTTTGTTCTTGAAATAACAAGATAATATAAAGAACAAACTAAAGAGTTTGGTTCTTAACAACATGTAAGTAAATAACAACAAACTTCAAGTAACATAAACAACAACAAAGAATAAGTAAACAACAAGCAAATGATGATGATATGGGTGTGTTTGGGCTACGGTTTTGTCAAAGAAAAGAAGAGAGGAAGAAGCTTTGTTACTTACAAAATGTAGAGAAAAGATGAGAGGAAATGGAAGTAACAAGTAAGTGTGTGTTAGGAATGGGATGGAATACAAGTAAGTAAGTGATAAAAATCTGAAAACAAACTCTCCCCATCTACTACCTAAACCGACGGTCACCAAGGGAATAAGGGGGAAGGAAATTGTCTACTAGATTATGCATGTGAAAGCCTTAAAAGTTGGTTATATGGGGTGTTTGTTCATGGGGACTAGGAGTAACTAAGTATTAACAAGATTCTATAAGTATTAATCTAATTAGTTAAGTCTTAAGTAATACTTACATGAGTCATGGGCTAATAAGTCCATTAAGGTGAGTAGAGTGGGCTCTTAAGTCCATTAATACTAATGAAGGCCCAAGTTCAAGTAATTAACAATTTAATCCAATTAAAGCCCAAGTAATTAACTAATAACCTTAGTTAATTAAAATGATTAATAAAATCAATCATGAATGTAAATAATATTCTAAAAATATTATTCGTGAAAGTTTCGTGTGTCACAAAGACGTTTCGGGCATTTAAAGTTAAATACGGTGTCAAGTAAATGTACTAAAATACATTCATTAAATCACAAGTATTAATAATTATAATAACTAATAAATAAACGTTGGAAAATCCAGGGTCGTTACACCGTCAGTTCAAGAATCACTGTGGACATCATTACGAATCAATAACGCGTATATTGTATCAACAAGTTATGAAGAATTAACTCATTCCCTCTGAAGAAATTATATATATATATATATATATATATATATATATATATATATATATATATATATATATATATATTTTGAAATAAAAATAAATCTTTCCATGCTAAGCTATTGTGTGTGAATCTTAACTACTCGGTTAATTCATATTACAAATATGCAATAATGTACGTCCCTCGCCCGCGACTTAACCATCGTTAACTACAGTCTCTGTCTCAATTCAACAAATTAAAATTCCAAATAAATCAAGTATATATTTGATTTTACACTTCATCATTGATGTAACCGAAACTTTTCAGATAACATAGTTCGTACTTTACGAATTTCACAAGAATTTAACGAAAACCAACATCACATCTCAATAAATAACGAGGTATTGATTCATAATTTCAATATTATTAAAGAAATACTTATGTAATCTCTAAAGCCTTCAAGGGATTATTCAATTCTAGTTCCAACCGTAAATCGAATGAGTTAATTTAGTATTAACTCATTAAAATCTATGTTACATCTGAGGAGAATATATAAATATATATTTTCATAAAGACTGTAATAAAATTCTTATGTACAAAATATTAATTGTGAAATTTTTTTTTACGGGTAGGTAATACCCGAGATATATATATATATATATATATATATATATATATATATATATATATATATATATATATATATATATATATATATATATATATATATATATATATTCACAATTAATATGTTACATTCTTCGAATCAGATTAAGCAAATTATCAACTATACTTCCTACTTTCACAATAATATACATTCTTTCATAGAAATTAAAACAACCATACTCATTCAAACCCAATTACATATTCTAATTTTGAAATCTCAGAATTCAATTCGAGATATAACCGGTACCATCACTTTTGGATTCCTACATCTTTCAAAGCTATACTTTGACTTCAAAACTGTGTTAGAACATCAAATGTATACAAACAATTACAATATGTGTTTAAACCCTTCGAAACTCTCTGAAGACACTTCAAATAATAAGCAATCGAGATGATGATCCAACCACATATTACCCACAGTTATGTACTTAAAAAGCTCTCGAAACCAAAGTCATAATTCAACACATATATGTGTCAGATCTTTTGGCATTTATTAGCAAAAAAAAAAAAAAAAAAAAAAAAAAAACCTTGCAATTCCTTTGCAAATTAGCAAATTATATCACAGCTCCAGCAAGACAACTTCGATTTTTCATTCGGAGTAGCCTTATCATAATTTTGATATATGTGATTACCCTTTTGTTACCGGAGAACCTTTCATATTCCACCACATTAGCAATAAACTTACCAACAACTTCACTGATCTTGGGCATTCCGAAGAATCATTATATTTATCGAAACCTCATCATTTACTCATTCGCATCTTGTAACGAGAATTGCTATACGAATCATCGGGAATTAGCAATCAGTATTTTGAAATCTAGCAGCATGTCTACGCCAACAGTTATATGTGTACATATAACGTCTATCTCCTGGACTTACATACTTGAATGTGAAGTTTCTGAAAAACACCCTGAACTGCGGAATAGTTCTCAAAATGTTGATGAAGTAGCAAAAACTATAAAACGACCTTAACAGTAAAAAGTTTGATGATAATGAATAGTATGCTGGCAAAGCGCAGAAAAAGAGAAGTTTTGGAACTGAAAAACGGATTGAGCAAAGTATGAAGGAGGCTGTGGACAAATCACAAAGACTGAACCTGCCTTCAAAGAATCCAAATGATTCAATATCCGCTGAAGTCATTAACGAATACCTTGCTCCTGACTCTAAACCCCTGCAAACAATACCCCTCATTATCCTCTGATATTAGAAATTCCAAGATATCATCGTATCTTTCATTAGAAATATCCTCCATATTTCTTAAGATATTTCCATAATTATTCTTATCTAAAATCTTTAATCTCATCGCGCTATCTATATTACATCATAAAAGAAACTATTTTAGTTTCTAAATTCTGAAACTTTCAAGTTTAAAATAGGAATATTTTTGAAATAATGTTGGGAACTGAAGCATGGGTTAGTATAATATAATGACACTTGATCAACGTGATTATATTATAGTAATTCATGATGAGTTTCTAAATGGAACGTGATGATTCACAGATCATAACGTCATCATGTACCATGTTACACGACTCTTATATTCTATTTAATCTCTAAAATATCAAGAAAATATTTCTTGATGATTCGGTCTTTTCCAGGGTATTCTGGTAATTTAACAAATCAAGATCTTGCCATTACCATTTCCTTCTTAGAACATTAACAATGTTCATTCCGAAATTTATATCTGCGAATTCTGGACCATTACAAGCGGTGCTTAATCGCAAGAAGAAGAAACGAAAGGACAAAACTCCGAAATAGAAATTGGGGTATAAATTGCAGCAAATAAAAGAGAGCATTAACTGTGGATGACAATGATTATAGAAGACATAAGCAGAGACTTTGAAATATAAGGGAAGATATAAAGCTCAACGATAAACCAGAAATTATAAACCATATATATCGATGCGTATGGCAATATAAAGACACGGGAGAACTAAAAACACTATAAAACCAAGTGTATAGTAGAAGTAAATAGATTATTCCGACGACAGATGAAAAAGAAGAATGACATATATGAAGGTAAGGAGTATATCAAAAATCAGAACTGGATGGAGCATATTGACAAATACTTTAAAGTATGGGCTGAGGGAGAAAGAAGAGAAGGTGTGTGTTGTAAGGAAACGAAGGGAGTGGATTTATAGTAAAATATCCGACAGATCAATCAAAATGGATGATCGCATTTAAAGCGGATCCTAATTTCCTTAATCAAATCCTATTACGAAGATTTTCTCCAAATCTCTTGAACTTGGAAATCAATCCTATCTACGTCAAAAGATATGACGAATCTATACCTACTCATTTCACTCTTTTAGTAATAGCTTCACTCGTACTCTTCACAAAATCAAATGGTTTTATCCATATTACTCATTGATGATAAATGTGATGACCCGGGAATTTCCGACCAAATTTAAACCTAATCTTAATATGAATTCGACACGATAAGCAAAGTCTGTATTATTGAGTCTCAAAACATTTGAACTGTTTACATAGAAATCATTTGACCTTTGACTATTACCGACGATTCACGAACAATTGTTGTTAATAAATAGGTATATATGAATATATATATATATATATATATATATATATATATATATATATATATATATATATATATATATATATATATAAATATAAATGTAAGTATATATGATAATTACAAATAATAAAAATATAATTTTAACAATAGAATTAGATATATAAAATAAGATACAAAATAATTTAGTTGTAATGAATTTATGTATAAAAATATATGGTTGCAATGCATAAGTATTATTATATTGTAAAATATATATATATAGTATAAATGGGTGTATTAAAAATTTCAATATCTACTTCTATATTAAAATAACATAATATCTTAAGTAAATATATGCTATTATATAAATAATTATTAAATATTACATAATTAATAATATGTAATATCTATATACTAAACTTATTTACAAGGTTAAAACATAGTTGTTAGATTATTGTTACTTTCATCTAAATAAATATTTAATATAAATATAAGTGTTATTATTATTACTATTATGTAAAATACATAAATATAAAATTTGATATAATTGGTTTGTTATATTATTATTATTATTAATATTATTGTTAACATTATTTATATAATTGTTTTATTGTTAATATAATTATTATTAATATCACTAGTATTATCATTACTAGAAATTCTGTAAAACAACTTATTATTATTATTATTATTATTATTATTATTATTATTATTATTAATATTATTATTATTATTATTATTATTATTATTATTATTATTATTATTATTATTATTATTATTATTATTATTATTATTATTATTATTATTATTATTATTATTATTATTCATATTCTATTTAGTAAACTTATTGAAATTATCATTTTAATTACTATCATCATATTATTATGATTATCATTATTTTCAAATGTATTATTATTATTATTATAAATATCCTTATTAAGATTAATAATATCAATGGATTCTGTTAATAAAATTTATATCATTGATTTATGTTATAAATTGTAATACAACATATATATATATATATATATATATATATATATATATATATATATATATATATAATAAATACGGATATATCCTATATATATAGGAAAATATAGATAAACTCTGTATATATATATATATATAGGTAATACGTAAATGATCTGGTTGAATTTGACAGCTAATAGAAACAAATTGCTGGACATCAAAGTCCATAACTAGTACTAATCTGTTATAACTCACTATCTGATTTCTCTTTATCTATATTTTTATTTACTTCTGTCCAATTCTTGTCCACCTTCTGATAACGTCGACATCTCAAGTCACCATACAATAATTTAGAATTTATTACAAGTGTTATACTTCATTCAGTTAAGCAGATAAAAATCTAAATATCACTACAATTCAACAATTAAAATAGAAGACAGAAGCTCAAACCGGGTGAACCCTGTTTTTGGTTTCAAATTCAAACAGCTCGATTTTTAAATAAATTTCAAATTGTGTTGATGAAATTTTGTTAGGAATGTTTTACTTAATCTTTCTGTAAAGATTGAACTTTTAATTCCTTATAACGAACTCGAATTTTAAAAGTCAAAGTTCTTGAAACAAAAGTCAACAGGATGTTCTACAATCAAATTCAAACTCTTTGTTATGTTTTAAGTGAAATTAAGAGTTGAGAAAGATTCTAGGAAAGTTTTAAAACGTATTTCGTGTAGGAACTTTGAGCTGAAATAGTTTTAAAATTCGAAATCAAAGATTGACTTGATAAGGTGTCATCACGACTACAGCGACTGTTTTCTTTCTTCCTTGTATTTTTTTTTTGATTTAAATCCCAATCACTACCTTTAAATGTTTCTGGTCGTTTGAGTACACACAAAACCAAATCATTAACTCTCTATTAAAAAGGTTTTGGGATTCAATCGACTTGGAATTAAGGTGAAGAAGACGGGTAAACAGATAGATATATATAGGTATAGTCTGTCATGTAATTCAGAAAGGCATGTCAGACGGGATGGTTAGAGTGTTGTGTAGGATACCGAGGGGTCATGGGTTCGAGTCTCGTCAGAGGCATTTTTTTTTCGGGAGAAGGCTCTAAAGGTAGTTTCATACTAAAAATTATTTTTATTATTAATTTCATCATTATGATTATTATTGTTATTTTTATTATTATTATTATCATTATTATCAGTTTCATTATTATTATTGTTTTTACTATTGTTATTATAAATTATTATTATTATTATGTTAACATTTATGATATGATTATTATTATTATCATTCTAGTTGATATTAATTAATATCACTCAATATTATTAGTAGTAGTATTAAGTGTTAGTGTTATTATTACAAGTATTGTAATTATTATTATTATTATCATAATTATAATTAGTATAACCATTATCATTATTATCATTACTAAAATTATAAGTATTATTAATGTGTTTATTATCGTTAAGGTTATCATTTATGTAATATTATTATCAATACAAAATTTAAGTAAAGTATCATTCTATTATTATTATTATTATTATTATCAAAATTATCTTTTTTTTTTAAATTTAACATTTATTAAAGTGTTACTTTTATTTAAGTTATCATTATGAAAATTAAAATTTTTATTATTAACATTACTATCATTATTATTACTATCCTTAGTTTAGTATATCTACAACTATTAATAAATGATCTTTATATAGCAATATGATTATTACACATAACTTAACTATATTAATACTTTTATTGATTAAAAATATATAAAATGAATACATTTAATTAAATAATGAAATATTTAAGTATCAATATAAAAATCATATCACTAATAATAATATATACAATTGTTCAATTTCGATTATATGTTTTAATATATATATATACGAATGATATAGGTTCGTGAATCCGAGGCCAACCCTATACTTGTTCAATGTCGTTAAATGTATTTTTACTACAAAATACAATAGGTGAGTTCATTTAATCCCTTTTTACTCATTACATTTTTGGACTGAGAATACATGCAAATGCTTTATTAAATGTTTTACAATATTTATATGCGTGAGTTTCATTTGCTCCCTTTACTCTTTACATTTTTGGGCTGAGAATACATGCAAATGCTTTATTAACTGTTTTACAATAATTATATGCGCGAGTTTCATTATTCCCTTTTTAAATGCTTTTGCAATATATATTTTTGGGACTGAGAATACATGCGCTGCTTTTATAACTGTTTTACGAAATAGACACAAGTAAATGAAACTACATTCTATGGTTGGATTATTAAACCGAATATGCCCCTATATAGTCTGGTAATCTAAGAATTAGGGAACAGACACCCTAATTGACGCGAATCCTAAAGATAGATCTATCGGGCCAAACAAGCCCCATCCAAAGTACCGGATGCTTTAGTACTTCGAAATTTATATCATGTCTGAAGGAGGATCCCGGAATGATGGGGATATTCTTATATGCATATTGTGAATGTCGGTTACAAGGTGTTCAATCCATATGAATGATATTTTTGTCTCTATGCATGGGACGTATGATTATGAGAAATGGAAGTATGAAATCTTGTGGTCTATTAAAATTATGAAATGATTCTTTATGATAAACTAATGAACTCACCAACCTTTTGGTTGACACTTTAAAGCATGTTTATTCTCAGGTACGAAAGAAATCTTCCGCTGTGCATTTGCTCATATTAGAGATATTACTTGGAGTCATTCATGATATATTTCAAAAGATGTTGCATTCGAGTCGTTGAGTTCATCAAGATTATTATTAAGTCAATTATATTTGGATATATTATGAAATGCTTTACATGCCTGTCAACTGTCGATGTAACGAAAGTTTGTCTTTTAAAAACGAATGCAATGTTTGTAAAATTTATCATATAGAGGTCAATTACCTCGCGATGTAATCAACTGTTGTGAATCGTTTGTAATCGATATGGACTTCGTCCGGATGGATTAGGATGGGTCTCTACAGTTGGTATCAGAGCGGTGGTCTTAGCGAACCAGGTCTTGCATTAGCGTGCCTAACTGATAGTTGTTAGGATGCATTAGTGAGTCTGGACTTCGACCGTGTCTGCATGTCAAAAGTTTTGCTTATCATTTTTCGGAAAACATCTGCTTATCATCCTTAGGAAATTACCTACTCATTATTCTTAGTCTAGACACATTTTACTGCATTGACTGCATGAATAGTGTATAGACAAAATTCATATCTTAGCGTATCTGACAATTCATATCTTAGCGTATCTGTTACTGTAGACCTTGCCTGATATCTCTCGTAAATTTCTCCTTAATTTAAGGGATCCTAGTACTATATATATCTATGCAAATTATGCATTGAGAATATCGTCCAACTATAAATTGCTGTCACTAAACTCTTCATACCAAAAATCTTTCCTGAGATCGCGTAAGATGGCCTCTACGAATCAACCAAGTTCCTCTGACTCCGAAGATAGCGTGACAGGAGCACACCAACCAATCAACTACCGTGATTACTGGAGAAAATGGGGGTGGGTTCGCGACATACTCACCCTATGGAGAAAGGAAGAAGGTACCCCATATCATGAATCGAATCTACCACCTAACCTTGGAGTACTTGACCCGCTCACCGGCGAACCCGTTCGCAACACCGTTTATACCCTATTTGCAAGAATTTTTCGTCTTGAATCTACCATTAACGGAACTAGAGAAGATATCCGACCACTACCTCACACTGATAATCAACCAGGGTTAGTAGAAGAAGTTAGAGAACTCCGAGCTCGAGTATTAACTTTAGAGAGCACGGTATACAATTTGCAATCATCAACAGTATCACCAACACCAGTAACATCACCAGCCTCAGCACCAATGGCACCAGTACCACCAACAACCCAAGTTTCAACAATCCATGCCTCAACATCTCATTCTGTACCTCGAGTATAATTATCGTTCCATAATCATTCTACATCATTTATCTTCGTTCGACATGACGATTATGGAAACTCTAATGTTTTAGAGATTATGTATCATAGTTCTAATCGTAAATCTGATGAGTTTAATATCACATTGACTCATTAAATCCATAATTACATCTGAAGAAAATATATATGTAAATATATTTTCATAAAGATTGTGATTAAAAATTCTTTCGTACAAACTGTTAATGGTTAAAATATTTTAACGGGTAAGTAATACCCGAGAAATATTTAAGATTTCACATTAATAAGTTACATTGTACATTCTTCGAATCTGATTCAACGGTCGATTACCATCCTACCTACATCTATCGATATATGAATCCGTTCACCACAGAATAACCATTTTCATTCAAATTCAATTTCATATTTGGATTTTTACTTACCAGAATCCAACAAGTGGCATAATGAAGAAATAATGGACACAATAAAAATTGATTAGAAACAGGCTAATTAACAATATGGAATTTTGTTAAGAAACCATGCTAACTGTTCCAGCTAACTGTTCCTAGCTAACTGATTACATTCTATTTATCGCATTTTATTTATTGCAACTTAATTATCGCAATTTACATTCCCGCAATTTTATTTATTGTCATCTAATTTCTGTTATTTACTTTATGCACTTTAGTTATCGTTATTTAATTCCTGTTATTTATTTTACGCACTTTAAATATCGGGACACGTATACAAGGTTTTGACATATCATGTCGATGCATCTATATATATTATTTGGAATCACCATAGACACTCTATATGCAGTAATGATCGAGTTCTCTATACAGGGTTGAGGTTGATTCTATAATAATATATATACTTTGAGTTATGATCGAGTCTGAGACATGTACACGGGTTACGATACGTATTAATTAATTCAAATATTATACATTAAACTATATATGAATTATTGGACGGTAATAGTGGACTATCGACTGTGGACTAATAACATTGGACAATTAAAATGAATTAAAATATTGATTATAACATATGAAACTAAACAATTCTTCAAGTTTGCTACTTGATTGCATCTTAAACCTCAATTGTATCTTGACAATTCTAATCTGCGTTCAAACCTTTAATAATTCTTGAAAACACCTCAATAGAGAGGATGAACCAACCGCACTTCATCTACGGAAGAAAAGATTGATGCATATAGTCATGCACCTGAAAATACTCGAAACCTGAGTAAACGTTTAACATGTATCTATGCTAGCTTCTTTGGCGTTATTATTACCGAAAATAACCTTGCAACTCCTGTTCGAGATAACTAATTTTGTCACAGCTCCAACAAATCAACTTCGACTTTTTGTTCGAAACAACCTTATTATAACCTTGATATATACGTTGTCTTTTCGCCTTCGTTACCGGGGAACTGTTTAAATCCCGTCACATTAACAGTAAACGTACCCGTAACTTCACTACTATTTGGCGAAAGTCACTTCGATAAATCACTATATTTATTTATTAATACCCTATCATATACTCATCCGCGTTCTGTAACGATAATTGCCATACCAATTACCGGGAATCAGCAATCAGTATTTCGAATCTCGCAACGTTTCTACATCAACAGTTATATGTATACATATAACCTTTATCTCTTAGAATTATGATCTTTCATTCTGAAATTTTGAAAAGCACTCAGTCTGCGAATTAATGCTCTGAATTTTGAAAAGTTGAATGAAGCAACAAAAACTGTACACGACCTTAACCGTCGAAAGTTTGATGATAAAGAATGGAGTATTGAAAACACTCAATAGAAAATTTAGTACCGAAAAACGGGTTATGCGAAACTATGAAGGAAACCGTGGACAAATTACAAAGAATAAGTTTGACTTCAAAGAATCCAAATGATTCAATGTCTGCTAAAGTCTTTAGCAAATATCTTGCTCCTTACTCTAAACCCTTGTGGAAAATAGTTTCTATCATCCTATGATCTTAGATATTCCGAGATATTATCGTATCTTTCATTATAAATATCCTCCATATTTCTGAAGATATTTTTATAACTATTCTTATCTGAAATCATTAATCTCTTCGTGCTATCAGTGTTACATCATATAGAAACTGATAGTTTCTATATTCTGTAAACTTTCGAGATTAAAATATGAATGGTTTGAAGTCGTGTTGGGGACTAAAGCATGAGTTAGTATAATATAATGACACTTGATCAACGTGATTATATTACAGTAAGTCATGCTGAGTTCTAATGAAACGTGATGATTCACAGATCATAACGTCATCATGTGCCATGTTACGCGATTCGTTCATTCTACTTCACCTCCGAACATATCAAGAAAATATATTCTTGATAGTTCTATTCTCAGTGATTCTGGTAATTTGACAAATCAAATTGTGCCATTACGATTTTCCTTCTTAGAACATTAACAATATTCATTCCGAAGTTTATATCTGCGAATTCTGAACCATTACAAGCGGTGTTTAATCGCAAGAAGAAGAAACGAAGGGACAAAGCTCCAAAATATAAGAGAAAATATAAAGCCCAATAACAACACGGAGGTTACAAACCGTAGATATTAATACGAATAACAATATAAAGATATGATATAATTAAGAATAGTATTACCCCAAGGTAATAGTAGGAGTAAACAAATTCTTCTGGAGAAAGATTGAAAAGAAGGATGGCAGAATTGATAATTAGGAAAATATCAAGGATTAGAACGGGATTAAGCATTTTCACAATCTTTTGGATGTATGAACTAAGAAAGAAAGTATAGGAATGGTGAGAATAATGAAACGGAAAAGTTTAATTTATAATGGAAATATCAGACAGAGTAATCGAGGCAGATCATCGTATTTATTTATAGAGATCTTAATTTCCTTACTCGCCGAAGAATCAAATCTTTTAGATTTCGAAGATTTTCTTTAAATCCCTTGAATTCCGAAATTCAACCATGACTACGTCACAAGTTAAAACGAAACTTCATTTATTCATTTCACTCTTTTGTGATAGCTTCATTCGTGCTCTTCGAATAATCAAATTATTTTATTTGTATTATTCAAACAATGATAGAACTCTATTTATCAGCTCATACTCGTCAGGAAAACATATTTATTGTTAGCCATGACGACCTCACTCAAATTTCGGGACGAAATTTCTTTAACGGGTAGGTACTGTGATGACCCGGGAATTTCCGACCAAATTTAAACCTAATCTTAATATGAATTCGACACGATAAGCAAAGTCTGTATTATTGAGTCTCAAAACATTTGAACTGTTTACATAGAAATCATTTGACCTTTGACTATTACCGACGATTCACGAACAATTGTTGTTAATAAATAGGTATATATGAATATATATATATATATATATATATATATATATATATATATATATATATATATATATATATATATATATATATATATATATATATATAATATATATGTAATTATATATGATAATTACAAATAATAAAAATATAATTTTAACAATAGAATTAGATATATAAAATAAGATACAAAATAATTTAGTTGTAATGAATTTATGTATAAAAATATATGGTTGCAATGCATAAGTATTATTATATTGTAAAATATATATATATATATATATATATAGTATAAATGGGTGTATTAAAAATTTCAATATCTACTTCTATATTAAAATAACATAATATCTTAAGTAAATATATGCTATTATATAAATAATTATTAAATATTACATAATTAATAATATGTAATATCTATATACTAAACTTATTTACAAGGTTAAAACATAGTTGTTAGATTATTGTTACTTTCATCTAAATAAATATTTAATATAAATATAAGTGTTATTATTATTACTATTATGTAAAATACATAAATATAAAATTTGATATAATTGGTTTGTTATATTATTATTATTATTAATATTATTGTTAACATTATTTATATAATTGTTTTATTGTTAATATAATTATTATTAATATCACTAGTATTATCATTACTAGAAATTCTATAAAACAACTTATTATTATTATTATTATTATTATTATTATTATTATTATTATTATTATTATTATTATTATTATTATTATTATTATTATTATTATTATTCTATTTAGTAAACTTATTGAAATTATCATTTTAATTACTATCATCATATTATTATGATTATCATTATTTTCAAATGTATTATTATTATTAACTCTATTATTATTATAAATATCCTTATTAAGATTAATAATATCAATGGACTCTGTTAATAAAATTTATATCATTGATTTATGTTATAAATTGTAATACAACATATATATATATATATATATATATATATATATATATATATATATATATAATAAATACGGATATATCCTATATATATAGGAAAATATAGATAAACTCTGTATATATATATATATATATATATATATATATATATATATATATATATATATATATATATATATAGGTAATACGTAAATGATCTGGTTGAATTTGACAGCTAATAGAAACAAATTGCTGGACATCAAAGTCCATAACTAGTACCAATCTGTTATAACTCACTATCTGATTTCTCTTTATCTATATTTTTATTTACTTCTGTCCACCTTCTGATAACGTCGACATCTCAAGTCACCATACAATAATTTAGAATTTATTACAAGTGTTATACTTCATTCAGTTAAGCAGATAAAAATCTAAATATCACTACAATTCAACAATTAAAATAGAAGACAGAAGCTCAAACCGGGTGAACCCTGTTTTTGGTCTCAAATTCAAACAGCTCGATTTTTAAATAAATTTCAAATTGTGTTGATTAAATTTTGTTAGGAATGTTTTACTTAATCTTTCTGTAAAGATTGAACTTTTAATTCCTTATAACGAACTCGAATTTTAAAAGTCAAAGTTCTTGAAACAAAAGTCAACAGGATGTTCTACAATCAAATTCAAACTCTTTGTTATGTTTTAAGTGAAATTAAGAGTTGAGAAAGATTCTAGGAAAGTTTTAAAACGTATTTCGTGTAGGAACTTTGAGCTGAAATAGCTTTAAAATTCGAAATCAAAGATTGACTTGATAAGGTGTCATCACGACTACAGCGACTGTTTTCTTTCTTCCTTGTATTTTTTTTTTATTTAAATCCCAATCACTACCTTTAAATGTTTCTGTTCGTTTGAGTACACACAAAACCAAATCATTAACTCTCTATTAAAAAGGTTTTGGGATTCAATCGACTTGGAATTAAGGTGAAGAAGACGGGTAAACAGATAGATATATATAGGTATAGTCTGTCATGTAATTCAGAAAGGCATGTCAGACGGGATGGTTAGAGTGTTGTGTAGGATACCGAGGGGTCATGGGTTCGACTCTCGTCAGAGGCATTTTTTTTTTTTTGGGAGAAGGCTCTAAAGGTAGTTTCATACTAAAAATTATTTTTATTATTAATTTCATCATTATGATTATTATTGTTATTTTTATTATTATTATTATCATTATTATCAGTTTCATTATTATTATTGTTTTTACTATTGTTATTATAAATTATTATTATTATGTTGACATTTATGATATGATTATTATTATTATCATTCTAGTTGATATTAATTAATATCACTCAATATTATTAGTAGTAGTATTAAGTGTTAGTGTTATTATTACAAGTATTGTAATTATTATTATTATTATCATAATTATAATTAGTATAACCATTATCATTATTATCATTACTAAAATTATAAGTATTATTAATGTGTTTATTATCGTTAAGGTTATCATTTATGTAATATTATTATCAATACAAAATTTAAGTAAAGTATCATTCTATTATTATTATTATTATTATCAAAATTATCTTTTTTTTTTTAAATTTAACATTTATTAAAGTGTTACTTTTATTAAAGTTATCATTATGAAAATTAAAATTTTTATTATTAACATTACTATCATTATTATTACTATCCTTAGTTTAGTATATCTACAACTATTAATAAATGATCTTTATATAGCAATATGATTATTACACATAACTTAACTATATTAATACTTTTATTGATTAAAAATATATAAAATGAATACATTTAATTAAATAATGAAATATTTAAGTATCAATATAAAAATCATATCACTAATAATAATATATACAATTGTTCAATTTCGATTATATGTTTTAATATATATATATATATACGAATGATATAGGTTCGTGAATCCGAGGCCAACCCTATACTTGTTCAATGTCGTTAAATGTATTTTTACTACAAAATACAATAGGTGAGTTCATTTAATCCCTTTTTACTCATTACATTTTTGGGCTGAGAATACATGCAAATGCTTTATTAACTGTTTTCCAATATTTATATGCGTGAGTTTCATTTGCTCCCTTTACTCTTTACATTTTTGGGCTGAGAATACATGAAAATGCTTTATTAACTGTTTTACAATAATTATATGCGCGAGTTTTATTATTCCCTTTTTAAATACTTTTGCAATATATATTTTTGGGACTGAGAATACATGCGCTGCTTTTATAACTGTTTTACGAAATAGACACAAGTAAATGAAACTACATTCTATGGTTGGATTATTAAACCGAATATGCCCCTATATAGTCTGGTAATCTAAGAATTAGGGAACAGACACCCTAATTGACGCGAATCCTAAAGATAGATCTATCGGGCCAAACAAGCCCCATCCAAAGTACCGGATGCTTTAGTACTTCGAAATTTATATCATGTCCGAAGGAGGATCCCGGAATGATGGGGATATTCTTATATGCATATTGTGAATGTCGGTTACCAGGTGTTCAATCCATATGAATGATATTTTCGTCTCTATGCATTGGACGTATGATTATGAGAAATGGAAGTATGAAATCTTGTGGTCTATTAAAATTATGAAATGATTCTTTATGATAAACTAATGAACTCACCAACCTTTTGGTTGACACTTTAAAGCATGTTTATTCTCAGGTACGAAAGAAATCTTCCGCTGTGCATTTGCTCATATTAGAGATATTACTTGGAGTCATTCATGATATATTTCAAAAGATGTTGCATTCGAGTCGTTGAGTTCATCAAGATTATTATTAAGTCAATTATATTTGGATATATTATGAAATGCTTTACATGCCTGTCAACTGTCGATGTAACGAAAGTTTGTCTTTTAAAAACGAATGCAATGTTTGTAAAATTTATCATATAGAGGTCAATTACCTCGCAATGTAATCAACTGTTGTGAATCGTTTGTAATCGATATGGACTTCGTCCGGATGGATTAGGACGGGTCTCTACAATAAAATCCTAATCTTCAGCTTATATGCATCATGAAAACATACTTATTGTCAGCCATGACCATCCCAATCAAATTTCGGGACGAAATTTCTTTAATGGATAGGTACTGTGACAACCCGAAAATTTTCGACCAAATTTAAACTTTAATCTTTATATATTCCCGACACGATAAGCAAAGTTTGTAAGTTGAATCTCAAGAATTTTAAACCGTGTTCATACATTCATTTAACCTCGACCAAATTATGACGATTTACGAACCATTATTTAATTGGATATGAATATGTATAGGTATATGTATATATAACAGTCTGAGAATGTTAACAAAATATTAAACGTATAATACTTTATATGAACGTATTTGTTTCAATATGATTAGTGATGGAATTAGAAGATAATATCAAATGATTGATTTATCAGATACATTGAATTATGATTACGAGTCCCTATTGAGATGTCCACTTTGATTTAGAAAATCTTTTCTTTTTAACGATATTCGGAATAAATGGTAAAGTGATCTTCGAGTAAGGACAAAGTGTCAAGTAGCGAGAGCAAGTCAGATTGGTGGAAATTTCTGTTAAATTCCAATACATGCCTTACAATAATTGCCCTTTAGCTGTTGATAAGATAAATTAATTAACCTTCATATTAGGTATTGTGAAAGTGAAATTAGGGAATATAGGTAAATTAGAAAATACATATTGACAAGTTAAATAGATCGACGTTTTACATTAAGATGATTGCATACGTTTGATTTTCCCTTAGACATAATCCTACGAGTCATGATTAAAATGGAAATTTAAAACCTTGAAACCTGATATGATTCATATATAACATTACTTTCTTAAACGAAAACGTGTTTTCGATATAATAAACTTTTATTACTAAAAACGTCTTATGACATAACAACTTCTATTATTATAACCTTTGTAATAAAATGATTTTTTTTTATAATTTTGATTATTAAAATGCTTTATGAACGTTTGCATATAAATGAACTATATCAATTTTTAAACTTTAAAATACAAATGTTAAGAAATAGTAATTCTTAATATTTAAACGATTTCTAAATATATAAGTTTGGAATGACATTAGTTTTGAAAAACTATATTATGTAAATAGTTCAAATTTATATTTCAAAATGAAAATATAAATATATAATTTAGTCATAAAACGTCCTGATTTAAACTAATATATTTTGACAAACAACGAGCCACTGATTTATAGAAGAAAATGACCACAACGCTCAATTTTATAAGTTACATTTTTTATAAGGTAAATTATTGACGAGTAAGTCAAATTATTAATAAGGGTACACGTCGCATAACGTAAAAGGCTAGTTTTCTAAACGTACGAAAGTGCGTTCGAAAAACCGAAAGTGGTACATGAGTCGAGTGACAACGTACGAGTCATTTGAACAAAAATTATATTTTTACTACGCACGTAAATATAATATAATATTTAATTAATTCTAAAGATTAAATATAATATATATTAAATAATATATAATTTAAGTATCATGTGTAATGTAAGTGTCGGCACACTTTGTGTTGAGCGAATATGAGATGAAGGAGAGGCTCATGCGATCGCATGAGTCCCTCTCACAAACCTCATGCGATCGCATGAGGTGGTAGGTGAGTTTACATCCTTTAAATTTCACGATTTCTGGTTCAGCTTTCATTCATCTGTTTCCCTCGATCTCTCTTCACATACATACATATATATTTATTAATTAGTATTATTATTATTAAGATTAATATTATTATTATTAATCGTATTATTAGAAGTAGTAGTATTATTATTAGTATTTATACATAAAATACTATGACGGAGTCATGAGCGGGTTATGTCAAAAATGGATTTTATGAGCAGGATATGGCTAAGGAAATTATGGGTTATAGCTATGAAGGTGATGGGTATGGTTCATGGGTATGCTCGTGAGGTCAATCTAGTGTTTATCATCTCCGTTGCGTTTACGTACCTTTCCTGCAATATTGAATCTCAATATTGATACGTGAGTACTCATAATTTAATTTTTACATACTAATAGTGTATCCCTGACTAGTGCTCGAGTATATAGGATTGTGCATGCTTGTACTTTTGATATTGCCATTAGATAGGATGTGTTGAATCTTGAATTAGTTACATATGCGGTTGAGATAATGTATAAGATATGCATGTCGTTGGAAAGCTAGCGAAAAATTAAGAACTTTTCATTTAGATATCGAATGGTTTCGATGAACGGATTAGAAGTTATAGTCAATTGAATCTTTGTATTATTATTAAAAATGATTATTACTATCGTCGTTACTATCGTCGTTATAACTTTTATCTAATTATTATTATTATTATTATTATTATTATTATTATTATTATTATTATTATTATTATTATTATTATTATTATTATTATTATTATTATTATTATTATTATTATTATCTTTATCAATAAAAAGTGTTAACATTAAAAATTATTATTATTATTATTATTACTATCGTATTTATCGTTAAAATTATAATTTGTATTATTATCATTAAAATAGTTATTAAGTATTATCATTAAGATTATCATAATATTTATTATCATTAATATTATTAAAACTAATATTAGTAACACTTAATTTTTATGATTACTATTATTATCATTAAAATGAACACGTTATAAAAGACAATTAAAAGTTATTAAACGAATCCATTAATAAATAATAAGTATGAGTATCATTGATGAAACTAAAATATTGTAAGATATTAATTTAGATAAAATTATCGTTCTTATTATTTTATCATTACTATTATTAAAAGTATCGTTAGTATTAAAACTATCATTTTAACAAAAATTATCATTTTAAATGAAACGTTATAGTTATTACAAAATTTCATTATTATTATTATCATTTTAAATAAAATTATTATTTTAAAGTTAATATTAAAAAGTATCGTAAATATTAAAGTTATCATAATTAGAATTATCATATTATCATAATACCATTTTTCGTAAATATAAATATTATTATTATTATTAGTAGAAAAATAATAATTATTATTACAAAATAAAATAACTTTTACTTACTATTATCATAGATATTATTTTATCAAATAAATATGTGATACAAATATATTTTTACTACGGGTAATAAAATTACTTTAATAATACCTATCATATTATCTTTATAATATTAAATCAACTCTATAAATTTTATTACTTAATATATATAAAAGTATATTTTATTATATAAATTTTAATATAAAATTTATTTATTAATAAATGAATTATATTATTTACTCTAAATCTTTTAAAAATATTTAAAAATATAAAACGACGATATTTAAACTATATACTGATCATGTATAGATTTTTGAAAATTATTTTAAGTCAAATTGAATTTTGTTGACTTTTGCATATTAGTCTCGAGCATTAGGATTGTGATACACTATGACCTAAACTAAATTGTTAGACAAATTTTGACCAACATATATATATATATATATATATATATATATATATATATATATATATATATATATATATATATATATATATATATATATATATATATATATATATATATAGGTTCGTGAATCCGAGGCCAACCTTGCACTTGTTCAATGACGTTATATGTATTTTTACTACGAAATACAGTATGGTGAGTTTCATTACTCCCCTTTTAAATGCTTTTGCAATATATATTTTGGGACTGAGAATACATGCGCTTCTTTTATAACTGTTTTATGAAATAGACACAAGTAATCAAAACTACATTATATGGTTGAATGATCGAAGCCGAATATGTCCCTTTTAGCTTGGTAGCCTAAGAATTAGGGAACATCACTAATTTTGAGAATTAGTGCACGCCTAATTGACGCGAATCCTAAAGATAGATCTATTGGGCCTAACGAACCCCATCCAAAGTACCGGATGCTTTAGTACTTCGAATTCGTTTTTATCATGTCCGAAGGATTTTCCGGAATGATAGGGGATATTCTTATATGCATCTTGTTAATGTCGGTTACCAGGTGTTCAATCCATATGAATGATTTTTGTCTCTATGCATGTGATGTATATTTATGAGAAATGGAAATGAAAATCTTGTGGTATATTAAAATGATGAAAATGATTGATTATGATAAACTAATGAACTCACCAACCTTTTGGTTGACACTTTAAAACATGTTTATTCTCAGGTGTTAAAGAAATCTTCCGCTGTACATTTGCTCATTTTAGAGATATTACTTGAAGTCATTCATGGCATATTTTGAAAGACGTTGCATTCAAGTCGTTGAGTTCAGTAAAGATTATGATTAAGTAAACGGCAGATTAGATCATTTATAGATAGATATTATGAAATGGTATGCATGCCTGTCAACTTTCGATGTAATGAAAGTTTGTCTTTTAAAACGAATGCAATGTTTGTAAAATGTAACATATAGAAGTCAAATACCTCGCGATGTAATCAACTATTGTGAATCGTTTATAATGTATATGAACGGGTCCTTTCACTTCTTCTCTATTTACTGTGCTCCGACTTGTGTGTTAAAACTTCTCGAGCCTCCAAGGTGTACTTTCTATTAGTGGGTCGGGTAAGAAACTTTGTTGGGTCAAGTGAGATCACACCACACTTTCTTATGATACACAAAAACCTTGCCCTCTTGGGAAAGTACCTAGGTGGTGGTGACGTTTAGAAACGAAAGAAAATGCACTTTGGGTTAAATCGTTACTAGTAATTACGGGGTGAGGTGGGCTAGGTAATGTTATTGTGAGCAGGTACAATAGAATTGGATCAACCTGGCTTTGTATCGTCAAAGGAGGCAATGAAATAGATTCATTGAGAGTGGAATTTTCAGGATCTTTTTGCAGGAAAATTAAAACAGGAGAGCAAAACAAATTTTGGAATGACATATGGATTTCCAACAACTGTGTCAAGGAAAGGTTTAGTCACTTGTACATCCTCAAAGGAAATAAAGATACCAATGTGAATGAAAGAGTGAAATTTAATAACGGATCATTCGAAGGGCAGTGGGATGGCTTAGAGCACCAAGGGGTAGATCACTTGCTGATCTTGATGAATTAAATAAACTACTGTCAACATTTTCGCCAACTAACAGAATAATCAATCACTGGGATTAGGTTCTTGACACCAACGGGTCACTCACTACAAAACATCTTGCAAAATTGATCTAACTGCAGAAATAAATGGATACCGACTATTGCAGACGTCACGAAACACAGGAGTTCCGCTTAAGGTATTCATTTTTTCTTGGAGATCTATGCTCAAAAGAATCCTGGTACATATTGAATTAGATAAGAGAGGATGAGATTTGAATTCGATGAGATGCCCATTGTGCGATGATGCATTAGAAACTATGGAGCATATTCTATAATTATGTAAAGTCATAAATGGATTGTGGGAAAATTTGTACATATGGTGGGTCATTAATGAAGACAACCTACAAACATAGGGGAAGTATTTTTGAGTGATTGGATTGGCACAATGGCACTGGGTTAGAATTGGGCAAAAGGTTTGTCATGCTACAAAGTGGGTATGTGGTTACTCAATATGGAGAAATGGAAATAATAAGGTATATAGAAACAACTGGTATCATCCTCAATATTTGATGATATTCAAATTAAAAGCAATGGATATCAAAGAGGTTCACAAAATCGTCACTGGAATGGCTTCAGTGGCTAATCAATTCGGGTATCTATGTTCTTTCGTCTCAAAGAGTCAGTGTTGGATAAATTGTAGAATATACAGAGTATATCAATATAGTCTTGTACATAGCAGTTTTTATATAATGTCTTTATCGTTTATTGTTCAAGTAGTCTGCTACTTGTTAATTGAAATTGTTGCTTCTTGCTTGCTGCACAACATGCAACCAAGTTGGCATTCATTCTCCATGTATTTAGAGAAGATAAAATTACGCCATTGGTCCTTAATGTTTCCCCAAAGTTTCATCGATAGACCTTAAGTATTTTTTTGACTTGGATGCCTATGACTAAATCCAATCTGTATGAAGTGAGTGTTGAGCAGGAGCTTGTTGATTCTATGGCTGCATGGAATAATTTTATCAAGAGTCGGGACTGAATATAAACATAGCTAAATCCATTATGTATGGGGTGGGTGTTGAGCAGGAGCTTGTTGATTCTATGACTGATGCGCATGGTTGCATTGCAGGTTCCCTACTCTTCAAGTTTTTGGGTTTCACATTGGGTGCTGGCATGAAAAGGATTGCAAGTTGGAAACCGTTGATCGATAAGTTTAAAGCAAAGCTCTCAAGATGGAAGGCGAATTTGCTCTCGGTTGGGGGTCGTTGTACTCTCATCAAGTCAATTTTGGGAATCATTGCTATTTACTTCTTTTCTTTGTATCGAGCGCCTAAAACCATGGTTCATTCCCTTGAAAAAATTTGTGCATCTTTCTTCTGCAGCGATTCTTCATCATGTAAAAAGATGCATTAGAGCAAATGGGACTTGTTTTTGGCTTTAAGGAAAATGAAGGGTTGGAGATTGGTAGCTTAAACTATATCAATCTTGCATTAAATTTAAAATGGTATCGGAGATCAATGAACTCACCTAATTCGTTATGGGTGCGCACATTATCTTTCATACATGGTGCGTCTCTTAGTTTTTAAGGTAATGTTTGTTCCTATTCGGGTGTATGGAGTGTGATTGTTAAAAATGTTAACTTTGTGTTTTTAAGTGGTTTAATAACCAAAGGAAGTTTGCGTAGATGTAATGGTAATGGTGACCACACTTCTTTTTGGAATGGTAAATGGTTGGGAAACTTTACGTTGGCTTCGCGATACAACAGATTGTTGTGTTTACATTCTGTCCCAATTGTCATGTTAGCGATCACATACAAGCTAATGGTTTTAAATGGGCTTGGTCACGAGTTCTACCTGCGACCTCTTTGCTTCCTTCGTTAATTGGTGACCTGCAACCAGTTGTTCTTTTTGATCGCCCGGACAAATGGTCACGGGACATCGAAAATGATGGGGTGTTTTTATTAGAGGTATCAGACTACTTAGACGATACATTACTCCCTTCTTCTTTGTGGCGAACAAGGTGAAATAAGCACGTTCCTTTAAAGGTAAAAATCTTTGCTTGGCGTCTTCTTCAAGATCGACTTCCAACTCGCTCGAGTCTTGTGTTTCGCGGGATTGACATAGACAATCATTTTTCCAATATGCAGTGTTGTGGTGGAAATCCGGGATCATTTATTCATTTTGTGCAATGCAGCTCGAGCTATATGGTGTAAGAATAATCGTTGAATTGGTGATTTGTGACATGATACCTCCTCGGTAGATGATTTATTTGCGTGGTTAGATGTTTACACTGGCTCAATTGCGCAAGTGACTAGACTTTCGAGTATTATATTTACAGTATTATATCTTCGGCTCTTTGGTGGATCTGACAACTACGTAACGACATAGTTTTTGACACTAATAGCTTTAGAGAAAGTGATATGTATAATAATATTTGTCTTACTGTTTTTCTTTGTTAAATGGTAGAAGCAAAATTGTACCTAGGTGGTCAACTATGTTATTAAATCCTATGTAATTCTTTATTTTTCTTCACTAGCTCTTTCCCACTCCTTTAACAAAATTCAGCTTTTAAAAAAAAAATATGTCACCAAATTTACAATAAAAAATTTACAGAATTACATGACATGACACCATTTAATTTATGATTTACTTCTAGTTATTATGCTCCTTTAATTCATTTGAATAATTAGTAACTAATCTTTTTATATATTTTTCAAGATTAAACTTATACTCCATTATTATCATTTTCAAGAAATACCACGTAACAAACCCTTTGATGAAAAACTTGTTGTAGTCGATGTCTACCAAACTCGTTTGAATATCCAAACACTTCACGCGAGTTAAGTACGATGTAATATGGGCAACACTACAAACATAATAATTTCGTGTAGCAGTGGGCATTGTTAACTACAGTACTATCTGAGACAACAATTTTTCCTTTTGAAAATTTTTGTTGAATTTAAAATCTTTTTTTAGAAATGAACCTAAATGGTATGAATGAGCTTATCTCGTTAAGCTGATGAAGGACTTGAAACAGGACTCAAACGAGGATGTCGATGCTACGATGACTCTTTAGTTTCCAAATCGGACTCGTTGTATTCTCTTCATGAGTCGCTTTAATTAAAATTTCGAGTATATATGAAATTTTTGGTTCATCTTCTTGTTTCGGATTTCAATTTCGTGTTTGATCTCATAGTGAGTAGAGTGTAACTTCGTTTAGGGTTTTTTCGTGGAGTTGGGTTGGATTGGGTTAGGTTGACTATGCTTTCATTTGTTGTTTCTACTTTGTACGTGGTCTCGATGTACTTGTCAGATTTTTGCAAGTTTTTTTTTTTTTTTTTTTTTAATTTATTTTGAAAGACAAACCTCAAACTGTAGCTAGTGGGAATTGAAAATGGGTTTCTTTTCGAGATTCGCAAGCATTCAACCGCTATATCACCTCTTGAAGTTTTTGCGTGCTGTTTTAATTTTAATATTAATATTAATATTAATAGTAATGGGAAAATTGTTTGAAAATGTATTGAACTTACACCAAATTTCTATTGTAGCATCCAACTTTCAAATATTCTATTGTATGCATCTAACTATTTAAATTGTTATATTGCATGTGTTTAACTTGATGTAACAAATAACCTTCTAGGTCACTTCAATTTCATTTATAGACATTTACATTATTGGTCCATCATATTTGTAAACCCTAATTTCATTGGTCCCATTTTTTCATTTAGGTAGATTAACTTGGGTTTCTTGGCTAACTACTTCGACGCTGTTAATAAAATTAGAACACAATTATTAAAGACAACCGTATTTGAATTAGCTTGGGTTTTCAAGTATAATGTCTTCTGTAAAATCCCTCAACCTAAACAAACCTAATCCACATAACCTTCCATTTCCACAAAGATTAATAGCATACCGAACAAATACAAACATTCAACAACAACTGTATATTCTTGTTTGTTCAAACCATAAAAACACTTTCACTAAAATCCCACAACCTAAGCAAACGTAATCCACATAACCTTCCATTTTCAAATTTCCATCACTCAGATCGATTATGCATTTCCACATAATTAAATTTGGTTTCCTTTTATGTTTGAATTTGGGTTTCCACTTTTGATGTGGGTCTGTGGAATTTTTTAGAAGAAAGATAATTCACTGATGAACATGGGTTAAATTAAACGAAGAAGAAAAGAGCTTTTTAATTAACCCATGTTTGAATTTTGTGTTTATTCGATGGGTTAATCAACCCATGTTTGAATTTGGTGTTTTAATAATTATATATTTTTCCATTACGTTGCTGTGAATTTGATGATGATGCTTAGATTTTTTTTTTTTTTTGAAAACGAAGATAAAGAATCCTAGTCAATAAATGAAAAAATAATAATAATATAAAAACTTAATTACTAAATGAAAAAGAAAATGATATAAGGGACCAATAAAATTAAGGTTTACAAACATGAGAGATCAATTATGTAAATCTCTAGAAATGAAAGTAAGGTGACCTGAAAAATAACCTGTTATAACAGGTTAAATCTATACAATACAACTATTTAAATAGTTGAATGCATACAATAGAAGATTTGAAAGTTGTATGCATGCAAAAGAAATTTGATGAAACTTCGATGCATTTTCATACAATTTTCTCAATGTTAATATACATACTTGCCTTTTATAAAAAACAAAATTAAGTAAATTTTGAGTTTTGTTTTCCGGCGGCCTAAAGGGGAGGGGAAAGTCGAGTATATGCTTGGCACCATGTCTTCTTAAAACTATTTTAAATGTACAATATGGTCATTTTGTTAAGTTGGAAAATATAGTAAGATGTTTAGTTTATGGTATAAGCGATTGAGGATTACCCATACCGCAACATAATTATAACGGCTTACAAAAGATTCATATGCATGTACATTTATTTATCTTAGCAAGTTATATTTATTCATGTTTTGTTAGTTTTCTTTATTTTTTTAAGTGGTGTAACTTAGCTCTCATGAGAGGGTGAATAACAATGACAATGGGTAAAGAGTACAGACATAATGATTTATGGTTACCAACGTTTCAATTGGCATCATGATCTCCTCATCTAAATTTGTTTTAATTATGTTTTTTTCTAAAAAATGCATCATATCTTTTCAGCCCCTCAAATTTTTTTTTTTTTTCAACCCCTCTCACTTTCCATATTATATTTCTCCTTTTATCTTATATTATAAAATTATATTGATTATTATTCCGTATAAATTATAATTAGACTTTTTGGTTGCTATTTCTTGTTATGTTTTGATTTATTAAGAGTATATATCAAATATAATATTTGATTAAATTCTATTTATTTTTTTCGAAAGGCAAATTTATTCAAATCAAACGAAAGTAGCATTACATTTACATGAGACTTAAGAAGTAATCACGGGAAAAGCATGAAACATACAAGAAAAACAGACTGATGCATATCCGACTTAAGTAAACATAAAAGACATATAACATATGCAAGCTGCTGAAAATGCAACCTGCATATGACCCAATTACATATTGTTTGCACATGCAGCGGGATTTGTAAGTCAAAGATGCCAGTCAATCTTCCTCTTGTGCTTCTATTTTACATTATAAATTTTGTGTAAAATCGACCAATATTGCATATTATAGTCGTATGTTTTAGCTTTATATAATAAGAACTATTAGTATTTTCGAATATTAATATTTGATATAAGAATTATAAATCAAGCATAAATAACTAATTATTAGGATATGACACTCATTATATACTCCGTATATAACAAAATGATAGGATAACCTAATGACACCAAACTTAATTAATTATGACTTTAAATTCATTTCTATGTTAAGCTACATACCAAAATGGTCCCCTAGGCCATAACCACTAGGAAAGTTGGTACAAGTTTATTGAGAGTAGGGCTAAACAAGCACAACTCATGGTTTTTAATTATAACGATAAAGTAGTTACCTCATTTATTTTGCTTAAAAAAAGATTATTTGCAAAAATTCATAATTACCGTATATATATATATTAAACGAAGAAGCCAATATTCAAGATTAAAGAGGACAACTTATACACATATATACATCCCCCATCTCTCTGATTAAATATTATATGTAAAGTTACATTTGGTACAAAATTAAACGTCTAATATTAGATTATATTACTCTTAGTGAAACGAATAAGAAAAAATTCAGTCATTATATATATATATATATCAAATGATAACTAATGGAGTACAAAAGTTTAAGCTCGTTGTGTGAAGAACTTGTTTGCAACAATACATGAGTACACTAAATAAATTATACAATTTTGAAGTAGTTATTGTTAGAATAGAGATAGGCACAGCTCGTTTGTGGGATTAGGGCTTCTAGAGTTTGATTGTAGCCTCTATAAATATTGATCAATAAAATATTATAACCTACGGGTTCTATCATTCTAACATGGTATCAAGCCTACAATTTTGAACTAGTTATTGTTATAACAGTTATAAATACTATACACATATAAAAAATTGGGACAAATTTTTTATCAGATAAAAAGCTAAAAGGTTAAAAATAATAATATCAAAAATAATTTATGAATATATTTTGATAGATAAAAGGAATAAGACACTCTAAAATGACAATTATCAAAATACTCCTGAATGAATAGTGTCAAACGACATTGTTTTATCTCACGACTATTATTATTACTATTATATTACTATTATTATGTATTTTATTTTTTTGGCAAAAAAAAATTATAACTTATATAAAAACTCGGAGACGATCATCGAAAAGATGAAGCCTCAGAATGATTACAACCAAAGGCATCAAAGTTGTCCAATAAGAAAACATCACAAGCTACAAACACAACATTAAAACTGACTGAGTCCTACACTAACTAAGAGAAGCACCGACCAACAACGCAAGATAACCAATACCATCTCACGACACAAATACGTCGCACGAAAAAAAAAAAAAGAAAAAAAAAAAAAAAAAAAAAAACTCCACAATTGGCATCAACATGTCATATTCCTTCAACATTAAACTCCCCCAACTCCTCACCATGAACATTTTGGACCTTAGGCTTTTTTTTTTGTCTTTTCTTATATGTTGGCGCCGCTCTCGAACTAAGCATTTTTCCTTTAACCCATTTATCTTTGAGGTCTCTCATAGCCTCCACATAAAAGTTAGCCTCTTTACCCGATGATGTACCACTATCATCTCCTCTAGTCCTGTAACACCCCGTCAACATGCGGCTTGACGTGGCGTGTTACTTTTGAAGTCAAAGTCTAGTCGACGCACTATATGCGACGTTTTCAAAAAGTAACATTCGTTTATTAAACGAAAATCAGAGTAACCGAGTCTTACAACGCTTTACAAAAACCGTCAAGTAAAACCAAAGTAAATGTATTTAAACAAAAATGTAAAGAAAATATGAATGCTAAAATGATAGTTTCAAAAGACTCCATTGATGCCATGCTTGACCTCTACACAGTCTCTTGGTTTGCGAAAGCTAGCTACTGTCATTCACCTGAGAATAACATGCTAAAAAGTCAACACAATGGTTGGGTGAATTCATAGGTTTAAAGTTATGTAATGCAGGCATAGACCACGAGATTTCAGTTTAAAACAATATTAAAAAGTAGTGTATAGAATCATGAGCACTCGAATTATGAAGCTTAACACCTGCATATGATAACTCGCACGTCTTCTTTTACCCTATCACAGCGTATACCATCCAAGTATACAGTTACGAAAGTAACATGCACCTCCGTTAAGTTTGAGGTAGGGTTTGTCAAAACCCAATAGATCTATCCATATGATTCGCGCATAATTAACTATCCGAGCTAAGGGCTTTTTGGGTTGTAACTTATGTGACACCGGTTTAAGTTACTCGTGTTTACGTTGTTAAACAGTGGTAAAGAAGCAAGTATTCTCATCCCAATAGTTTAAAACAGTTGTAAAGTAATAAAAAAGTTGGGACTATGAATTCACCTTAACGCACAACAGTTATAGTATAACCAAAGTATTCAAGTTGCGGTCCAAAGTAGTCAACCTATATCAATCAGGTTTGGTTAGTCTTGGATCATTGGCATCATTATCTTAGCTGCCATTGTTCTTTCGTTTAAGTGTTCTCAATAGTTGTTCTTGGTTTTTATGGATTCTTTTTAGGATTCGTGTGTTTACTATATTCATAGTTAGATGCTATACAACTAGGCGTAACGATTTCGGTTGCTATCAAGTAAGTCAATAGACAGCCTGACGACCGGGGGCCAGGAGTCGTTTGGTCAGAGCGTATCATGACTGTTTGGAAAATCCAGCAAGCCATATCCCAAATGATCGATCAATAGACACCATATATGCCCGTAAGTAGCGGTGAAATTCATAAGAGTCGTATGTTATCCGTTTGTGATCATAGTTCCACTTTGTATATTATGCTCTTGTATAATACGTATTGTGTATGTGTCCTCAATATAGGAATATTAAGTGTGTTTATTGTCGTTGCTATGTATCATCTGTTCTTATGTATTCTTTGTGTGTATAGGAATACATCACAACTATTATGTTCCACGTATACATACATATTGTATATTATATAATATATAGTTACATATCTTTATTAGAAGTTATATGATAATATATTAAATATATATTATTAGTTAGTATTATCATAATTCTTATAATAAAGTATATGTCTTGATATGTTCATCTATGAATATTTATCCTTACGATTTATTAAAATTATTTCGATTAACATATCTTTCATACAATTAAATATAAAATCTATATCACATATACTAACTATAGAAATAAACCACATAATTGAAAATATAAAAGCATATATTTATGACTATTAAATTTAAAAACTTTCTTTTGTTATTTAAAGTTTTTCTTATAATAACTTATGTTATCATAACAAGATGAATTATTTCCAAATTACTTAAAAAACATCCTACAAAAATTGTATCTTTAATCCACACGCCTAACGTAGAAAACTAAATTAGGCTGTGCTGGGTATTACTAAAGGAGCTAAAGGAAAGTTACATATTCACGAAGATAGGTTGAGGCAGAAATGCCTGGTAAAAGTCCATTAGTGTGACCCGGTAGTGCTTCAGTCAAAAAAGTTCAAAGGTATAAGTTTTTCAGTCTTTTTATTTTTAAGTAATTTAGAAATAATTCATCTTGTGTTGTCATTTAAACTATTCACGTATGGATTAAAGGATTATTTGACAACACAAGATGAATTATTTCTAAATTACTTAAAAATAAAAAGACTGAAAAATTTATACCTTTTATCTTTTTTGACCGAAGCACTACCGGGTCACACTAATGGACTTTTACCATGCATTTCAGCCTCAACCTATCTTCGTGAATAGGTAACTTCCCTTTAGCTCCTTCAGTAATACCCAACACCGCCTAATTTCGTTTTCTACGTTAGGCGTATGGATTAAAGATACAAATTTTGTAGGATGTTTTTATTTAAGTAAGATATAGATAAGTTATCTTGATCATGATTAATACAAGATATTATAAGAAAAGTTGAATATTCATGCATGTTGAAAGAGTACATGGAAAGTGAAATTGAAAAGTACGTACATGGAAAACAAAGAAAGATACAAGATGAGAGAAGTTGTCCCACTTCTCTATTACATTTCTTATTTATATTACAAAAGATCCTTGACAACTAAAAGCCTACTTTGTCATTTTTATGACACTTGGAGTATAAAATAATGAGTCATTCTTGACTCTGGATATTTGAAGTCCACATATCCTTGAACATTGCATGCATATCTTGTTGAAGTAAGTGTATCATTACTATATACTATCTTTCTTGGAAATTTCATCTTGACTTTTATGACTTCTAGGGATTTGTCTTTATAATTTAGATATTAATTAAGGAGATTATCCTTAATTAATTATCATCGGATTTAATCTTGATTTTTTCTTTACCTTTCTGACTGGTGCATTCTGGGCAGATATCTTTCTTATGTTTTCCGAATTTGCATAATCTTGCTTGAGCTGTAGGGCTTAATCTTAATTTTCCTTTTTCTAATAAGTCTATTTTGCTCATTAAAAAATTATTAGCAGCTCGGGGAGTCTCTTTTGCCGGAGAAATCAAAACTGGAGAATACCTGCTTCCTCCACTATAAGTTTTGAATCCCTTTTTAAAGTTGGATTCCATTCCTTGTAAAATTATTCTTAATCCTAATGCTCTTCTATAATGGATATTGGATTCATTATAATTAGAAAACTCTTTTCTTTGATTTTCAAAGTTATCATTCAAGTCATCAGATTTTAATAGTTGTAAAAAACGGTAAGCAAGATATTGATAGTCTTGGTAAAAATCAGGCCCTACTGACAAAAGTTTAATGACAAGAATATCTTTTGGTGCTATTGAACTATTTTTCAAATAACAATCTTTTACTGAATTCATTATCCAGTTTGGCAATTCGGATATTTTTAGAAAATCCGGAGAAGTAAGATAAATGGTGTTTATAGCTCCGAAATGATACCAATATCTTATTTCTCTAGGAGAAGATTTTTGTAAATAGTTGAGTCTGGGATATACCCCTTCAAAATTTACAAATCTGGATTCTGTATTTGTGAGATTATATAGTTCCCTCATCATTCTTATCTGGTTTTCAGCAAAGGTGGGAATGATGGGCTTTTAATCATCTTTTTTGTTTCATAAATATCGGAGTTTTGGTTGTGGGGTCTAAATGAATATGATTCACTTTTCTCCTTATCAACATCCACCATGTCTTCATCTTTGATTGAAGAAGATGAAGGTATACCCGACTCAAATTTTTCTTTTAATATCTTTTTAAGGTCGTCGCTATAGGATTTATAATAAGTAACTCTTAGGAGTATCGAAAGGCTTAGCCTTTTGACTAACTATATTACCCGTGAAATATTATCAGCAAGATCTCCCATATTATCTGCAATTTATGCTATATCTTGAGCTTCTTCATCTATATCGTTGATTACTTTATCTAGATCTTTGAAATTATTATCTATCTTCTAAAATATGTCTTCCATCTCTGGTAAGAAGATCAGCTAAAGCAGTTTTTTAGATTTAATAATTTCAATATCAAAACCGTACCCAGACAAAAGAGTTTACCATCTTATCAACCTTTTATGTTCGGGTTTTGAGGGCAAATTATTTTTAAAAAATGCCTTTACTTGTGTATTATCGGTCCTTAAAATAAACTTATGAGGTAATAAAAAGTAATGTAATTTTTGGTAGCTTCCAATACTGCTAATAATTCTTTTTCATTTATATGATATCTTGTTTCAGTGTCACTAAATGTTCCTGAACAATATCTACATATGCTTTCGCTAATAATATCTCCACCTTTATTATAATCTTTTCTTTTTAGTATTCCGCTCTAGCATTCTTCTGAAGCATCTGTTTCTATGACTACGTCACTATCTTCTCTAGGTAATTGTAATTTTGGTAAGCTTTTACAATTTTCTTTTATTTTTATTACCATTATAATATTCTCCTTGAATTTTGTACGGTTCTAAATTTTCTTCTTTTTCAAGTATTGCATTAAATCTACTAGAAGTAATTAATCTTTCAATGGGGTGACTAATAACTTATTTACTTGAAAATGATATTCTTAGGGTTATATGGTTAGTCATTAATAATGGTTTATCTTGTAAGTCTAAATTTAAAGGTCGACTATCAATTTATTCGATTTTGGCTAATGCAGGCGTCTGTATTTGACATATTTCATTAAATAAAAATGAAAAATCTATTGTATCTTTTATTGTAAAACAATCGGAATGATGAATATTAGATATAGCATATGATATTACGTAAGTTATAGAGTATGGTTTATTATTTTGTTTAAAGAAATTATTTCTTTTAAAATCTTGTAATAAAATTAGAGTTTTATCAGAATATTTATCTTGTAAATTATAAGAAATCCTAGGATATATAATAAACTTAAGTTTTCCATATTCTAGGTTTCATCTTAGGATCCCTAAACATGCTTCTTCTCTATTCTGTATTCTATTATTCATTATTTCTAAATCTATTGGAGTATCTATACCATCTTTGAAGGTTGCTTTTATAATTATTTGAATAGCTAGGATATGAACCCATCCAAGTGTATTTCTAACATCGGGTTTTATACTATGTAGTTTATTTTGTATATCCTTTTTAGATAATAGAGGTATCATAACTGATCGATCCTTATTTGACACGATCGTTTATGCTTAACAACGTGAAAGTAACCATATTTGATTGAAAAATGAGATACTTTGATGTGGTTTTGTGTTTTATAGGTGAGAAACGAAGTTAGTGCAAAAAGGTGTGAAAAACGGCATTTGAAGTCGAGTTGTGAAAAAGTTGGAAAAATCAGAATTTTTACACTGGAGTAAAATACGCCAGATTTCAAGTTTTTTACGCCAGCTTTTACGCCAGTGTTAATATGGGCGTAAATTACGCCATCCCGGCGTAAATTACGCCAATGCAAGTTACAAAATCAGGGAAAAAATCATTTTTGGGCGTACAATTACGCCAAGTTTTTACGCCAGTGCAAATATTGGCGTAAATTACGCCAGACATTGCGTAAATTACGCCAATGCAATTTCGCTGATGCCGAATTTTGAGATATTTTTGCTTTGGGAACAAGTTATCCATTCCCTATATAAGGGAAACCCTTAGCCACGAATTGGGGATCTTTTTCCTCAGTTTTAGAGCCCTAATCACATACAAAAACATCACACAACATCATCAATCAAGGATTCAAGACAAGATAAAAGGCGCGTTCATCATGATTCATCCTCCTATCATCATGTTCTTCATCATCATCATGCTCGGCTAAGTTTTATTCTTTATTCCTTCCATTGAACAATTGGGTATTTATGATTTCATTCAAATATTATGTAATTCATGATTTGTAATGAGAATTGATTTATGATTTATGAATTGATTAAGTAATTGTTTAATGCAAGTTTATTGATCTTTATTATTACAAGACAAGTTATTGTGATTTCATAATTGTTCTAAGTCCACATAGTGTTAATTTAGTTAGGGATAAAGACATTTGTATAAATTGCATAACTTGTGCTCATGATAATGTTTTTAATGAACCTAAGAACTCATGTCTATGTGACTTAAACGAAGCTTGATAAACATAGTGCTTGTTTGAATGAATTATACCAATTGGGATTTGGAAGGGATAAAGTTTTTTACCTATTGATCACAACACATCACTTTTAATTACTAGTTTCAAGCTCTTTTCTTAAACTTCATAAAGTTTAAGTCTTTTTCATTTAAAGTCTTTTAATTAGTTTGAATTTAGTTTTAAATTGCAAAACCAACTCTTGAAAATTGCTTGCTTTTAACCACAATCTCCCGTGAAACGAACCTTACTTGCCCTAACTAGTTTAAGGTAATTAAGTTATTTTTGGTTGGGCCTTCCCCGGCAGCGGCGTCAAAATTTGATCGGTGTCGAAGGGCCAACCAAAAATAACTTAATTACCTTAAACTAGTTAGGGCAAGTAAGGTTCGTTCCACGGGAGATTGTGGTTAAAAGCAAGCAATTTTCAGGAGTTGGTTTTGCAATTTAAAACTAAATTCAAACTAATTAAAAGACTTTAAATGAAAAAGACTTAAACTTTATGAAGTTTAAGAAAAGAGCTTGAAACTAGTAATTAAAAGTGATGTGTTGTGATCAATAGGTAAAGAACTTTATCCCTTCCAAATCCCAATTGGTATAATTCATTCAAACAAGCACTATGTTTATCAAGCTTCGTTTAAGTCACATAGACATGAGTTCTTAGGTTCATTAAAAACATTATCATGAGCACAAGTTATGCAATTTATACAAATGTCTTTATCCCTAACTAAATTAACACTATGTGGACTTAGAACAATTATGAAATCACAATAACTTGTCTTGTAATAATAAAGATCAATAAACTTGCATTAAACAATTACTTAATCAATTCATAAATCATAAATCAATTCTCATTACAAATCATGAATTACATAATACTTGAATGAAATCATAAATACCGAATTGTTCAATGGAAGGAATAAAGAATAAAACTTAGCCGAGCATGATGATGATGAAGAACATGATGATAGGAGGATGAATCATGATGAACGCGCCTTTTATCTTGACTTGAATCCTTGATTGATGATGTTGTGTGATGTTTTTGTATGTGATTAGGGCTCTAAAACTGAAAAAAAGATCCCCAATTCGTGGCTAAGGGTTTCCCTTATATAGGGAATGGATAACTTGTTCCCAAAGCAAAAATATCTCAAAATTCGGCATCAGCGAAATTGCATTGGCGTAATTTACGCAATGTCTGGCGTAATTTACGCCAATATTTGCACTGGCGTAAAAACTTGGCATAATTGTACGCCCACAAATGATTTTTTCCCTGATTTTGCAACTTGCATTGGCGTAATTTACGCCAGGATGGCGTAATTTACGCCCATATTAACACTGGCGTAAAAGCTGGCGTAAAAAACTTGAAAGCTGGCGTATTTTACTCCAGTGTAAAAGTTCTGATTTTTCCAACTTTTTCACAACTCGACTTCAAATGCCGTTTTTCGCACCTTTTTGCACTAACTTCGTTTCTCACCTATAAAACACAAAACCACATCAAAGTATCTCATTTTTCAATCAAATATGGTTACTTTCACGTTGTTAACCATAAACGATCGTGTCAAATAAGGACCGATCAAACCCCCCACACTTGGCTTTTGCTTGTCCTCAAGCAAATCTGTTTTTAACTATAAGACAACAATACTTAGGTGATCTTAAATCAAATAACTTTTCGCAAAACAATTTTAACTATTAATTGAGATGTAAAGGTAACACGGGTCAATCACTCAATACCTCAAACAATTTTTCAACCTCCAATGCATCAATCACAAAACTTTTCCTCATATGACATTTCCTTAACTTACTAATTCCAACCCTATGCATAACATTATAAGCCTCAATCATTTCCCAAATCATCAAATAGATCAACACTTAGAACTAAACTAAAACAAATATTCTCCACAACTTTCTCATGATCCATACTTAATCTTTTAGACAATAAATACAAATGTACCTAAGTAACATGTCAAAAGAAATACAAAATGGGTCAAATTACATCTGGTTCAGTTTATCGGGTTGGTCATGACTCAAATAAAAATTGGTATAAAACGGTTACGAATGTCGAACCAATCAAACTTTATAAGGTTTAGAAATTTTAACTGACCCTCATTCATACAAAGATAAATTAATTTAAATCGGAACGTCAACTATAACTAGAATCATGCATATGTTTGTGTTTTTGTCCTCCTTAACTTTTCAACTAGCCAAACTCATGCCCTTGTCTACACTAGTACTAAGTGCATAGGTTCTAAGTCCCGACACCAATGAACCCCCTAAGTCTAATTGGAAATACCCAAACCACAAGCTCGATGAAGTGGATTTTGGTTACATTTCCCATTTATATGAGGCATCACATGATAGGTGTAGGTACTTTTGTGAGGTTATAAGAAGTCTTGTATTTTTTGACTTGACATTTCAACGAGAACGAATTTTATGCCTCAGTGGTCCATGCTTTATAAGGCACTCGTTTCACAATTTTTGGCATACTCTTCTTCTACTCTCTTTTTCATCATTCATTTTTTCTTTCTATGCCTCAGTGGTCCATGCTTTTTAGGGCAATCGTTTCACAATTTTTTGACATATTTTTTTTAAATTCATCTCTTCCACTTCCTCCTCTTTTTTTCTTTTTTTTCTTCATGATAGCACACAACATATAACATATTAAGAACATTTAGGATGTAATGGTGAATATGTGGTGATGATGATAATGATATATATATATATATATATATATATATATATATATATATATATATATATATATATATATATATATATATATATATATATATATATATGTAATGTAGATGATGGGTGTTGGGTGTGGTGAATATCATTGTCAAAGCTTGTGATATAAAGTACTTCCTTTCGACCTTTGCCTAGGGAAGAGTAAACTCTACAAGTGTTGCATTGGTGACAATCATCATTATTATGCACCTTCATACTAGCGAGTAAATCGTGGAATCCAATGTGGAACCTAGGAAACCACTCTGAGTCAAACTAATCAAAAAGCCACAAACACTATAATATGATAGCTAGTTATAATTGCTATGCTAATTTAAACCAATTATGTCTTAGCAAAAATGAGTTGCGTTGCCACCTAATGTTACCAAATCTAAACAAGATAAAGTAGGATTAAATTCGACATCAATAACCAAAAATTAAGGGTAGGATTGGGAAGTTGTTTTTTCTTTGGTTTTCATTCTAAAGGCTCAGGCTGCTAGTGGTAACTAATTGATTCTAGTACACAATTGTGTACTAACGACCTTGGTGGACTGGCTTAAAAAAGGTGTAAAATAAAAAAATGGTTTACCAAGTTAATCCTAAGGTGTTTCTTTATCATTCATGTTACCTAGAATACAACAATGGGATCTCATTTTCATCCTTTCTTTTCTCCATGAAAATACAATTTCTTAAAGTTAACTAGCCGAGGTCAATAAGGTCAAATGCATTCAATAGATTGCCTAATACTATCATTCCTCAATGGCCAAGTCCAAAAACTCCAAGTTAATTCTTAATCACTATGGGTGCTCTCATGGGTCAACATCTCAATTATAGCATTAAAACAAAAAAAAAATTTCGACCACCTGGGCAATTTAAAACCATTTATTCCATAAAACCTTTGAACAATAAACTTTTTCAAGTTAAGCCAAATGTGCAATTTCCTTCCTCCCCCCACACTTAAACCATGCTACGTCCTCGTATGCATGTTAAATTAATTCGATTGAAAAAGTGAGGAAATTAAACAAAAAGAAGAAGAAAAAGAACAATATTACCCGGGGATAAAATCAACTTCCATAACAGCCGTAACAAGCACACTGACTCCTCATTTCATCACATAACATGTTTCCTTCCATCCAACTTTATTCTTACAAAACAAAAACAAAAGAAAACATAAAATCTAACTAGCCCACTTTCGTAGGGATCCCGCTTGCACTTAGCATGTGCAAGAAGCCTTTAAACCACCTGATTCCCTCAGGTGGACGAGTTTTGTCTCGTGAGGACTTGCAGTGAACATACCCACAAAGTTCATTTAACTAAATAAATAAATTAGAAATAAAGTAAAATTATAATAAAGGAGACTTACAAACTCTACACATAGTTCGTGCAGTTTTTATTCCTGAGTCGTGCACGTGACTCGTTCTCTACCTCAGCTAATTCCGGGACTGTAGAAGATTCCTCCTTCTCTCGCTTTGTGAGAATCTTCATTAACTCTAACTTTTCTCAACTTAGACTTCAACCATGCATCATCTTCCTTAGCGACTTGCATTAACTCAAATAATTTATCTTTTTCTTTAGGAGACAAGTTACACACAAGACGGTTACTCAAACTTTTGTCTCCTCTAATCTTAGCATCATGGACCCTTATATGTAATTTCCTCATAGAACGATCAATCACCTGGTCATCCCCATATTCCTTACACTCACTATCATGCCTCACAGAACTATGTGGGGGGTTTACATTATCTCCCCCACACTTATGCTTTTCAAGATCCTCTAATTTGGAAGACACCTCATAATCAAATTGAGGATTCACCTTTACATTCTTATACATTTTTATCTTCTGACCTCCAAACCTTTCAACAAGTTTTTCTACGGTTCCTCCCATTACTTTGACTACCTTCCCATCGGACTCTTTAGATTCTTCAAGTGCACCAACAAACCCATTCCGAACACACATATTCGTCATTTTATTATCACTAGATACTTGCTTAATCGTCTTCAGAGTTACCAATTGTTCATCCTCTTCACATTTAGAAACTTTTTCATCTACCCCAACAAATGTGGATACTGCCATTAGGGTTTCCTTCACGGCAATGAACAAGTGGTAGTAATAGACGAACTCAACTTGGTTTCAAGAACTTGTCTCAGATTTTTCAACTCGCGCTCAAGATTTTGGATCGAATCTTGTTGACTCATCAAAATTTCTGCATTAGTTCTTATTTGAGATTCCATGAATTCACTCGTCATACTCTCTTCACTAAATTTTCTTACATCCTCTATCTCTTTCACATCCGGTGCATATTTTTGAACCTGTTCATGGTTAGTTTCCAACACAAAACAATCCTGGACATTCGGTGTATGTAATGAATTAAAGATATTAATCCGTGATCTCTTATTACCAAAAGAAATGTCCATAACCCCAGTTCTACAATTGATAAGAGCATCAATTGTGGCCAAAAATGGACGACCAAGAATGATCGTTGGTTGGGTCTCCCTAAAAGTGGTCTCAATATCCATGACTATAAAATCTACGGGGTAATAAAAGTCCTCAACTTTCACGATCACATTCTCTAACATACCCCTTGGAGTTCTCATTGACCGATCCGCAAGTTGGATGAGAATATCAGTTTGTTTTAAAGTTCTCAACTCGTACCGGTCAACAAAACTTGATGGAAGTATGTTAATACTAGCCCCCAAATCCAATAAAGCCTTTTTGACATTAGCATTACCCACCGCAACCGAAATTAATGGTGTCCCCGGGTCCTTAAACTTCGGTGGAAGTGAACCAGAAATGACCGCACTCACTTTTTCAGTTAATTTTACCTTTTGGGCAATGATGCATTGAGTTTCCGTTTTTGAACACACAAATCTTTTAAAAACTTAGCATATGCAGGAATTTGTTTGATTGCATCAATAAGTGGAATATTGATTTTTACTTGTTTAAACGTTTCCCACATATCATCTGTTTTTGGTCCCTTTTTCCCATAAGGGAATTGGTGAGGGGACTCCAAAGCCTTAGGAAATGGAATAGTGTCAGGCTCCATATCCGTTTCCTCAAACTTTTCAACTACCGGTTTTTCAACATTTAACCCAACCCCAAAATCCACCGGAACTTCATTAGCATTATTACTCAAATCATGTAAAGTAGGAGACTTACCTGGACCATACTTGATTTCAAATTTCCTGGGCATTTTTACCTTATTATCATATGCCTTTCCATTTCTTAAAGTGCCCACCATGTTCACTTCATGTCCTCTTCCTTGTGATTCATGATTCGGGTTAAGCAATGTATAACTCGGAATTGTATTTGATTCTCGTGTTGCCTTTTCCTCCGCCACTTGACCAATTTGCTTACCCAATGTCGCAATTGACTTATTTTGAATTTCCAAAGTCTTCTTCATCTCTTCCATGAATGACTCCATCCTAGCATCCGTGCTTGAGGATTGACTTTGTTGATTATTTTGAGACAAGTTTTGGTTTTGCCTTTGGAATTGGTTGTTGTCCGAGCTAAAGTTTGGAAGATTTCTCCATCTTTGGTTGTAGGTATTGGAATATGGATCATATTTTCGCCCTTGAATCTCGTTCACTTGCTCATCCATCCCTAATGTTATCCCCTTTTTGCAACCGTTTGCATAATGAGATGGATATCCACTATTTGAGCACACATCCCGAACCTGCACAGAATTAACACTACCACCCTGGTTCGGGTTGTTAAACATGGGAAGAAACATCTTTATCTCATCTAATTCTTGTTCTAAATTCCTAGTCAAACCTCCCGGGTTAGAAACGTGGTTAACATGGGAAGGATTGTGAGTTTGCCGTGCAACCGAAGCTTGAGTTTTTGAACCCTTGCTCAATTGCTCGAAAAATGCCCACTCATCCTCACTACTTCAGGTCATAAACACACCACCACTAGCCGCTAATAGGAATTGTCTATTTTGTGAGTCAAGACCATCATAAAAAACTTTAACAAGCTCCCATTTCTGTATTTCATGGCGAGGACAAGATCGAAGTAATTCCTTCAGACGTTCGTATGCTTCATGAAAAAGTTCACCTGGAAATTGTCTAAAAGATTTTATTTGCATATGCATATCCGAAGTTTTACTTATCGGGTAGAATTCCTCAAGGAATTTCTTTTTCATCACCGCCCAAGTAGTGATACTCCGGGTGGGTAAAGACAAAAACCAACGTTTTGCTTTATCTTTTAAAGAATAAGGAAATAGGCGAAGGCGTACCTCTTCATCCGTGAATCCGTTTACCTATTTTGTAGCACAAATCTCATTGAACTCGGTGATATGCTCATAAGGTTCTTCCGTTGCCATACCTCGGTAGTTTGGCAAAATAGAAATCAATTGAGGGCGAACCTCAAATCTTCTGTTGTTATCCGCATTCGGAGCGGGATAAACAATTGGCGAGTGATCTTCGTAATCACCCGGTTGGTAGTACGAATCCACCCCACGTGTGTCTCCTTCCGCCATCGTTAGAGTTTGCAAACACTAACCTGCGAGCACAAAAACAAAAGATACCACGCGTAAAGTCGAACAAAATAAGAAAGCACTAAAGTAAACAAAGTAAACAAAATACAAAAAGAAAATATTTTTGGATTTTTCAAGTTTAATAATTTTTATGACTTTTTCAAAATTTAAAAGAAAACAATTAAAAATAAGAGCTTGCAATCAAGCGCACACTCCCCGGCAGCGGCACCAAAATTTGATCGGTGTCGAAGGGCCAACCAAAAATAACTTAATTACCTTAAACTAGTTAGGGCAAGTAAGGTTCGTTCCACGGGAGATTGTGGTTAAAAGCAAGCAATTTTCAGGAGTTGGTTTTGCAATTTAAAACTAAATTCAAACTAATTAAAAGACTTTAAATGAAAAAGACTTAAACTTTATGAAGTTTAAGAAAAGAGCTTGAAACTAGTAATTAAAAGTGATGTGTTGTGATCAATATGTAAAGAACTTTATCCCTTCCAAATCCCAATTGGTATAATTCATTCAAACAAGCACTATGTTTATCAAGCTTCGTTTAAGTCACATAGACATGAGTTCTTAGGTTCATTAAAAACATTATCATGAGCACAAGTTATGCAATTTATACAAATGTCTTTATCCCTAACTAAATTAACACTATGTGGACTTAGAACAATTATGAAATCACAATAACTTGTCTTGTAATAATAAAGATCAATAAACTTACATTAAATAATTACTTAATCAATTCATAAATCATAAATCAATTCTCATTACAAATCATGAATTACATAATACTTGAATGAAATCATAAATACCCAATTGTTCAATGGAAGGAATAAAGAATAAAACTTAGCCGAGCATGATGATGATGAAGAACATGATGATAGGAGGATGAATCATGTTGAACACGCCTTTTATCTTGACTTGAATCCTTGATTGATGATGTTTTGTGATGTTTTTGTATGTGATTAGGGCTCTAAAACTGAGGAAAAAGATCCCCAATTCGTGGCTAAGGGTTTCCCTTATATAGGGAATGGATAACTTGTTCCCAAAGCAAAAATATCTCAAAATTCGGCATCAGCGAAATTGCATTGGCGTAATTTACGCAATGTCTGGCGTAATTTACGCCAATATTTGCACTGGCGTAAAAACTTGGCGTAATTGTACGCCCAAAAATGATTTTTCCCTGATTTTGCAACTTGCATTGGCGTAATTTACGCCGGGATGGCGTAATTTACGCCCATATTAACACTGGCGTAAAAGATGGCGTAAAAAACTTGAAAGCTGGCGTATTTTACTCCAGTGTAAAAATTCTGATTTTTCCAACTTTTTCACAACTCGACTTCAAATGCCGTTTTTTGCACCTTTTTGCACTAACTTCGTTTCTCACCTATAAAACACAAAACCACATCAAAGTATCTCATTTTTCAATCAAATATGGTTACTTTCACGTTGTTAAGCATAAACGATAGTGTCAAATAAGGACCGATCAATAACCTTATTAGATGTTATATTTATATCAAGTGCCTCTTTTGGATATTCAATCCATAAAATAAATTATTATTTCTAGGCCTTATCCCTATTTTTTGTAAAATAATTGTTTTAAATCCGGAATATCTAGATAACGAGAAACTTTCATGTTGTATTTGCTTTAATTTCTTTTTATCTATTAAAATTTATTGTTTATATTCTCCTAGATGTTCATATTGTTCTTTTATTATATCTTTATCACTGTTGCTAGTAGTTATATGTAAATTATTCATCTTCACTAGAAGTATATTCAGTTTCTTATAAAATAAATATACTTTCGTATGAATCTACATCTTGGAAATCTTTAATGGGAATAAATTCGCCAAAATCTAACATTTCTTCTATGCCATGATCTAATTCAAATATTTTAAGATTTTTATTAAATTTTTTAGGACACCTGTTAGCATAATGCCCTTTCTCCTTGCATATATAACAAGTACACTCCTAGGGATTTTTCTTTCTTTTATATGTTGGTTTATTGGTTTAGTTATAACCTCTTTTCCTATAATATCTAGTTTTTCTTTTCTTGAAATATAACTTTTTAAATGAGTTCATTTTTTATATTTCTTTTTTATCTTACTATAATAATAAGAGCCAACCCCCCATCATTTTAGGCATTTTGGAATACTACAACATAATGATACTCTTTTCTTTAAATTTTTACTCATTTTTGCTAAAAAATGCATTTGCGCACCATTCGCTTAATTTATCTCTCACATGAGTAATTCTTTTTCCTAATGTATCTTTAGTTCCTGGATTATAAGTGTTTAATAATTTTTGTCCCCATGGGTCAGGTATTTTAGCAAAAAATAATGGTAAATAATTTTCGGTTTTATCGACTTGATTATATATGTGATAATAATAGACTTGAAAGACACATATATATCTATCTATTTCGCATATGTCACATAATTGTAGTCTCAATAAAGCTGTGGAATATTTTCGGACCGTAGCGGGATCTTTTATAAAATTTGCTTCACCACAAATTCTAGTCTAAAGACTTCTACAGCTCGAGTTAATATGTCTGCTACAGAATCATCAAGATTAAATATATTATGTTTAACAGCTGGGTCTAGATGTTACCAGAATCTTAAGGCACTTTTTAATAGCGTTCTTTCAAAAATTTCTTTAATTGTTTCTAAGTCCATTAATTTTGTTAACTGAGACAGCTATTCTTAAAGAAGTTTCCCGTTTATCAATGGCTTCATCCGTGTTATTAACACAGTCTATATCTAAGTGTAGCGACCCCGACAAATCGTCAAGTGACGGCGTCGACTACGTAGGTCCCATTACATGGTCATAAGTCTTTAAGACAACGTTTGACCAAAATATGTCGCATTCATTTCAATGTAAAAGGGTGTTTCAAGTTTACAAAAAGAAGTTCGACGGCTAGTTACATTACAATGTTAAACGTACAATTGAAACCTATGCGACACAATTTAAAAGTAGCCAAAAAGATGCTCCAAATATGCATGTATACTCGACATCCAAGCAAGTATCAAAAGAGTGCGGAAGCATGTATCCCTTAAGCATTCAAAACCTGAGAAAAACATAGAAGAATCTGTCAACGAAAACGTTGGTGAAATCATAGGTTTAGTAAATGAGTATGTAAGTAAAATAAGTTGAACCACAAGTTATAGTATAAGTCGATTTTCCGAATCGTTTGAATTCCATAAGTATTGTTGTTTACCGAGCACCCAATTATCAAAGCTTAACCGTATCATTTACCTCAGCATGAAAGTGTTAGAACATACACCGTACCAGAATATATTTCATTCGCTTAACGGTAGCGAACCGTCCGAATGAGGGTTAGTCAAACCCGTATGGATCCACACAACATAGACTCGCTTACACCATCTGATGTAATTAATGATAATTGAATTGAGGATTTTCGTTCAACTCGTTCGTATCTTTGTATTCGTATTCGTGTTCGATGTATAAAAGTATGAAAGGTATATATACATATGAAATGTATATAAGTATGTAACGTATAAGTTTCTCAGCCCACGATTTAAAAATATAAAAGTTGTTGAAAAAGTGGGACTATGATCTCACCTTGAGTGCACGAGTATAAAAGTACTTCACATAGTAAACGTGTGCATGAAAGTTACTTAGCCTTGACCTAAACAAGTAAGTTATATCAATTAACCGGTTACGACACAAGCTCGGGTGAAATGTGTTCAATTAGTCCTATGGCTCGTTACGACTCGAAAAGTATAGCATGTGAATCACGTTGTCAAGTTTCATGCAAGAATCAAGTATAAAATAAAGACTAGAACGATTGCATAAGTGTTTAGTTAAGTTTGACTAAAAGTCAAACTTGGTCAAAGTCAAAGTCAACGGGGTCGGGTCGGGTATTCGACAATTTTTCTAAGTTATATAATCATATATGAGCATGTTGGCCAAGTTTCATGTTAATCGGAGGTCCGTAGCATATCAAACATTTTACGTCAAATGACCAAGCAAAACAGCCCATTTTAGTGTATCAGGACGGTGTCCCAAAATCAGGACGGTGTCCCAATATGAAGAGTGGGACGGCGTCCCAAAATCAGGACGGCGTCCCAAATTGAAGAGTGGGACGGCGTCCCAAAAATCAGGACGGCGTCCCAATGGGCATTCAGGTCCTGTTTGCAGAAAAACACAAGTGCACGACCCAAACTTCAAACAATCACAATTTATGATCCGCAAACAATTAGAACATGTATTTTATATCACCGGAAAGGTCTTTCGACAAGGAACGCAACTAAGCACTTTTCATCAAGCAAAAACATCATATACAATAACCAAAATCCCGTCAAGTGATCAATAGAGGTTTATTTTCAAGTTTCAAGTTCATCAATTGCAATTTAAGTTTCGGGAATCCAATTTATACATATGATATGCCGTTTTGAAGGTAATGAAACATGTAATACAACTAAACACTTATCAATAACATTAACAAGCATTCAACGCATCAAAAGTTCATTTTAAGAGTTGTCAAACCCTAACCAAAACCTCAAAATCACTAATCATGTTAATGTAAGGTTTTCATGTCAATCAACACACCAAAACGAAGCTATTGAAGTAACTAACACTTTGAACACACAAACATTAACATCTAAACACATTTCATCATCCAAAATCAAAGATTAAGCATACACTTTTCATTTTCAAGCTAGTTACACCAAAACATCAAGATCGAGCATACAAATCATATATTCATGTTATACACGAGCCATAGACACTAACTAACAACATATCAAGTCAAAAACATGAATTTGAGAAATCTAGAGTTTTAGAAATGTTACCCAAAATCGGTGTAGTTAGTATCAAATCGTAGAGGATGACGAGAGGATTAAGAATATGTAGTCGGATTTGTTGTGAGCTTCCAAGATCAAAATTAGATGATGAATTTTGTGTTTGTGTTCTTGAGAGAAAAGGAAGAAAGAAAAAGAGGAAGAAGATGGTGAAATGAAGTGTGTGGTGGTGAGGAGTCACTAGTTAGCCAAGTTTACCCGAGTGGCGAGATTAGTCCCTCAAGTTTGTTGTCGGGTGCGGGAAATAACCAAACGAATATTTTTAAAACGCAAGTTAACGAGAGATGTTATAATCGAGTAACGGGATTATCATGAACACTAGTTAATGAAGTGCACGAGTATAGGTGACGAGGGATGTTATTTAAAAAAAAAAAACGGTGTTAAAATAATTTAACGGAAAAACGCGGGATGTTACATTATCCACACCTTAAAAGAAATTTCGTCCCGAAATTTTGTTGGAAGTAGTAGTCGATGTCTCTTACTCGAGACCTAGCATTGTTCAATCTACGGAGCAGTGAAGATACATCCTTAGGCATTTCCACGAATCTGAATAGTCGGGGTTTTATGTTGTATTAAGGCTTGGTTTTACGATCCACAGTTTCAACCGGTCTTTCTACGAAGAGGAGTTGTCATCAATAGTAAGTTTATCTAGAAGGATAGCATGTTCCTGTTCCGCAGGACACGTATCTAAGTTTGTTACATGGAACGTAAGGTAAACGGAAACTTAATTGAGTCGGAGGTTCTAAACGGTAGGAAGCGGTTCCAAGACGCCCCAAGATTTCAAAAGGATCAATATTGTGGATATAAATTTCCTCGATCTCCCGAAACGGATTACACCTTTCCAAGGTGTGGTTTTCAATATTACACGGTTACTGACTTTAAATTTGAGAGATTTTCATCTAACATTGGTATAACTCCTTTGGTGACCACGGGCCGTCTTGAGCCCTTCTCGGACTTGAACTATCTCAAAGGTTGTTTCTTGAATGATTTCGGATCTGATGATTTGCTTGTCACCTACTTTGGTCCAACGAATAGGAGAACAACATTTGTGGTTATATAAAGTTTCGAAAAGTGTGCGTTAACACGCGAGTGGTAACTACTGTTGTAAGAGGGATCAACTAAAGGCGACAATACAAGTTTGTAACATGTCTTTCCAAGATGTAAATTGTTCGTTTGCTTAGCTCGTCTGTTTGTGGAAGATACGCAGTACTCACGTCTAAACGTGTTCCGAAGGCTTCTTGTAAACAAGATGTGTAACGAGTATTTTCGATCCGGGATAATTGACAATGATACACCGTGTTGGAATATAATTTCTTAAGATATGCTTGGACAAGTTAGTTAGGGTTCGCAAACGTTCGTTGGAACAAGTTCCTTACCGGCTACAGAGAACATTTTTTTTTTTATTTTTTTTTTTCAGGGCTATTCACCCTCGTGGTGAATACTAGTAATACATGATGAGTCTCTCTCTCCATTGAGAAAGTATATAAAAGGTTTCCTTATACAAAAGTACAAGTAAAAGGACAGGAGTGGAATGAGAACTTAGAATAGGATGAGCTCACATCCTGAGGTAGCCATATCGCGCATCTAGTGGTCAAATGTTGAGACCTGGTGGGAAAACGAGATAGAACACATAGTTGTATAGTTCGGGGTTGAGTAGTAGTTGTCCGTATCAGGAGTATGAGGATGATAAGTCAAAGAGAAAGGAAGTATCCTTGGATTGTGTGTTATCTTGGGTCCCAGTAATATCAGACGGTCATAGTGAAATAACAGTGTTATGTAACGTGGTACGTGGTGATGAGAAGATTGATCGGATCCATAATTAAGTATTCCAATCGTTCGTGCAAAAATAACGAATTTCAGTTACGTCGATTTTTGAGTCGAGAGAGTATGCCTTTCGGCGTTCAAGTAGAAATATTTCCATATTTAAGTTCCATCTGGCGCTATACGAATTTAGCTAGTAATGTTGGTGTGAAAAATCACGCTTAAGGTCCGGGCACGGAGAGGTTTAAATTTCCAACTTAATGAGTTATCGAGGGTAAAGGACGAGCATCACGAGAAAAAGTCGAAAATGAACTTTCGGTAAGGATCTAAGATTTTTACGAACACAAGTCAGAGTTGTGAGGGTTTCCCGATTACGTGTGGCTTCGATTGCGAGATTTATTGTAATACCCTGACCACTAACAACATGGTCTAGAAATTGGACTTTGTTTAACCAAAGTTCACACTTGGAGATTTTGGTATAGAGTTGCTCTTTCCTCAAGAGTTCGAGCGTAAGACAAAGATGTTGTTCGTTTTCTTCTTTGCTTGAATTGAATAGGTTAGAACATCACATATGAATATGATGACAGATCTGTCTACCCATCAGGCCCATGAATACGGAGGAAGCCTTTGTTAAACTGAACGACACTATAAGAAATTCATAACTATCGTAACGAATTTTGAAAACCGTTTTGGAGATAACCGGAATGGGGGTCGATTTTGGAATACACACGGAATTCTTGTGATTGATCAAGAGGTCATCAGTACGGGAAAGAGAATATCGGTTCTTAACCGAAAATTATTTAGTTCACGATAATCTATACACATGTAAGGGATCATTTTCTTCTTAACGAATAGGTTTTGAGTCCCCTAGTTCTATAGGTGTCAAGTCAAAATTCAAATTCTCCACCCAAAAAGTTTAACGTAATAGTTTTCCGTCGGTCACCTGCATGGCATAGGTAGTGTCTAGGGGATATGGTGGTGTGCAAAGAGTACGAGTCAAGGCCTTGGTTATAAAACGTCTAACGGTACCCGAATTGAATAAACATGAAATATAAGGTTGTTGAGAAGAAACGTACCCGTGACTAGTTGTCATCTCGGGCTCCCTCGGTGTTAATGTTGAAATTTCGACCGCGTGCATTGGGGTTGGTCTCCTTCTCTGGGCACGCATTCTTAAAATGACCCGGTTGGCCACATTCGAAACAAACGCCCGACCGGTGTGCATTGGGCTCCTTTTGGGCGACGGGGGCGACGCTCCTACAATCGTTGGCCGTATGACCACTTCCTTGGCACCGGTGGCAAGTTAACTTACCACATTCACCATAATGACGGTTGCGGCATTTGTTGCAAAATGGTTTGCTACATTCGCCATAATGATGTTTGTGGCACTTGTTGCAAGATGGTAGACTTCCGGCATAGCCTTTCTTGTCGTTGGAGGTGAAAGGCTTCTTGGCGGGGTTGTTGTTGTAGTTGCTCAATTCGGGGGCTTCCCATTTTCTTTTGTTGCCACCCGACTTATCCTCGGCTTTATATGCCGACACCTCAATTTCGTCCACCGTTTCGATCAATTGGCGGGCCATATTCAAAGCCTCTTGGTGATTAACGGGTTTGGATGACATTACTCCTTGTTTGATGCTCTTAGGAAGACCATCCATGTACAGCTCAAGCCTTAGAGACTCGGTACTCACGAGATTTGGGCACATCAAGGCTAGCTCAGAAAATCGTTGATTATAGGCCTTTAGGTCATTCCCGACCGCTTTTAAAGTTCTTAGCTCGTGTTCAAGCTTGCAGGTCTCTTCGCGCGGGAAGTATTCGGTGATCATCTTTCCTCTTAAGTCGACCCAAGAGAGAGTGTGGGCTCCGTGGATACCCACCGATTGTACATACGTATTCCACCATGTGAGAGCGATACCGGCGAAGGTGTGAGTGGAAAATCTGACCTTGTCTTGGTCCCGACAACCGCTTTTGCTAAAGACGGCTTCTGTTTGCTCAAACCATCGGGTGAGCACGACCGGTCCCCCGGTTCCATCAAAAGTGTGAGGTTTGCACCCCATGAAGTTCTTATAGGAGCACCCTTCGTTTGAATTACCGGCTCCATTGTTGTTGTTGTTGTGATTGTTGTTATTGTTATTGTTGTTGGAAGAGTGACCGGCCATGGCCGCATCTACGGCGGTGGCTATCATTCGTTGTATAGTTTGTTCGGGAGTTTCGGGAGGAGCGCGTCGACGAGCCATTGTTCCTTCAAAACACAAGAATATCGTTGGTTAGTATTCTCAATAATACTAACCGTGATATGGAATAAGGATAGAGAGACAATTTTTGCTTGACTCGCCTTAAATTCTTTATGTCATAACGTCAGAACGTCCATGTGAATCACCGTAATATAATCTCGGAAATTATATTACCCTGATTTACATGTGCATTTAACATTACATCATAAAGTCAAGGTGGCGCGTCAACAAAATTTATCAACGTAAGATCAAGATCGAATACGAGTTAGATATGATGGAAGAGTTCGAGTATAATGCACAAATAGTCAAGTAATTCCTACTCCAGTCTATATGCCTGATGTTATGCGAGGTGTATACGAAATAGTTTATATTTTACTAGGAAAAACTATTAAATATGATACAATTTTGCACAAGATATTTATATATTTATAGAATGGATATACTTAAACCTTGGTACAACACTTATAGGCAGTGTACCTAATCGTACAGTAGTGTAGTTTTTAGTAAGTCCGGTTCGTTCCACAGGGAATCTTTTTTTTTTAAACAAAGCTCAACGCTATATTAGTCTACTTTTATAAAAATACAAATATATATATAAGTAATATTATTATTATAAAGGGGGGTTTTTACCGTTTAATGACCGGTTTGTCGATTTTAAAACTTTAGTCGCAGTTAAAACCAAATGTAAAATATTAAAAATAAATACAAGACTTAAATTAAAGCATGAAGTAAATAACGATAAATGGAATTGCGAATAATAAAAGTGCGATAAAATAAACTTGCGATAATTAAAAAGTACGATAATTAAAAGTGCGATTAAATACAAAAACAATAAAAATGCGATAATTAGAAGTGTAATTAAATATAAAATAAAGGAAATTAAATATGAAATAAAAGAATTATGCTTATTTAAACTTCCGTAATCATGATGTTTGACGTGTTGATTTTAGTTTTATGCCCATGGGTTAATTGTCCTTTGTCCTGGATTATTTAATATGTCCGTCTGGTTTTTGTCCATAACAGTCCATCAGTCATAAATATAAAGTGCGAGTGTCCTCGTCAAATTATCCTTATACCCGAAGTTAAATATTCCAACTAATTGGGGATTCGAATTGTAACAAGGTTTTAATACTTTGTTTAATGAATACACCAGGTTATCAACTGCGTGTAAACCAAGGTTTTACTACTTTGTTAGCAATTACACCAATTACCCTTGAATGTAATTTCACCCCTGTTTTAATTATTCTAGTGGCTATTAATCCATTCCCGTGTCCGGTTAAATGAACGATTATTCGTACATATAAATACCCCGCCCATCGTGTCCGATCGAGTGTATATGGTAATTTATAGGGACGCCCAATTGTAAATCTTTATATTAACATTAACAAACTTTCATTTAGTTAAACAAATATAAAGCCCATTAATAGCCCATAGTCTAATTTCCACAAGTGTCGTTCTTTTGTCCAAACCCCAATTATGGTACAAAGCCCAATTACCCAATTTTAGTAATTAGCCCAACATCATGATTACTTCGTTTTAAATAAGCATAATAATAACTTAGCTACGAGACATTAATATAAAAAGGTTGAACATAACTTACAATGATTAAAAATAGCGTAGCGTTACACGGACAGAATTTCGACTTACACCCTTACAACATTTGCTAACATACCCTTATTATTAGAATTATAATTAAAATTAAAATATAAATTATAAATATAAATATAAATTTTACGTATGAGGAGAAGAAGAAAAAGATGGATATTTGCGATCAGAATTCGGTTGGCTTTATAGGCAGTTTTTCATTTTGGGGCTCCGCGACTCGCGGTGAAATCCTCTTCAAACTCCGCGAGTCACGGAGAATGAATTTACAGCTCAGTCCCTTTGGAGTCTTTCTCTGCCGACTGTTTTTATTTATAAATATAATATATATATAATTAATATAATTAATTATATATTATATTATATTTATATACATAGTTAACTTGTAATTTTTAGTCCGTTGCGTCGAGCGTTAAGAGTTGACTCTGGTCCCGGTTCCGGATTTTCGAACGTCCTTGCGTACAATTTTATATCTTGTACTTTGCGTTTTGAATCTTGTACTCTTGTAATTTCGAGACGTTTCTTATCAATAATTGGAACCTCTTTGATTGTCTTTTGTACTTTTGAGCTTTTTGGTCGTTTGCGTCTTCAATTCGTCGAATCTGTCTTTTGTCTTCACCTTTTATTATTTAAACGAATATCACTTGTAAATAGAACAATTGCAACTAAAAGCTTGTCTTTCTTGAGGAATAATGCTATGAAATATATGTTCGTTTTTAGCATTATCAAATATTCCCACACTTGAGCGTTGCTTGTCCTCAAGCAATATCGTCTTGAAATACTAGAATCACTTCTTTATTCTTCACACTTTGTACATCAGTGATTTGTATACGGTGGTATGAACAATGGTAGTAACGATATGGTTTACAGTCCCACATGACTATAAAAATTTAGATCCATTAAGGAAATTGGATCTTTATGAAAACATTTGATCTTTTGAAAATTAAATCTAGTTTTTACCCTAGATAAGTTTTCCGGGATAACCCTTTACCGGTGTTTGCAAAATATTTTTGTGGGTTTGGTGGGTTTCAGATTTGAAAATTTTAGCTCAAAACTTATGGTTTTGTGTCACCCACTTGCTAACCTTGTATTTGGAAAGCAACACGTCCAGTTTACTTGTTCCGTATATTACCTTTCGGTAAACTACCATCCGGTTGTAAAGGAAAGCGTTGAACAAGCAACTGTTAAGGCAATGTCCCCTGACATGCTTTTAATTATGGTCTATAACGTGTCGGACGCAATTACTATCCTTGGTAGGAGCAATAGTAAAGCTCACCCTTATGATTTTTCGGTATGGCACAAGGTCCTGTCTTTGACCACTATGCAACCACCGTTCTTACGGTTGACACCCGATTTGGTTCAGGTGACCTAATGAATTCCAGGTGAATTCCTAGGATTTTACGTTCAATGGTAATGAACGCATTAAAAATAGGGTTTTCAGAAAACAAATCGGTTTGTAATTTTGATCAAAATATTTTCTCGTTCAAGCTCGAATTTAGATATCATTGAATTCCATGAGTTTGTAATTCTCAATCTTTAAGGTCAATCTCTAGGATTGAGTAATATCAGTCTTAAAAGCTGATTTTTAATCTTTAAGGAGATTATCCTTTCTGGGGATCTGATTCATTAGTCTTATCCAGCTAATTTGCATGGTGCCCCCCCATTTTACAAGATAAATCCTTCTCATGGTTAGGATAAATCTGACCACATGGCGACCCTGTTTGATGCTGAGGTCCGTGGATTTCCAACCGATTTTAGTGATGACTTTTCTAGATTTTTCGTCAACCTACAGCTGGTCTGAACGACAACTTCATGACCTAAATCAAGAAGCGCGTTTCTTTTTCGGAAGACTTTACTTCCTTTTAATGATGGAATTGATTCATCGTGTAGATCCATCTTTTCTTTTCTTTCATTGGGTAAAACAGTTTAGTTTAGTCCAAAGCAAAAGTATTTTCAGTTATTTGTTACAGATATATGTGACATATGTTTAAGATAACTTGGTAAATTTTCCCACACTTGGCTTTTATTTTCCTTTTTATCGTCCTCTATTCCATTTTAAATGAATTTTAACATTTTAGTTTGTTTCTCAATTTATGTTCTTTCCGAGGTAACAATAATTTCGGTGTTAAAACCTAGTTTTATCGTTCATAAATATGTATAAACATGATTTTGAGTTCATTTAATTGAAAATTTTTAAAAATTTTACTAGAATTGGGTAGTCAGTATATAAGACTAGGGCTGTTCTTTATTATCAGAGAGCACTAGATTCTAATACAACTACTGCTTTACTAGTATTTTTAATGGTAACCAAGTGTATAAAGTAAAAAATTTTAAAATCCGAAAGAATTTAACCCCTTCCCACACTTAAGATCTTGCAATGCCCTCATTTGCAAGAAATCAGTAACAATTTAAATTATTGAGGGTGATTAGCGTAGTAAAGTGATTAAATTTTACCAAAACTTCCAAACATATTGGCGTTTGTTTTGAATGATAAATGGTGCACGTCATTTGTTCATTCCGTTTGTTGTTACATCACATATAATTTTGCATCTTGTTGTTAAAATTAGTTACTTTTGCTGAACTTAATGCCAGTCTTTGAAAACGCGTTGTTTTACCCTGTCTTGTAAGATAAACTACAAACAAATATATACATACTATTTTTTTTTATTTATAAAACCTTTAACTTATAAAACAAATATTAATTAATTTTAAAAATTTGTTTCTTTTAAGAATGAGGGCGTTTCGGAACGATGCCCTAGTCCGTCCCTCGACAAAATTTTAAAATTTGTCTTTTTGTAGCGATTGTTTTAAAAGCTAAGATTTTTGGGTTTTTTCAATGTTTTTGGCATACTTTAATTTAATAAGATTAAAAATAATGATAATAAAAGTTCTCGTCCCTCCCTCGGGTAAAGCAATTTCGGTTCAAAGACCTAGTCTTCAACTTACGACGAATTTTAAAATTTCATATTCTTAACTTAATGAGATAAAGTAAATTTTTGTTTTTAAATTCACACAACTTAAATATAAAATTCAAAATTAATATTAAAAATTCACACCAAACTTAAAATTTGAAATGCATAAAATTAAAAATTCATATTATAAATTCACACCAAACTTATATTAATTTTTCAAATATTTACAATTTTAAATATATTGTTTTTACAAAGTTTACAATATTAATTTAAGATTTATATATTAATTTTAAAAACATGGTAAAAATAAAATTAAAAATCTTTTTGGCTTTTTATCCCACTTTAATCAATCAAATATTATCAAAAATATGCGCCCCTCTTTTCGGTAAAGTAATTTCGGTTCCAAGATGTAATTTAACTCATGACGAATTTTTGAAATATTTTGGGTTGATTGATTAAAGATATTTATACCTTAAGAATAAACGTTAAATTTCGCAGTGATGTAATAAATTTTTGAATGATATCAATAATTTCGGTCGCCAAACCTAATTTTATTCAATACCAATTTAATACTTTTTAGCAAACAAATTAGCGTTTATTATCAAAAGGTTAAAAATAAAAATAAAAATAAAAACTGTACAGACATACCTGTGAAATAGATTTCTTAGTTATATGATCTATCCCATTCATAAGATAGTCGGTTTAATTGGTTTTCCATGGCTACATAGGCGTAACCTCGAGCATTCAGTGTCTTTTCTTCTAAACATATGAACGGTCCGTCTCTGCATAAAGTAACAAATTCGGTATTTGAATAGGTTTGATTATTTGAACATTTACCTCCATGTGACCATTTTCCGCATTTGTGACATCGTTCTAGGTGTCGTGCTCTTCTTTTCGCTGCGGATTTTGATTTTCCTTTACCAAATTGTAACTTATTATCTTCGCATCTAGATTCTTTTCTAACTCTGTCCATTCTTTCTCTGATTACTGATACTAATTCACTCGGTAGTATGTCATTATTTCTTTTAGTGATCAAAGCGTGTAGCATTAGACCATGGTTTAGTTCACAGGCAGTCTTCATTTCGTAAAAACCTAAAAAAAATAAAAATTCAGAATGGGGGGAGAAGACTAGTTCTTTAGGGTCTGCTAGGGAAAGACCATTCGGGTTCCATTTTCGAGAACTACACGAAAACAGACAATCTAACTCTAACAGAAATACATATTATCCTTTAAAGACTTGATTCTCCCCACACTTAGTTAGCTGTGGTGTCGAAATTGTGATTAACTTCGTTGTCGACTTCCATCGGACCATGTATGTAATGTTTAACTCTGTGACCATTAACTTTAAATTCAATCCCATTTGAATTTATCAATTCTATCGTTCCGTATGAGAAAACTCTTTTGACTATGAATGGTCCAGACCATCTTGATTTCAATTTTCCAGGAAATAGCTTGAATCGTGAATTGAAAAGAAGAACTCTGTCTCCTTCTTTAAATTCTTTTGAACTTCTGATTCTTTTATCATGCCATTTCTTCGTTCTTTCTTTATAGATTAACGAATTTTCGTATGCTTCATGTCTTAATTCTTCTAATTCGTTTAGTTGACTTAATCGTAGACGTCCAGCTTCATGTAAATCAAGATTACATGTCTTCAAAGCCCAAAATGCTTTGTGTCCAATTTCTACTGGAAGATGACATGCTTTTCCATAAACAAGTCTAAAAGGTGTGGTTCCAATTGGAGTTTTGTAGGCTGTTCTAAAAGCCCAGAGTGCATCCTCCAGTTTAATGGACCATTCCTTCGGATTTGATCCTACGGTTTTCTCTAGAATACGTTTTAAGGCTCGGTTGGTATTTTCAACTTGTCCACTTGTTTGTGGATGACATGCGGTGGAGATTTTATGAGTTACTCCATATCTTTTAAGAACTTTCTCAAGTTGATTATTACAGAAATGAGTACCCCGATCACTTATTAAAGCTTTCGGTGTTCCAAACCTTGCAAAAAGACGTTTTAAAAAGTTGACTACAACTCGTGCATCGTTAGTTGGGAGAGCTTGTGCTTCCGCCCATTTAGATACATAATCAATGGCTACGAGTATATATAGATTATTATGAGATTTTGGAAATGGACCCATAAAGTCAATACCCCAAATGTCAAATACTTCACATACTTGGATGACATTTTGTGGCATTTCATCACGTTGACTTATTTTTCCGGCCCTTTGACATGCATCACAGGATTTGCAAAGAAGGTGTGAGTCTTTGTAAATTGTAGGCCAATAGAATCCAGCTTCATAAACTTTTCTTGCTGTTAGTTGAGGCCCATAATGCCCTCCTGTTGGTCCTGTGTGACAATGGTTTAAAATTTTACTAGCTTCATCTCCAAATACACATCGGCGTATTATTCCATCGGGACAACTTTTAAACAGATGTGGATCTTCCCAGAAATAGTGTTTTATATCACTGAAGAATTTCTTTCGTCTTTGGTACGATAATCCTTTTTCAAGGAATCCACAAACTAAGTAGTTTGCATAGTCTGCAAACCATGGGATTTCTTTATAATCTATCTTCAATAGATATTCATCAGGAAAGTTGTCTTGTATGGCTGATTCATTTAGAACTTCTAATTCGGGATTTTCAAGACGAGAAAGATGATCAGCGGCGAGATTTTCTGCTCCTCTTTTATCTCGGATTTCAATATCAAACTCTTGTAAGAGTAAGATCCAACGGATTAATCTTGGTTTAGCATCTTGTTTTGAAAATAGGTATCTAAGAGCAGAATGGTCGGTATAGACCACCGTTTTTGCTAGAACGAGATATGATCGAAATTTGTCAAAAGCAAAGACAATAGCAAGGAGTTCTTTTTTAGTAGTTGTATAGTTCGTTTGTGCTCCTTGTAATGTCTTAGTAGCATAATATATAGGTTGAAATCGTTTTTCAATCCTTTGTCCTAAAACGGCTCCCATTGCAAAATCACTTGCATCGCACATTAGTTCAAATGGTAGATTCCAATTTGGCGTTATCATGATCGGCGCATTAGTGAGTTTCTCTTTAAGAATATTAAAAGATTTGATACACTCATCTGAAAAGATGAATGGCGCATCCTTTTCTAGGAGTTTATTCATAGGAGTGGCAATCTTAGAAAAATCTTTTATGAAACGTCGGTAAAAACTGGCATGCCCTAGAAAACTCCTAACTCCTCTAACATTGGTGGGATGTGGAAGTTTAGCAATTACATCTATTTTAGCTCTATCCACTTCAATTCCTTCTTTTGAAATTTTATGTCCAAGAACGATGCCTTCTTTAACCATGAAATGGCATTTCTCCCAATTAAGTACTAGATTGGATTGTTCGCATCTAAGAAGCATTCGTTCAAGATTAGCTAGACATGATTCAAATGTATCACCGAAGACTGAAAAGTCATCCATGAAAACTTCCATGCATTCTTCTATCATGTCGTGAAAAATCGCCATCATGCACCTTTGAAAGGTTGCAGGGGCGTTGCAAAGTCCAAATGGCATGCGTTTGTAAGCAAAAGTACCATAAGGGCATGTGAATGTGGTTTTCTCTTGGTCCTCGGGTGCTATTGGAATTTGAAAATATCCGGAAAATCCATCTAGAAAACAATAGTAGCTATTTCCGGCTAATCTTTCCAACATTTGATCAATGAAAGGTAAGGGAAAGTGATCTTTTCTGGTGGCGTCATTTAATTTTCTATAATCAATACATACACGCCATCCTGTTACAGTCCTAGTAGGAATAAGCTCATTTTTCTCATTTGTGATGACAGTCATGCCACCCTTCTTAGGCACGCATTGAACTGGGCTTACCCATGGACTATCAGAGATTGGATAAATTAAACCTGCATCTAGCAGTTTAATAATCTCTTTCTTAACTACATCTTGCATATTAGGATTTATTCTTCGTTGGCGTTGCACATACGTTTTATGACCTTCTTCCATAAGGATTTTATGTGTGCAATACGAAGGACTTATTCCTTTAATATCATGAATCTTCCATGCAATGGCTGGTTTATGAGCTTTCAACACAGAAATGAGTTGTGATTTCTCATTTTCAGTAAGAGAAGATGATATTATTACAGGTAATTCAGATTCATCATGTAAATAAGCGTATTTCAAATGGTTTGGAAGTGGCTTTAACTCTAATTTCGGAGGTTCTTCTATCGATGATTTGTATCGATATCTGTCTTCTTCTTTTAGCATTTGAATTTCTTCTGTTGTTGGTTCATATCCATTAGCTATAAGTGTAGCTAACATTTCAGCTTCATCAATTGGTTCATTACCTTCTCCTAAAGAACATTCTCCTGTTCCTTGTAATTCTGGAAATTCTTCTAATAATTCTGCATGTGCATCTATAGTTTGAATATAATAACATGTATCATCTGCAGATTGTGGTTGTTGCATTGCTCTATCAACTGAAAAGGTAACACTCTCATCCTCTATACTTAGGGTCAGTTTCTTACCGAACACGTCTATCATTGCTTTAGCCGTGTTTAAGAATGGTCTTCCTAATATGAGAGGAACTTGAGAATCTTCTTTCATGTCCAGAACAACAAAATCTACTGGGAATACTAAAGTACCAACTTTAACTAGCATGTTCTCCATTATCCCTCTAGGATATTTTATTGATCTATCGGCTAGTTGTATGCTTATTCTGGTTGGTTTCAATTCTCCAAGGTCTAGTTTAGCGTATAGTGAATACGGCATTAGATTTATACTAGCACCTAAGTCTGCCAATGCTTCTATTGAACTAAGACTACCCAGAAAACATGGAATTGTGAAACTTCCTGGATCAGATAGTTTTTCTGGTATCTTATTCAACAGCACTGCTGAACAATTAGCATTCATAGTAACAGCCGAGAGTTCTTCCATTTTCTTTCTATTTGAGATTAGATCTTTCAAGAATTTAGCATATCTAGGCATTCCTGAAATCACATCAATGAAAGGAAGATTTACATTTATCTGTTTAAACATATCCCAAAATTTGGATTGCTCGGCTTCAAGTTTTTCTTTCTTCATTTTACTCGGGTAAGGAAGTGGTGGTTGATATGGTTTAACATAAGGTTTATCCTTAACTGTGTTATCTTCATTAACCTTTTCAACTACCGGTTCTTTTTCCTTATCTTGATCAGGTTGTGGTTCTTGTGGAGTAGGAATGGTTTCATCAGAAGTTACAGGTATTTCAGGTGGTTTAAGTGTTGTGCCACTTCTTGTGGTAATGGCTTTAGCTGTTTCATTTCGGGGGTTAGCATTTGTATCACTAGGTAGACTTCCCGGTTTTCTTTCACCTATTAACCTTGCTAGGTTACTTACTTCTTGTTCTAGATTTTGAATAGAAGCTTGTTGATTTCTAAATGCTTGAGCATTTTGTTCATTGGTTTGTTTCTGAGATGTGAAAAACTGCGTTTGAGTTTCAGCTAGCTTCGTCATCATATCTTCTAAATTTGGCTTTTTATCATCGGTTTGTTGTGGTGGTTTGTTTTGAAAATTAGGTCTTTGCTGATTGTAAGTATTATTAGATACTTGTTGATTGCTAGGACCTTGTTGGTTGTTGTATGGAATATTTCGGTTATAATTTTGGTTTTGATTGTAAATCGGTCTTGGCGGTTGATAATTATTCTGATAATTATTTCCAGGCCTTTGGTTTATGTATGAAATATTCTCTCTTTGTTCCATTGTTAATTCAATACTGAGACAATCTTTTGTCAAATGTGGTCCTCCACACTGCTCACAACTAATTCGTATTGAGTGAATATCCTTAGTCATCTTTTCCATTCGTCTCTCCACAGCATCTATCTTTGCGGAAATGGAATCTAAGTCATGGCTAGAATCGGCTCTAGCTGCTTTAGATGATCTAATGATATCTTTTTCTTGGTGCCACTCATGTGAGTGGGAAGCAGTGTTATCAATAATTTTGTAAGCATCAGTTTCGGTTTTCTTCATAATAGAACCACCAGCTGCTATATCTATGTCTTTCCTTGGTAGAATATTTGTACTATTTGACAGGTGTCTAAACCATGTTGCGGACATCCTCTTAACAACTTTCCATATCTTGTCCATGCCTCATATAGAGTTTCATTTGGTTTCTGTGTAAACGTAACAATTTCTGCTTGAAGTCTTACGGCTTTAGATGCAGGAAAGAATTGTTTAAGAAATTTGTCAACTAAAACATCCCATGTATCAATCGCCCCTTCAGGTAACGATTCCAACCAATCTTTGGCTTCTCCCTTTAAAGTCCAGGGAAATAACATGAGATATATCTGTTCATCCTCCACTTCTCGGATTTTAAATAGTGTGCAGATCCTATTAAAGGTACGTAGATGTTCATTTGGATCTTCCTTCGGCGCACCACTAAATTGGCATTGATTAGTCACCATGTGTAGAATTTGTCCTTTGATTTCATAATCTGGTGCATTAATGTCTGGATGAGTAATTGCGTGACCTTGGCCAGTGCGTTTAGCTCTCATTCGGTCTTCCATACTTAAAGGTTCCAGATTTTCCATAATTGAATTTGTTGAATCGGTATCACTAGATGATTCTGATTTAATGGTTCGTTCCTCAACAATCTCTGTTTGAATGATTGGTGGTTCCGGAGGAAAGTTTAGTGGTTCAGGATCTACGAACCGTTCCTGAATATTCTCCGGATTCTCAATTGTGAGGTTGGGTTCAAAAAATGGATTATCGGAAATTTGAACTGAAGTACTTGGTCTACTGGATGACGATTCTAAAGAAAAATCAACGGCGGTTATATTTGCTAAATGTCTTGATCTAGTTACAGGTGGTGAACGTACAAAAGGTGGTGAACGTCTTGCTCGGTGCATTCACTGAATATCCTATTAGTTTTTTTAAAAAGGAAAGAAAAATTATAAAAGTTATCCAATCAATAGACTTTTCTGATTTTACCCACGTTTCGAATAGCCAAAAGATGCAGTAGAGGGGCAGGATTCATTTAGTCACAATATAATTGAGGACTGTTTGGCTCCAATAACCCGGTCCACGTACAAATCCAACTATTACTACGAACCAGAAAATTTTGATGTCTATCAATTTAACCACTTAAAATAAATTTTCGTAATTTTAAGAAATTTAGATAAGAAGTAGAATAAAAATCTATGTCCTAAAACTAGAATAGCGAGAAATAAGAAAGAAAAAGAGTTCGTCGGAAAAAGGTTGAAAAAGAAAAATGGTTGAAAAATAAAAGGTGACGGAAAAAAACAAAAGAAACTTATAAAAACTTAAAAATACTTGACTAACCTAACCTTATTACTACAACTAACTTAAAATTATAATCGCAAATTGAGATTACTAATTGGAATGATAATTGATACATAGTAAAAGGTGTCTAAAAATATTAAAGCTTACAGGAAAAACTAAATCCCAAATGGAAATAACTTAAAAAGAAACTAAGACTTAAAAAGGCGTCGCAAAATTCTAAAGCACCTAAATCTTAGTCTAAAGAAAAAGCACTTAAGGAATTCTACGGCAAAGCCTAAAAATCTAGGAGTAAAAATGACTATAGCAAAAACTATGTTTAAAATTAAATATGAGCTAAAAATACAAATATTACGCTAAAACGATTAAAAAGGGACAAAATATAAAAATATACAAAAAGTTGTAAAAAGTACAATTTTTATAAAAATATTATTTTTATATTATTTATTTAATAAAACTACTAATTTTACAATTTAATTAAACTAATTTAACTAAAATATATAAATTAAATAAAAAGTAAAAGTAATTATAATAATAATAATTAGTTAGGGTTATAATAATAATAATTAATAATTAACCGTAATTAATGCTGAATTAGGGCTTCTGTCGGCGTGTCAGGTTATCTCCGCGAGTCGCGGTATTTAAAACACCAAACCCCGCGAGTCGTGGGGTTCAGAAATTCAGATGACAGCTTATTTAAATTCGACGCGTTTTTTTTTTTCTTTTCTTTTATTTTCTGTTTTCTGTTTTTATATAAATAAAAGATATTTAAATAAAACTTATATTTTTATAAACTAAAATAAAAATAAAGAAACTTATAAAACTTAAATATTTAACAAAATCTTAAAAATACTTATATTTTTGTTTTTCTTTTTATATTTTCGAATATTTAAAAACGTATTTTTATAAAAGCGAATTTTAATAAAAGTTAACTAAAAATCTCTTTTTTTTTTTTTTTAATATTAGCGTTGCGCTTCCGGCGTTTAGAAAGTTCCCCGGCAGCGGCGCCAAAAATACTTGATGTTATGCGAGGTGTATACGAAATAGTTTATATTTTACTAGGAAAAACTATTAAATATGATACAATTTTGCACAAGATATTTATTTATTTATAGAATGGATATACTTAAACCTTGCTACAACACTTATAGGCAGTGTACCTAATCGTACAGTAGTGTAGTTTTTAGTAAGTCCGGTTCGTTCCACAGGGAATCTTTTTTTTTTTTAAACAAAGCTCAACGCTATATTAGTTTACTTTTATAAAAATACAAATATATATATAAGTAATATTATTATTATAAAGGGGGGTTTTTACCGTTTAATGACCGGTTTGTCGATTTTAAAACTTTAGTCGCAGTTAAAACCAAATGTAAAATATTAAAAATAAATACAAGACTTAAATTAAAGCATGAAGTAAATAACGATAAATGGAATTGCGAATAATAAAAGTGCGATAAAATAAACTTGTGATAATTAAAAAGTACGATAATTAAAAGTGCGATTAAATACAATAACAATAAAAATGCGATAATTAGAAGTGCAATTAAATATAAAATAAAGGAAATTAAATATGAAATAAAAGAATTATGCTTATTTAAACTTCCGTAATCATGATGTTTGACGTGTTAATTTTAGTTTTATGCCCATGGGTTAATTGTCCTTTGTCCTGGATTATTTAATATGTCCGTCTGGTTTTTGTCCATAACAGTCCATCAGTCATAAATATAAAGTGCGAGTGTCCTCGTCAAATTATCCTTATACCCGAAGTTAAATATTCCAACTAATTGTGGATTCGAATTGTAACAAGGTTTTAATACTTTGTTTAATGAATACACCAGGTTATCAACTGCGTGTAAACCAAGGTTTTACTACTTTGTTAGCAATTACACCAATTACCCTTGAATGTAATTTCACCCCTGTTTTAATTATTCTAGTGGCTATTAATCCATTCCCGTGTCCGGTTAAATGAACGATTATTCGTACATATAAATACCCCGCCCATCGTGTCCGATCGAGTGTATATGGTAATTTATAGGGATGCCCAATTGTAAATCTTTATATTAACATTAACAAACTTTCATTTAGTTAAACAAATATAAAGCCCATTAATAGCCCATAGTCTAATTTCCACAAGTGTCGTTCTTTTGTCCAAACCCCAATTATGGTACAAAGCCCAATTACCCAATTTTAGTAATCAGCCCAACATCATGATTACTTCGTTTTAAATAAGCATAATAATAACTTAGCTACGAGACATTAATATAAAAAGGTTGAACATAACTTACAATGATTAAAAATAGCGTAGCGTTACACGGACAGAATTTCGACTTACACCCTTACAACATTTGCTAACATACCCTTATTATTAGAATTATAATTAAAATTAAAATATAAATTATAAATATAAATATAAATTTTACGTATGAGGAGAAGAAGAAAAAGATGGATATTTGCGATCAGAATTCGGTTGGCTTTATAGGCAGTTTTTCATTTTGGGGCTCCGCGACTCGCGGTGAAATCCTCTTCAAACTCCGCGAGTCGCGGAGAATGAATTTACAGCTCAGTCCCTTTGGAGTCTTTCTCTGCCGACGGTTTTTATTTATAAATATAATATATATATAATTAATATAATTAATTATATATTATATTATATTTATATACATAGTTAACTTGTAATTTTTAGTCCGTTGCGTCGAGCGTTAAGAGTTGACTCTGGTCCCGGTTCCGGATTTTCGAACGTCCTTGCGTACAATTTTATATCTTGTACTTTGCGTTTTGAATCTTGTACTCTTGTAATTTCGAGACGTTTCTTATCAATAATTGGAACCTCTTTGATTGTCTTTTGTACTTTTGAGCTTTTTGGTCGTTTGCGTCTTCAATTCGTCAAATCTGTCTTTTGTCTTCACCTTTTATTATTTAAACGAATATCACTTGTAAATAGAACAATTGCAACTAAAAGTTTGTCTTTCTTGAGGAATAATGCTATGAAATATATGTTCGTTTTTAGCATTATCAATGCCGGTTGTAGTCTAGATTCACCTATGTACCCTATGACTCGGGGTGGACACAAATGAACTCTAAATCCCTACAACCAATGCTCTGATACCACTTGTAGCGACCCCGACAAATCGTCAAGTGACGGCGTCGACTACGTAGGTCCCATTACATGGTCATAAGTCTTTAAGACAACGTTTGACCAAAATATGTCGCATTCATTTCAATGCAAAAGGGTGTTTCAAGTTTACAAAAAGAAGTTCGACGGCTAGTTACATTACAATGTTAAACGTACAATTGAAACCTATGCGACACAATTTAAAAGTAGCCAAAAAGATGCTCCAAATATGCATGTATACTCGACATCCAAGCAAGTATCAAAAGAGTGCGGAAGCATGTATCACTTAAGCATTCAAAACCTGAGAAAAACATAGAAGAATCTGTCAACGAAAACGTTGGTGAAATCATAGGTTTAGTAAATGAGTATGTAAGTAAAATAAGTTGAACCACAAGTTATAGTATAAGTCGATTTTCCGAATCGTTTGAATTCCATAAGTATTGTTGTTTACCGAGCACCCAGTTATCAAAGCTTAACCGTATCATTTACCTCAGCATGAAAGTGTTAGAACATACACCGTACCAGAATATATTTCATTCGCTTAACGGTAGCGAACCGTCCGAATGAGGGTTAGTCAAACCCGTATGGATCCACACAACATAGACTCGCTTACACCATCTGATGTAATTAATGATAATTGAATTGAGGATTTTCGTTCAACTCGTCCGTATCTTTGTATTCGTATTCGTGTTCGATGTATAAAAGTATGAAAGGTATATATACATATGAAATGTATATAAGTATGTAACGTATAAGTTTCTCAGCCCACGATTTAAAAATATAAAATTTGTTGAAAAAGTGGGACTATGATCTCACCTCGAGTGCACGAGTATAAAAGTACTTCACATAGTAAACGTGTGCATGAAAGTTACTTAGCCTTGACCTAAACAAGTAAGTTATATCAATTAACCGGTTACGACACAAGCTCGGGTGAAATGTGTTCAATTAGTCCTATGGCTCGTTACGACTCGAAAAGTATAGCATGTGAATCACGTTGTCAAGTTTCATGCAAGAATCAAGTATAAAATAAAGACTAGAACGATTGCATAAGTGTTTAGTTAAATTTGACTAAAAGTCAAACTTGGTCAAAGTCAAAGTCAACGGGGTCGGGTCGGGTATCCGACAATTTTTCTAAGTTATATAATCATATATGAGCATGTTGGCCAAGTTTCATGTTAATCGGAGGTCCGTAGCATATCAAACATTTTACGTCAAATGACCAAGCAAAACAGCCCATTTTAGTGTATCAGGACGGTGTCCCAAAATCAGGACGGTGTCCCAATATGAAGAGTGGGACGGCGTCCCAAAATCAGGACGGCGTCCCAAAAATCAGGACGGCGTCCCAATGGGCATTCAGGTCCTGTTTGCAGAAAAACACAAGTGCACGACCCAAACTTCAAACAATCACAATTTATGATCCGCAAACAATTAGAACATGTATTTTATATCACCGGAAAGCTCTTTCGACAAGGAACACAACTAAGCACTTTTCATCAAGCAAAAACATCATATACAATAACCAAAATCCCGTCAAGTGATCAATAGAGGTTTATTTTCAAGTTTCAAGTTCATCAATTGCAATTTAAGTTTCGGGAATCCAATTTATACATATGATATGCCGTTTTGAAGGTAATGAAACATGTAATACAACTAAACACTTATCAATAACATTAACAAGCATTCAACGCATCAAAAGTTCATTTTAAGAGTTGTCAAACCCTAACCAAAACCTCAAAATCACTAATCATGTTAATGTAAGGTTTTCATGTCAATCAACACACCAAAATGAAGCTATTGAAGTAACTAACACTTTGAACACACAAACATTAACATCTAAACACATTTCATCATCCAAAATCAAAGATTAAGCATACACTTTTCATTTTCAAGCTAGTTACACCAAAACATCAAGATCGAGCATACAAATCATATATTCATGTTATACACGAGCCATAGACACTAACTAACAACATATTAAGTCAAAAACATGAATTTGAGAAATCTAGAGTTTTAGAAATGTTACCCAAAATCGGTGTAGTTAGTATCAAATCGTAGAGGATGACGAGAGGATTAAGAATATGTAGTCGGATTTGTTGTGAGCTTCCAAGATCAAAATTAGATGATGAATTTTGTGTTTGTGTTCTTGAGAGAAAAGGAAGAAAGAAAAAGAGGAAGAAGATGGTGAAATGAAGTGTGTGGTGGTGAGGAGTCACTAGTTAGCCAAGTTTACCCGAGTGGCGAGATTAGTCCCTCAAGTTTGTTGTCGGGTGCGGGAAATAACCAAACGAATATTTTTAAAACGCAAGTTAACGAGAGATGTTATAATCGAGTAACGGGATTATCATGAACACTAGTTAACGAAGTGCACGAGTATAGGTGACGAGGGATGTTATTTAAAAAAAAAACGGTGTTAAAATAATTTAACGGAAAAACGCGGGATGTTACACTAAGTATATTCCAAAAGGATTAATAGGTTCATTTTTCATACTCTCGTATGGTTTATAATTATCTTTCGTTTTCATAGTTGTTTTTACAACAGCGTAACTTTGTGTGGAACCTCTAAATTCATTTCTTATAGGTATTTCCGTACTACTATTTGGTATTTCCGTATTACTACTTGGTATATCGTTTACGTTGGGGGACCCAATCTTCTTGTTTTATTTCGGGCTTAACATTTACAAACTTAGCGTTTATATCCATTTCTCCTATTTTTGTTACTAGATTATCTATATATGGGAGTATAAATATTTCACTTTCAGTTTCAGATGTCACTGTTTATAGCCTTTAGGTATTTTCATATTGATTAATTGTTGTATTAAAGGGTCTTGTAACTTGGTTTTATCTTTCTCTTAGCATCTTATATTATTATTTTCTTTGATCAATATTTTTATACTTTCTAATTCGTTAAGTATTTTTTCTCCATAATACATAATAGTCTTTTGAATATTTATTAAGTCTTTATCTATTTTTAATAAATCGTTTGTATCTTCTAAGATCAAAAATTCTTTATTACTCATTATGAAGAATTATAATTCCAATCAGTATTATCATAAACATAGTCAGAATCAGTTATTTCTAATCTATCAAAACTAAAATCTTCATCAGAAATATAATCTTCAAATTCATCGTCTAGATCTGTAGTAGCATGTTCTAAAATGACCGCTTCATTATTGATTAAGTTGAAAGTAGCTTATAACAGTATATTATAATCGAAAAAATTAAAATTAAGCAATCATTTCGGCCATCTCACCGTCGTGAAAAAGTTGTATGGGATGGCCGAAAAAATTAATAATAATAATAATAATAGTAATAGTAATAGTAATAGTAATAGTAATAGTAATAGTAATAGTAGTAGTAATAGTAATAATAATAATAATAGTAATAATAATAATAATAATAATAATAATAATAATAATAATAATAATAATAATAATAATAATAATAATAATAATAATAATGTTTTTTGATTTCATAAGATCACATGGTATAGAGTATAGGGTAGGGAACTTGAATTTTTAAACGTTTAAGTGCACGTTTTTACAATATATGCACTTTTTGTTGCAATAAATTGAATCAATAGTGTGTCAAATGTTAATTTTTCAAAATATACTTAACTTTTTATTTTTAATTTTTGTTAAGCAAATAAAACTACTATAAAAATTAATGGAGAAGATAATAACGACGACATGTCAAAGGGTTGACATACCCGTGCTCACATACGAAAGTTGTGTGTAAAAATTTCAGGTTGTATACGATTGTAAAAAGGGAAAGGAATAACGGAACTTGATAAATGAGGTATCGACTTACACACGGTTAGATGTCCATTATGTGATGATGACTTGAAAATCGTGGATCACTCCTTAATTTTTTGCAAACATGCTATGGAATTATGGAGTCGGGTTTTTAATTGGTGGAACTTAGGGCATTATATTTCAATAATCTTAGTGTGAATGAAATACTTCGTGGCAACACTTCGGCATCTACATCGTGTTTCGGAAAGAAAATGTGTGGCAAGCGGTCGAATGAGTTTGTGTGTACTAGTGTACTACATTTGGAAAAACCGGAATAATATGGTGTTCCGAGGTAAAAGTTGGAATATCCCGTTACTTTAAGTGAAGTACAAATCAAATCATTCGAATGGATTTTGCAAAGATCGAGAGGAAAAAAGTTCGAGTGGCTCACTTGGTTATCTAATCCTAGCACTTTTAGCATAGCATATTTTTTGTGTATCATGTACTAATCTTTGGTTTTGCTCCTCGCAAATCCAATGCTTATTTTCGTGTAATATCTGTTTGATTTGGTTGTGGCTAGGCTCTTTATAATGTATGTAATGCCTGCCCTCCATGTACACTGTATATTGATTTCGTATGGAATGGAAAATGTCTTGCTTTTAAAAAAAAAAATAATAATACTGGAATATGGTATATATGTCAATAAGTTATACTCTGTATTTCATAAGCTCTTAGGGCGTGCTTACATAAAAATTAATGACAAGAACGGTGTCACTTTAGGATTGACATACATAACTATAAGTGGCTTTAAGGATCGACGTGGACATAACAAAAGTTGTGTGGAAACACTTTAGGTGATATACGATTGTGAAAGGGGAAAGGAATAAAATGTAAAAGAGTACATATGTCAATAAGTTATATCTCCTGAGGCCATAGTCTTGTATGGGGTTTAATTATGTCAAATTTAAAGCATAGAGATTGCTTTATAAACTTTAATAAGCAAAATGGGTACGTGGGGTTTACATTTTGATGGGTCTACATTCTGATTCTTAATAAACTTCACTGTCAAATGTGTCACTAATAAAACTTCATTTAATTTGTATCGAAAAGTATTCATCAATGATTGAAAAACTTCATTTAATTTGTATCGCAAAGTATTCATCAATGATTAAATTGGTCGTCCAGGCTGCTGATATTCTTCGGCACATAGCCTCTGATTCCAGTTTCAATTGCTAGCTCGATGAGCTTGGCTCGTTCTTTAGCGACCAAATACATCCTTAGGTTTGTTTTATCTCGAGATTCAAATCATAAGTCTTGGACGGAATGGTAAGTCTTTGCTGCATGTTTTCTTTTCGTCGAGTTAAAGCGATGTGGGATCTGACTTGTCTTAATTTCTTGGAATTTGGTGTTTCGCACCTTATCTGTGTCTAGGCGTTCGGTAGGTTCGATGATCAGAGATTTGTGCGGCTTATCACGATATTTTCGTTGTCAATTGCTAGTTGGTAGCTTATATCTGATGATTCTTCCGGCTGATGTATTGTTACGATAGGAGTACTAATGTATTGTCGTCTAGCTCCTTGCTAGTCGACAATTTTAATTTTAATCATAATCGCCGTTCCAAAAAACATGCTCAATTATTTATAGTTTGTGTAATACATATTCGATGTAGTGGGTCTACTTCAGTAAAATGTTCAAACAGATCTTAGGGTTTAGTCAATTAGAGTAAGTATGTATAGAAATATAGATATAGATTATAACTCAATTAAAGCATTAAATCTACTTTAATTTAATTTATTTTTGTTTTATTTTTTTATAAAAGATTGGATTGGTCTAACTTCAGTTTTGATTGATGAATGAATAGGTAATCTGTTTTAAGACTACGAGTGGTTGGTTAAATATCAGGCTCAACATTTGGGCTGATATGTAATTTGACTGTTGGGTCAATGTCCTCGTATTGAAGACCAAATTATAGATATATCATTTACTGGGCCAGGAGCTTATTTGTTTCCCCATTCATGTAACGCTATTTCAGAATTTGGCGATCTATAAAGTAAACAGAGTTAAAATGTTTATATATCTTATCTTTTTTCTGCTTTGATCTCTTAACAATTTTAATATATTTAAATCTGCATCTTTATATTACATTAACTTAAAAATATGACCAGAATATGGATATATTATCTTGACGCGGCTAAAGATTCACATCGCCAGTAAAAAAGTACAGCTACATCACATATTGACATGAAGTTGGTATTATATATGTTTGGAATATATATTGACATGATCAAATGCAAGTTGCCATATTGATTTTAACTACTTAGAGAGTTAGAGTGATATTCCCTTCGTCCTTAAAAATTAGGGGTGTAAAAGAGTCTAACCGTGCTTGGCTTGGCTAGACTCGAGTTCGCCTCGTTTAAATTTCAGAGACTAATATTTTAAGTTCAAGTTTTCCTCGTTTAATATTTAACAAGCTCGAGCTCGGTTCGAGCTTGATTTGTTAATTACATCATATTATTTTTCTTTATATTTTATTATTTAGTTTAATTTTATTTCATATTTATTGTTTGTGTGATTTTTATCCAATATAAAGAGATTCTAAATTATTAAATTCCTATTTTTTATATACCAGTAATTATTATACAATTATATATTTTTTATTTTTTATTATATTACTCCGTATTAACGCAATAAAATCATTTCATCAATTGTGAGTATAATATCAACAGTTTGTCAAGTTAATTTATGAAAACCATTATGTTAAAATTGGCAAGAAAATTGAAATAAATGTGTGAAAACAAAACGATGAGGATATAAATGAGGCGAGTTACTCGCGCGCTATTGTAGCTCGACTCTTTAAAAACTTGATTCGAGTCGAGCATAAATGAGCTCGAGCTCGAGCATGAACTTATTTTGAAGCTCGTATAGGCTTGCGAGCTTGTTCGATCTCGAGATATGAAGCTCGAGTTCGCGCCCGCTTACTAAACAAGCTTCAAAATAAGTTCATGCTCGGACTCGTTAAAGCTCAGCTCGAATCGAGCTTTTAATGAGTCGAGCTCGAATAGTTTACGAGTAGTTCGACTCATTTACACCCCTAGTCATAGTCAAAGAGTCCAATTTATGAGCACGTATGCTAGGTACAAATTAAGCTAAGTCGCTTTTCTCTAATATTTGCCTAAACATTCTGTTATCTGTCAATTTTATTTCACAATTCGTAATAATAAAATTAATATTCATCAAATGATCAATAACTAGATCCGATGTTGGCTAATAAAATATCAAAATGGATAGGCTTGGTGACGGTATGTGTTGGTGTAAGCACGATCCGATGTTGGCTAATAAAATATCAAAATGGATACATCACTGACAGAATTCTAGCTAGCATCAAAGTTATATGTACGTTTACAAACAGTCTTTATTGATTGATAACAGTCAGTCGCGCGTTGCGGCGGTCACCCCTCGTTTACGTAAAACTTTTTTGTAGCATCTAATTATATATTCTAATAAGAATATATTAAAGCAAAGCAGTTAATGTAACCTATAAGACAATAATTCGTTTTAACATATTAAACAGCTAATACAATTGCAAAGAAACATATTGTCATATATTACTATATGAGTTTGTAACAAATTAATTATCCTGAGCTGTCCAAATTATGTTGTATAATTTTTTTTAGATGTATCAAATTAATTGTTATAAATAATTACTATATAACACGTAAATAAATTTTTATACACGTAATAAAAATTACTCCGTATAAATTAGAAGAATGATTTAATAAGGTTTGAAAATTCAAGTTAGAAAAGAATGACCCAATTTTGATGTAATTTATGATTGTAATTGTAATGTAATTTGTGTTACACATTAAATGAATATTTTATTAATGACTCCAAGTCTTTGATTGGAGTAAGGGCTAAATCTATGTAGCTAGTATTAAAAAAAAGTCATCATATGCTCCCTTCTCTATTCCTCTCTTACTTGAAAATCTACCCATCTCATTTTGCCTTTTCCATTTAATTCTCTGGTCTCCGGGCTTCTTCTCAGGTAACCATTTACAATATCTTCTAAATATTTGTTCTATGAGTCTCTACATTTTTGTTGACTCTGCCTTCTCTCATGTGTCTAGCCTAAAACCTGATTTTTTCGGCGTCGTTCCGACTTCTGGCATCCTCCGAACGTCCGGACTTTTCTTCTTTCTTTCCTTTTTCGTCGCTGATATCTTTTGTTCCCACTGAAGAACGCATCTATACTACCTGGAAAAACTCATAAAAAGTGGCGGGAGAAATTTCCGATGACCTATGTGTGTGGCGTGTGGCAGTGCACTTCAGACCGGTTGCTGCTAAAAATTGTAAGTTCAAAAATATGACGGTTAGAGTTGTTGAAACAAAGACGAAAATAGTTTGGAATGGAAAAGCAAAAAAAAAAAAAAATAATAATAATAATAATAAAAAAAATAAAGGGACAAATAAGGTACTATTCATGAATAGTACCCAAAATTTGGTCAAATGTATATATGTATAATATAATATCCGATATAGCTAGTTGGTGGCAAAAGAGTTGCGTTCCTGGTTGTGAGTTGCTATTTTTTTCTCTCGTCATGTTGGTGCTTCCTTCAGCTACAGAAATGAAGGTGTTACATTCCTACGTGTTATCTAAATGAGCAATAAGTGTAGACTTTCAGTTTTTTTTTTTAATTTTTTTTCGGCGAAAAAGACGATAACATTACTAACGATCCATTCATCAAAAAGATGAAGGATTCAAAACGAGAAGATTACATGCCTCGGAGCAAGAAAGTGAACCCAACTAAACAAACTATCTAACTTCGATCCTCGCCCTAACCGGCGAACGAACCAAATGACATAAGAATACCTATAACGAAGCACATAAAAAAGCATACAAACACGAAATAACCACCGACAACATAACAAAGCACAAAAGGAAATAAAAAAAACCACATAATGGAAGCTAACGACCACCGTCCTTCACCGAATCGGCAGGGACATTCTTGGCCTTGTCTTTAATAATTGGCCTCGAAAACTTACCCTCGAGTTGTTTGTACGTAACCATTTTCTTACTTCTATATTCATACGTAAATATAGTAGGAGATATGTGTAGTGACCCGAATTTTTCCATGTTTATATATATTAAATGAAATTGATATTTACATGATTAAGTGTTTCCAACATGTTAAGCAATCAAACTTGTTAAGACTTGATTAATTGAAATAGGTTTTATATAGACAATTGACCACCTAAGTTGACCGGTGATTCACGAACGTTAAAACTTGTAAAAACTATATGATGACATATATATGGTTATATATATAGTTAACATGATATTAGATAAGTAAGTATTTCATTAGGTATTTTAACAATGAGTTATATACATAAAAATGAGGCTATTGAATTAAGAAACTCGAAAACGATATATATAACGATTATCGTTATAACAGCGTCTTACTAAATACATATGAATCATATTAAGATATTGATACACTATGTTTAATCATGATAAATGATAAGTAAACATGTCATTAAGTGTATTAACAATGAACTACATATGTAAAAACAAGACTACTAACTTGATGATTTCGAAACGAGACATATATGTAACGTTTATCGTTGTAACAATATTTAACTGTATATATATCATATTAAGATATATTAATACATCATATTATCATGATAATATAATAATTTAACATCTCATTTGATATAATAAACAATGGGTTAACAACATTTAACAAGATCGTTAACCTAAAGGTTTCAAAACAACACTTACATGTAACGACTAACGATGACTTAACGACTCAGTTAAAATGTATATACATGTAGTGTTTTAATATGTATTCTTACACTTTTGAAAGACTTCAAGACACTTATCAAAGTACTTCTACTTAACAAAAATGCTTACAATTACATCCTCATTTATTTTCATCAACAATTCTACTCGTATGCACTCGTATTTGTACTCGTACAATACAGAGCTTTTAAATGTATTTACTATTGGTATATATACTCCAATGATCAGCTCTTAGCAGCCCATGTGAGTCACCTAACCATGTGAGAACCATCATTTAACATCTAGCATGAAATATCTCACAAAATTACAAACTAATGGAGCCTATATGTAGAGTCTAAGTTCACGTGAATGAGGGAGCTCACAAACACTTTCACTTTACAATTTTTCTTGAATCAAATTACTCTCTCTCAAGTGTTCTTCATTTGTTCTAAGTGTTCTTCATCATCTTCAACAAAATCTAGCTCAATCTAGTTCATAAATCCATACATAAACCAAGTTATAAAACAACTACTCAAGAACACACCAAGAACACTTTCAAGTTTGCTAGCTTACTTCCAATCTTGCAAATCCACTTTGAGTGATCATCCAACCTCAAGAAATCTTTCTTATTTACAGTAATATATCTTTCTAATATAAGGTAATACTCATATTCAAACTTTGATTCAATTTCTATAACTTTAACAATCTTATTTCGAGTGAAAATCTTACTTGAACTTGTTTTCGTGTCATGATTTTGCTTCAAGAACTTTCAAGCCATCCAAGGATCCTTTGAAGCTAGATCTATTTTTCTCATTTACAGTAGGTTTATCCACAAAACCTGAGGTAGTAATGATGTTCATAACATCATTCGATTCGTATATATAAAACTACCTTATTCGAAGGTTTAAACTTGTAATCACTAGAACATAGTTTAGTTAATTCTAAACTTGTTCGCAAACAAAAGTTAAGCCTTCTAACTTGACTTTTAAAATCAACTAGACACATGTTCTATATCTATATGATATGCTAACTTAATGATTTAAAACCTGAAAACACTAAAAACACCGTAAAACCGGATATACGCCGTCGTAGTAACACCGCGGGCTGTTTTGGGTTAGTTAATTAAAAACTATAATAAAATTTGATTTAAAAGTTGTTCTTCTGGGAAAATGATTTTTCTTATGAACATGAAACTATATCCAAAAATCATAGTTAAACTCAAAGTGGAAGTATGTTTTCCAAAATGGTCATCTAGACGTCGTTCTTTCGACTTAAATGACTACCTTTACAAAAACGACTTGTAATCTGTATTTTTGACTATAAACTTATACTTTTTCTGTTTAGATTCATAAACTTAAGTTCAATATGAAACCATAGCAACTTGAATCACTCAAAACGGATTTAAAACGAAGAAGTTATGGGTAAAACAAGATTGGATAATTTTTCTTGTTGTAGCTACGTGAAAATTGGTAACAAATCTATATTAATCATATCCTAGCTAACTCATATTGTATTATACATGTATTCTAATATATTATGTAATCTTGGGATACCATAGACACGAATACAATGTTTTGACATATCATATCGACCCATCTATATATATATTTCGGAACAACCATAGACACTCTATATGCAGTAATGTTGGAGTTAGCTATACAGGGTTGAGGTTGATTCCAAAATATTATATATACTTTGAGTTGTGATCTAGCCTAAGGCTTGTATACACGAGGTCGTGGATTGATTCGAGATAATATATATTGCTTTATTTCTGTACATCTAACTGTGGACAACTAGTTGTAAGTTACTAACGAGGACAGCTGACTTAATAAACTTAAAACATTAAAACGTATTAAAAATGTTGTAAATATATTTTGAACATACTTTGATATATATGTACATATTTGTTATAGGTTCGTGAATCAACCAGTGGCCAAGTCTTACTTCCCGACGAAGTAAAAATCTGTGAAAGTGAGTTATAGTCCCACTTTTAAAATCTAATATATTGGGATGAGAATACATGCAGTTTTGAAAATGATTTACAAAATAGACACAAGTATTGAAACTACATTCTATGTTGAATCGTTATACCAGATATCGCCCTTGTTGAACTTGGTAACCTAAGAATTGGTGTTTATTATAATTGCCACCAATTGACGCGAATCCCAAAGATAGATCTATGGGCCATTGACAAGCCCCAGTCAGAGAATTTGAACTGCTTTAGTACTTCGATATTTATATATGGGGATATTCTAGATGCATTTTGTCAATGTCGGTTAACAGGTGTTCAACCATACGAATGATTTTTATGCAGATTGCATGTTATTGAAAGATGAAATCTTGTGGTCTATTATTACAATTTGATATATAGGTTAAACCTATAACTCACCAACATTTTTGTTGACGTTTAAAGCATGTTTATTCTCAGGTGATTATTAAAAGCTTCCGCTGTTGCATGCTAATATATGGACAAGATTTGGTGTCAGCATGCTTGTATAATATTATTTAAAACTGCATTCGAGATTTACTTTGTTGTAACATATTAATATTGTAAACCAATATGTATTGGTAGTGTGTAAGTGTGATATTTTTAGATTATCATTTCTGATAATCTAGGTGGTGTCCTTTTAACCTTGTCGATAAAATAAAGGTTATGGTTTGTTTTAAAAACGAATGCAGTCTTTGAAAAACGTCTCATATAGAGGTCAAAACCTCGCAACGAAATCAATTAATATGGAACGTTTATAATCAATATGAACGGGACATTTCAGTTGGTATCCGAGCGTTGGTCTTAGAGAACCAGAAATTTGTATTAGTGTGTCTTATCGAGTTTGTTAGGATACATTAGTGAGTCTGGACTTCGACCGTGTTTTCTTTAAAAATGATTGCTTAACACTTTTGTTGGAAACTATATATTATTAACATGTAATTATTATGTGATATATTAACCTCTTAATATGTTTGATATTGTGTGATAGATGTCTACCACTAGTACAAATCCCTTCGACTCACCTAATAATAATGAAGTGTCGAATATACTTTGGGAAGATTCACAAATTCCCGAAGAGGAACCGGAAGAAGAGGAACCGGAAGAAGAAGAGGTTCCGGAGGAAGAAATATTGATACCTACAGTAAATCGATTAAATAAAAGAAAATCCTCAACCAACGGACCAACGTTAACAATGGTCAATGGTGTTTCCACCGAGGAAGCAAAATATAGGGAAGATTACCAATTTTTCGATGAATCGGATCCCGATGAGGATTCCGATGATATTATAGAAATTACCTCGACCCAATTTAATATAGCAAAAGAAAATAATAAGGGAAAATGTGTAGAAATAGAGAAACCTGATTCCAACCCCGATGAACTTTATATGTATCGGCAACATCTGTATCTCCCAAATTGTAACAATAACCCGGGAACCTCTAAACCACCAGGTTTTTTCTAAACCATTGTGGAAAACGACGGCTTGTATTAGAGGAGCACCATATATCCCTAGAAAATTAGGAAAACGAACCAAGTCCGAAGAAGAAGAAACCAGTGATTCAGATTAGAGGGTTGTAATCATGTTGTGTATTATATGTATTATAGTGTGTTTGTACTTTTATGTTCTATGTAAAAATTGCTTGTATTGTTTTTTAATTATCTTTTACGAATCTAATCCTTGTCTATTTTACAGTATAAAAACACAAAATGGACGTTAAGGATAGACAACCAAAAGTTTTAGAAGACCTACCAGGAGATATGATTGATGAAATCTTGTCTAGAGTCGGGCAGAATTCATCAGCACAATTAGTTACGGCAAAATTAGTTTGTCAAACGTTTGAAAGACATTCCAGGCATGACTTAGTATATAAAAGGCTTTCATTTGAAAGATGGGGTATATCACATTGGGGAGACTTTAAGTTACGCCAAGTTTTCTTTAAGGCATTTAGTGCAGGAAACTCAGATGTAATTTTACGCTACGGGTTACGAACCTAAATTGACTCAACATATCCCAACATAGGACTCCGTTCTTTAGAAAGAGCTTCTAACATGCAACATAAAGAAGCATGTTATGCTTACGGGTTAATAATGTTTTCTTCTCATCAAATTGAGAAAAAGAACATTGGGTTGCAACTTTTAAATAAAACATTCTCACAAGTGACGGACTCAGTAGTTGGGGTAAGAAACAAGGTTTTTAGATTGCTACGAGGCTGTTGGGCATTACGAAACCCTCGTCCTTTTGACGACATTACAACATGCTGCCTAGCCAATGGACATAACGGTTACTTTCCACAAGACCAAGGATGGGAAGTCGTCTTAGTAAAACCAGAATGCATGACTTATTTCTGGACTTATGAATTACGTGTCTTTATTTCTTTTGCTGAACAACTTGCGTATTAACTAGAAATGCCTTTATAGCTGCCGAGTAGCAAAGTTATTATGTGCTATATTTCATCCTAAATGTATAATAGCGGTATTGTAAGTTGTAAAATATTATATAAAATTTGAACGCGAAATTTTATTATAATCAGTTTTTTCATATGGAATTGTAGTAGTTGAATTGTATATTAGCTACTAAGTATGAACTTAACGGGTAGGTACTACCCGAATTAAAAACTATAAAACGCTAATATGAAGAAAAAGCTTTTATAAATGAGTTCATACTATGCTACGAAATACTATTGACTACTCTTAAAATTCTATATGATTAACTTAATTCTTTGGCTATTTTTGAAGGAAATGGCACTGACTACTCGTCAGAATTTGAACATGAGCGAGGAAGACTTCCGTGTTTTCCTTGCTGCGAACATAGCCGCAATGCAGGCTGCAATGCAAAATAACAACAATAACTCTGGTTCTAGTAGTGGAACTAATCCCACAAGAAATCGTGTAGGATGCTCCTACAAAGAATTCACTGCCTGCAAACCTTTGGAATTCGATGGAACCGAAGGACCAATTGGATTGAAACGGTGGACCGAGAAAGTCGAATCGGTGTTTGCCATAAGTAAGTGTACTGAAGAGGACAAAGTTAAGTACGCTACGCATACCTTCACAGGTACTGCGTTAACGTGGTGGAACACCTATCTTGAACAGGTAGGACAAAATGCTGCTTACGCACTACCGTGGTCGGCATTCAAGCAACTGATGAATGAGCAGTACCGTCCTAGAAACGAAGTCAATAAGCTCAAGGTAGAGCTTAGAGAGTTACGAACACAAGGGTTTGACATTACCACATATGAACGACGATTCACAGAGTTGTGCCTATTATGTCCAGTGTAAAGACCCGTCCTTATCCACCTGGACAAGGTCTTCAACATTTGGTTCCATTGCGATGATCGACACCAAGTAATGTCTTTAGTATGAGCTAATGCACAGCGGAAGACTTAAATCGTACCTGAGAATAAACATGCTTTAAAACGTTAACATAAAGTTGGTGAGATATAGGTTTGATGCTAGCAGCGTTATAACTATGGACCACAAGATTTCATATATTTAAACATAATACACTCGCAAGTGTATGTAAAAGTAGTTTAGCACTTGGTAACCATACTTAACATTTAAATCATCGCAGCATATTCTTAAATAATCGCTACACCGTACCAAGTGTAGTATACAGAAACGAAGTACTGTGCAACCGTTGAAAACTGGTCGTCCAGCCCGGTTGGGGTTGTCAGGCCCGATAGATCTATCAACAGGATTCGCGTTTACATTCCTCGTGTAAATATTAGCTACCAAGTATAAAGAAATATGCCATGGTACAACTCAACATAGAATTTATTTTTGATCACTTGTGTCCATAGCGTAAATCATAAAATGCATGTATTCTCATCCCAAAATATTTAGAGTTTAAAAGGGACTATATACTCACCATACTGTATTTTGTAGTAAAAATACATATAACATCATTGAACAAGTGTAAGGTTGACCTCGAATTCACGAACCTATATCATTTATATATATATTAACACATATAATAGTAATCGAGCAAATTTATGTTTTATTATTAATTGTTATGTTAGTAAGTTGTACATTTTTTTTTAATAACTAAATTAACTATACTTATATAATTAGTATTTATTATGAAAATATTAAGGTTGTTATATGATGTGTTTTAAATATATTCATATATAACTATTTATTTGGAAAAATAACATCAATAATAATGAGTAAAAATTTTGTATCTTTTTATGGTAATAATAATACTAACAGTAATTAGATTTAATAATGATACTGATATTAATAGTTTTGATAATAATAGTAATAATAAAAGTAATGTTAGTAATAATAGTAACTTTAATAAAAATGATAATAATATTAATTATACTAATAATCTTATTTCTAATATTGTTAATAATAATATTTATTTAGTAACAATCAATAATAAATAATAATAATTATTAAAGTGAGTAGGCTACCTTCAAGCTTTTTTAAAAAAAAAAATGCCTCAAACAAGACTCGAACTCAAGACCTCTCGTTCAACTTAAACACCCCTTCTAAACCAATGAACCGTTATTATTTTTTTTTTCTTCTAATTACTCGCATGATTATTTATTTAATCATATACGAAACTGTTTATTTTCTTCCTCATAACTTCATCGTCTTCTATTATCATAACTATCCTCATATAAATCTAATATCATCATCATTCGCGTTCATTACTGTCATCATTTATCATACATATCTCGTCATATAATCTATCATCATATAATCTATCATCATCATCACTATCCCGTCCACTGTTATCATCATTTTATGGATCACTTCTTCAACAGCCCAACTGATAGTCACGGCCTAACAGAAATTAAATGCGTGGCCCAACAATCAATAAATCAAGCCCAACAATTAAATCCATTTGTAACCTCATATAAATAAACGGCCCAATAACAAATTTGTGGGTTTTTAGTTGAGTAATAATATAAACGGCAGGAGTTGTAAGCATTGCAAGTGGGTCTTATTTGTTTAATATTATTGAAACAGAAAGCGTATACTTTTAATTACCGTAATCAATGGAAACACCATCAATATCTATATTACTTTAATCATCAATTTATCATCCCTCATCATCGTAAAAAAAAAAAAATAAACAGCCATTAATTACGGCTGCAGAGGCTGAAGTTTTTAAACAGGACATCGATGCAGCTGTAACAAAAGTTTCGATGTCTGCAGTTGGGTTTGGGGTCGAACAGAAACAGTTGGCAGTTGTAACAACGTTTTGATGGTGATTGATTATATCGGAATAGAAGATACAGTAGAAAAACATGCAAAAATTTTACGTTGATTTCAAATGGTAATGGTGGTGGTGATAGTTGTCGGACTGTAGCAGAATTATAGAAAAGATAACAGGAAAAAATATGGCTGTAACAGTATAGAAGGTGGTCTAGGATTGCAAAGGTGTATGAGGGTTACTCGATGGTGCAATGTTGCTGTGAAGGTAGCGGATGGTTGGGTCTTGTGGTGTTTGTGAAGAAAAATAAAAACAACAGAAAAACAACACTTGGTTTTTGGTTTGTTCTTGAATCAAAACAAAATACTGAATCAAATAACGAGTAACAATAGGAGCAAGAGAGTTGTTTGGTTGTGATTTAAACAGAAAACGAAGAGGAAGAAAAAGGAAAGAAGTGGATTGATACGGGTGAACCATGGTGGTGATAGTGGTGGCTCGTGGTGGAGATTGGTGACTAGAAGATGATGTCCGGTGGTTTTATGAAAGTCACGGTGGGAGGTGGTTGTAAGATGGTGGTCGGGAGAACGTTGATGGTGGTTTCGTGGTGGTTGTAACCGACGACACTTGCAGCATAAATTTTACGTGATTTGTTGATGGGTTTATATTCAAAACATGAGTTAGGATAGAGAGATAACGAGAGATATAGGTGAAGGTGGTGATTGAATGTCCCTATGTAAATCTATCCATATCACATATATATACATACACTTACAGCTGTAAGTGACTAACACTAATAATTGAAATAATATAATAATAATAACACAGTAATAACACATTAATTAAATTGAAAAGAAAGATTACCTCAAATTCAATTTGAGTACAGTACACCATAGAATTCTCGTGAAGTTTACTTGTATGTATCCTACCGACACTTTCAACTGGATGTTATATCGTGTCCAATGCTAAACAGTTAATACATAAAAGTGTTCCTAAAAATCCCAAATTTTTAGATTAAATATATTTAATTATTTCACTCATTACCTGTTTGAAACCTGATCAAAAAGGTTCTATAATTATTTATTTTATGTTCCAATTATTATGTACGGAGTACTAATATTTAAACTTAAAAAGCTAAAAATATTTTTAACAAATCTAAAATTTTCGTAATCAATTTACAGTCCAACTTTTATTTTAATCCCTCACTAACATGTATTATATCTATATTAAAATTAACAAAACTTCAACCGAGTGTTACCGACATTTGCCAATTAAGCTCGTAATTATTCATTTTCCATTTACTCTCTCTCTATATATAATCAGTTTTTTTTTAAATAACAAGTTTTATAAATACATATATTATATATTCTTAAACAAATAATATTTTATATATTTTCAAGTAGTATTTATATACACATTTATATGTATGTATTTGTATATATATTTTTATGTATATACACTGTATGTAAATATATCTGTTTATATATATATATATTATATTTGGTCTCATTAGTTATAATAATACTTCTTAATAATAATAATAATAATAATAATAACACTTTATAATAATGTAATGGTAATAATAATTATATTATTGATAATAATAATATCTATAAGTTTTATGTCAATAATATAATTAATAATATGATAATATTATAATAATTTAAATTTTTCACACTTCATATCTATATTATATATATACATATCTATATACACATAAATATTCGTGAATCATCGAGCACAGTTAAAGGGTAACTGATTAACTGAATATAGATTTCAAACCTTCTAGACTCAACATTACAGATTTTTCTTATCGTGTCGGAAACATAAAAAGATTAAGGTTTAAATTTGGTCGGAAATTTTCGGGTCATTACAGTACCTACCCGTTAAAGAAATTTCGTCCCCGAAATTTGATGGAGGTGGTCATGGATAACAATAGGAATGTTTTCATGACTAATATGAGGTAATAATGGAGTTTTATCATTATAGATAAAATGATTCGATCATGTAAGGCGTACGAGTGAAGCTATCACAAAAGAGTGAAATGAATAAATATATATTTGTTTCAACCGATGACGTAGTTACTATTATTTCCGGAATTTAAGGGATTTAAAGAAAATCATACGTAATAAGATTTGGTTTTTCGGCGATCAGGATTTTTTTTTTGTTTTAATGCGGCAATCTGTTTTGATTTCTTTGTCGGATATTTCACTATAAATCCACCCCTTCGTTTTTCTTATTCTCCACACCTTCTATTCTTTCTCCCTCTACTCATTCCTTAATATGCTTCATCCCATCCTGATTCTTGATATACTCTTAATCTTCGCATCTATCATCCTTCTTTTTCATCTACCACCGGAAGAATCTATTTACTTTTACTATACTCTTGAGTTTATAGTGTTTCTAGTTCTCCCGTGTCTTTATATTGCTATATGCATCGATATACACGGTTTGTAATTTCTGGGTTGTTATCGGCCTTTGTATTCTTCATTATTTTTCAAAGCCCCATGCTTTCGTTTTCTCTTCCCAACTTCGAGTCAAGCAAGTAATGGTCCAAAATTTTTAGCTACAGATTTCAGAATGAACACAGTAAATGTTCTAAGAAAGAAACGGTAACGGCACGATTTTTAATTTGTCAAATTACCAGAATATCCTGGAAAAGACCGAATCATCAAGAAATATTTTCTTGATATATTTAGAGATTAGATAGAATGTAAGAGTCGTGTAAAATGGCATATGATGACGGTACTGTGAAACATCACATTCCATTAAAAACTCAACATGACTTACTGTAATATAATGACGTTGATCAAGTGTCATTATATTATACTAATTCATGCTTCAGTTCCCAACACTACTTCAAAACATTCATATTTTTAACCCGAAGGTTTCAGAATTTAGAAACTAACACAGTTTCTTTTATGTTGTAACGCAGATATTACGGAGAGATACATGATCTCAGATACGAATAGTTGTGAAAATATCTTCAGAAATATGGAGAATATGTATAACGGAAGATATGAAGATATCTTATAATATCTAAGATAAGATAATGGTGAAGAATATCATCTGGAAAGGTTTAGAATAATGAGTAGGGTTCTTACTAACGGTTTCAGTAGGCACTGAATCATTTGAATCCTTTGAAGTCAAACTTATTCCTTATGATTTGTCTACGGCTCCCTTCAAAATTTTGCATAATCCGCTTTTCGGTACTAAATTTTCTATTGAGTGTTTCCAATACTCCGTTTCTTTATCATCAACTTTTGGCCATTAAGACCATCTACAACATGCTGCTTCGTCAACATTCTTAAAGTTAACGGATCTGGGTCATCGGTTATCAACCGAGGTGGTTTCAGAAGAATTGTGTTTTTAGATGATTAAACGCTGATGATAACATGGTGGAATATGGAAGGTTCCCCCGTTAACGATAAGAAAAGACAAGGTATATATATCGAGGTTATAATAAGACTAGTCTTACTGAGAAGTCGAAGTTAACTTGCTGGAGCTGTGACAAAATTGACTACTTAGAAAAGGAATCGCAAGGTTGTTTTTGCTAATAAATGATAAAGAATTCGACGCGGTACATGTTGAACTATGACTTTGGGTTCGAGAGTTTTTCAGGTGCATAATTCTTTTCTTCCGTAGATGAAGTGCGGTTGGTTCAACTTCTCAATTGTGGTATTTCCAAGAATCATGAAAGGTTTGAACGCGGATAGAAATTGTTAAAATACGAATGAGATTTTAAGATGAAATCAAGTGGCAAGCTTGAAGAATTGTTTAGTTTCATATATTATAATCAATATTTTAATTCATTTTAGTTGTCTAAAGTTAGCAGTCAAATAGTCCAATTGTCCAATAGTTCAATAAATTCATATATAATTTAATATATAATATTCGAATTAAATAATACGTATCGTGACCCGTGTACCGGTCTCAGTATTGATCACAACTCAAACCATATATATATTTTGGAATCAACCTCAACCCTGTATAGCCAACTCCTACATTCACATATAGAGTGTCTATGGTTGTTCTGAAATATATATAGATGGGTCGATATGATAGATCGAAACCTTGTATACGTGTCCCGTTATTTATAGTGCGTAAAATAAATAAATATATATCATGACCTGTGCACAACGTAATGTCTCAGAATTAATCCGACGTATTGTGCACATGTGTCCCGATTTAAAGTGCGTAAAAGTAAATAACAGAAATTAAATGACGATAAATAAAATTGCGAGAATGTAAATTGCGATAAATAAAATGTAATACGGAATTAACAATTAGCTGGGAACAATTAGCTAGGAACAGTTAGCGTGGAATCTTAACAAAACTCATCATAGTTAATTTGTTTGTTTCTAACACTTTTTATTTTGTCCAATGTTTTCTTCGTTATGCCACTTGTTGGATTCTGATAGGTCAAAATCCAAATATGAAATTTGAATGAAAATGGTTATTCTGCGGTGAACGGATACGTATATCTGTGGTTGTAAGTAAGATAGTAAATGACCGTTGAATCAGATTCAAATGATGTACAGTGTAACTTATTAATGTGAAATCTAAATATTCCTCGGGTACTACCTACCCGTTAAAATATTTTCATCATTAATAGTTTATACGAAAGAATTTTTAATTACAATCTTTATGAAAATATACTTGCATATATATTTTCTTCAGATGTAATCATGGATTTAATAAGTCAATAAGATATTAAACTCATTTGATTTATCGTTATTACTAGATTACATGATCTCTAAAACATTAGAGATTACATAATCGCCATGTCGAACGAAGATAAATGAGGTAAAACGATACGTAAAGCGAGGATAATCGATGTAGAATGATGTGTAGAACGAAAATCATTCTCGAAGTACAGATGGGGTTATTGAGACGTGTGATGTTGATATCCGAGATACAGATTGTGATGTTGAGGTTTACGGCGCGGTTGTGGTTGAGGACGATAAGGGTACTGTCGAAGTTGATGATGGTGGTGCTGATTATGCTGCTGATGCTGCTGCTGGTGTTTGTAACCTTCGCACCATGTTCTCCAAAGCCGTCACGCGAGCGCGAAGTTCGTTAACTTCTGCTAGTACACCTGGATGATTGAGCGAATGAACAAGATTCGAAATATGGGATAGTATATAACCGTGACGAGATACTCTAGAGATGAGATAGAAAATGGTTTCTCGAACAGGTTCGCCGGTAAGTGCTTCAGGTTCATCGCCAAGAGGGAAATTTGGTGGATGGAAGGGATCTTCGATGTGAAATGATTTTCAGATATCGGATGATATTCTAACTATATAGAATATCTATATATAATACTAAAGATTTCGTAGACTACAGAGGAATTTACGGCATATGTCAGGCAAGCCTACAGATGCGCTAAGATATGAATTTTTGTCTATACACTATCAATGAAGTAAGTGGAGTAAGACGTGTCTAGACTTAAGAATGATAACCAGGTAATTTCCTAAGGATGATAAGCATATGATTTTCGACTATAAATGATAAGCAAAACTTTTGACATGCAAACTCGGTCGAAGTCCAGACTCACTAATGCATCCTAACGACTTATCAGTTAGTCACACTAATGCAGACCTGGTTCGCTAAGACCACCGCTCTGATACCACCTGTAAAGACCCGTCCTTATCCACCTGGACAAGGTCTTCAACATTTGGTTCCATTGCGATGATCAACACCAAGTAATGTCTTTAGTATGAGCTAATGCACAGCGGAAGACTTAAATCGTACCTGAGAATAAACATGCTTTAAAACGTCAACATAAAGTTGGTGAGATATAGGTTTGATGCTAGCAGCGTTATAACTATGGACCACAAGATTTCATATATTTAAACATAATACACTCGCAAGTGTATGTAAAAGTAGTTGAGCACTTGGTAACCATACTTAACATTTAAATCATCGCAGCATATTCTTAAATAATCGCTACACCGTACCAAGTGTAGTATACAGAAACGAAGTACTGTGCAACCGTTGAAAACTGGTCGTCCAGCCCGGTTAGGGTTGTCAGGCCCGATAGATCTATCAACAGGATTCGCGTTTACATTCCTCGTGTAAATATTAGCTACCAAGTATAAAGAAATATGCCATGGTACAACTCAACATAGAATTTATTTTTGATCACTTGTGTCCATAGCGTAAATCATAAAATGCATGTATTCTCATCCCAAAATATTTAGAGTTTAAAAGGGACTATATACTCACCATACTGTATTTTGTAGTAAAAATACATATAACATCATTGAACAAGTGTAAGGTTGACCTCGAATTCACGAACCTATATCATTTATATATATATTAACACATATAATCGTAATCGAGCAAATTTATGTTTTATTATTAATTGTTATGTTAGTAAGTTGTACGTTTTTTTTTTATAACTAAATTAACTATACTTATATAATTAGTATTTATTATGAAAATATTAAGGTTGTTATATGATGTGTTTTAAATATATTCATATATAACTATTCATTTGGAAAAATAACATCAATAATAATGAGTAAAAATTTTGTATCTTTTTATGGTAATAATAATACTAAGAGTAATTAGATTTAATAATGATACTGATATTAATAGTTTTGATAATAATAGTAATAATAAAAGTAATGTTAGTAATAATAGTAACTTTAATAAAAATGATAATAATATTAATTATACTAATAATCTTATTTCTAATATTGTTAATAATAATATTTATTTAGTAACAATCAATAATAAATAATAATAATTATTAAAGTGAGTAGGCTACCTTCAAGCTTTTTAAAAAAAAAATGCCTCAAACAAGACTCGAACTCAAGACCTCTCGTTCAACTTAAACACCCCTTCTAAACCAATGAACCGTTATTATTATTTTTTTCTTCTAATTACTCGCATGATTATTTATTTAATCATATACGAAACTGTTTATTTTCTTCCTCATAACTTCATCGTCTTCTATTATCATAACTATCCTCATATAAATCTAATATCATCATCATTCGCGTTCATTACTATCATCATTTATCATACATATCTCGTCATATAATCTATCATCATATAATCTATCATCATCATCACTATCCCGTCCACTGTTATCATCATTTTATGGATCACTTCTTCAACAGCCCAACTGATAGTCACGGCCCAACAGAAATTAAATGCGTGGCCCAACAATCAATAAATCAAGCCCAACAATTAAATCCATTTGTAACCTCATATAAATAAACGGCCCAATAACAAATTTGTGGGTTTTCAGTTGAGTAATAATATAAACGGCAGGAGTTGTAAGCATTGCAAGTGGGTCTTATTTGTTTAATATTATTGAAACAGAAAGCGTATACTTTTAATTACCGTAATCAATGGAACACCATCAATATCTATATTACTTTAATCATCAATTCATCATCCCTCATCATCGTAAAAAAAATAAATAAATAGCCATTAATTACGGCTGCAGAGGCTGAAGTTTTTAAACAGGACATCGATGCAGCTGTAACAAAAGTTTCGATGTCTGCAGTTGGGTTTGGGGTCGAACAGAAACAGTTGGCAGTTGTAACAACGTTTTGATGGTGATTGATTATATCGGAATAGAAGATACAGTAGAAAAACATGCAAAAATTTTACGTTGATTTCAAATGGTAATGGTGGTGGTGATAGTTGTCGGACTGTAGCAGAAGTATAGAAAAGATAACAGGAAAAAATATGGCTGTAACAGTATAGAAGGTGGTCTAGGATTGCAAAGGTGTATGAGGGTTACTCGATGGTGCAATGTTGCTGTGAAGGTAGCAGATGGTTGGGTCTTGTGGTGTTTGTGAAGAAAAATAAAAACAAAAGAAAAACAACACTTGGTTTTCGGTTTGTTCTTGAATCAAAACAAAATACTGAATCAAATAACGAGTAACAATAGCAGCAAGAGAGTTGTTTGGTTGTGATTTAAACAGAAAACGAAGAGGAAGAAAAAGGAAAGAAGTGGATTGATACGGGTGAACCATGGTGGTGATAGTAGTGGCTCGTGGTGGAGATTGGTGACTAGAAGATGATGTCCGGTGGTTTTATGAAAGTCACGGTGGGAGGTGGTTGTAAGATGGTGGTCGGGAGAACGTTGATGGTGGTTTCGTGGTGGTTGTAACCGACGACACTTGCAGCATAAATTTTACGTGATTTGTTGATGGGTTTATATTCAAAACATGAGTTAGGATAGAGAGATAACGAGAGATATAGGTGAAGGTGGTGATTGAATGTCCCTATGTAAATCTATCCATATCACATATATATACATACACTTACAGCTGTAAGTGACTAACACTAATAATTGAAATAATATAATAATAATAACACAGTAATAACACGTTAATTAAATTGAAAAGAAAGATTACCTCAAATTCAATTTGAGTACAGTACACCATAGAATTCTCGTGAAGTTTACTTGTATGTATCCTACCGACACTTTCAATTGGATGTTATATCGTGTCCAATGCTAAACAGTTAATACATAAAAGTGTTCCTAAAAATCCCAAATTTTTAGATTAAATATATTTAATTATTTCACTCATTACCTGTTTGAAACCTGATCAAAAAGGTTCTATAATTATTTATTTTATGTTCCAATTATTATGTACGGAGTACTAATATTTAAACTTAAAAAGCTAAAAATATTTTTAACAAATCTAAAATTTTCGTAATCAATTTACAGTCCAACTTTTATTTTAATCCCTCACTAACATGTATTATATCTATATTAAAACTAACAAAACATCAACAGAGTGTTACCGACATTTGCCAATTAAGCTCGTAATCATTCATTTTCCATTTACTCTCTCTCTATATATAATCAGTTTTTTTTTTTAAATAACAAGTTTTATAAATATATATATTATATATTCTTAAACAAATACTATTTTATATATTTTCAAGTAGTATTTATATACACATTTATATGTATGTATTTGTATATATATTTTTATGTATATACACTGTATGTAAATATATCTGTTTATATATATATATATATATATATATATATATATATATATATATATATATTATATTTGGTCTCATTAGTTATAATAATACTTCTTAATAATAATAATAACACTTTATAATAATGTAATGGTAATAATAATTATATTATTGATAATAATAATATCTATAAGTTTTATGTCAATAATATAATTAATAATATGATAATATTATAATAATTTAAATTTTTCACACTTCATATCTATATTATATATATATACATATCTATATACACATAAATATTCGTGAATCATCGAGCACAGTTAAAGGGTAACTGATTAACTGAATATAGATTTCAAACCTTCTAGACTCAACATTACAGATTTTTCTTATCGTGTCGGAAACATAAAAAGATTAAGGTTTAAATTTGGTCGGAAATTTCTGGGTCATTACATCCAGGAACGTTCGAAGATGAAGAGGAGAAGATCGACGCATTTATAAAAGGGTTACCAGTAAGGATTCAAGAAGATGTGAGTTCACACGAGCCCGCTTCCATACAAAAGGCAAGTCGAATGGCTCATAAACTCATAAATCAGATTGAGGGAAGAATTAAAGAACAGGCGGCCGAAGAAGCCAACACGAAACAACTCAAGAGGAAGTGGGAGGAAAACGGTGACAAGAATCACCAGTACAACAACAATAACAATCGCAACAACTATCCCAACAACAATCGCAATAATAACCGCAATCCTAACAATAACTACAACAAACGTCCCAACAACAACAACAACTACAACAACCGTTCCAACAACAATAACAATCCCAACAACAACCAAATCAATAACAACAATGGCAACAACAATCAGAACAATAAATGTCTAAGGTGTGGAGGGTTTCATCCAGATAAATTCTGTGTAGTAGTGTGTACCAAGTGTAATAGAACCGGACATAGTGTAACGAAGTGTGATGTCTATGGACCAAAGACATATAAAAATAACAAAACAAATAATTCCATTATTTGTTACAGATGAGAAAAGTCGGGCCATTTCAGCAAAGCATGCCCTAATCAAAGGAATAATAATGGGCAAGGCCGTGGACGAGTCTTCAACATTAATTCGGCAGAAGCGCAGGAAGACCCGAAGCTTGTTACGGGTACGTTTCTTATTGACGATAAATCTGCTTATGTTTTATTTGATTCAGGTGCGGATAGAAGCTATATGAGTAGAGATTTTTGTGCTAAATTAAGTTGCCCATTGACGCCTTTGGATAGTAAATTTTTACCCGAATTAGCAAACGCTAAACTAATTACAGCAGATAAAGTATGTCGGGATAGAGAAATTAAACTGGTTGATGAAACATTTAAAATTAATTTAATACCAGTCGAGTTAGGGAGTTTTGATGTAATAATTGGCATGGACTGGTTGAAAAAGGTGAGAGCAGAAGTCGTTTGTTACAAAAAATGCGATTCGCATTGTGCGTGAAAAAGGAAAACCTTTAATGGTGTACGGAGAAAAGAATAACGCGAAATTAAATCTTATTAGTAGTATGAAGGCACAAAAACTAATAAGAAAAGGTTGTTACGTCATTCTAGCACACATCGAGGAAGTTAAACCTGAAGAAAAGAACATCAGTGATGTTCCCGTCGCAAAAGAATTTCCCGATGTATTTCCGAAAGAATTACCGGGATTACCCCCACATCGATCCGTTAAATTTCAAATAGACCTTGTACCAGGAGCTGCACCAATAGCTCGTGCTCCATACAGACTCGTACCCAGTGAAATGAAAGAATTACAAAGTCAGTTACAGGAACTTTTAGAGCGTGGTTTCATTCGACCAAGTACATCACCGTGGGGAGCTCCTATTTTGTTTGTCAAGAAGAAGGATGGTACATTTAGGTTGTGTATTGACTATTGAGAGTTGAACAAACTTACAATCAAGAACCGCTACCCACTACCGAGAATCGACGATTTATTTGATCAACTACAAGGCTCGTCAGTTTATTCGAAGATTGATTTACGTTCTGGGTATCATCAAATGCGAGTGAAGGAGGATGATATTCCAAAGACTGCTTTTAGGACGCGTTACGGTCATTACGAGTTTATGGTTATGTTGTTTGGATTGACGAACGCACCAGCTGTGTTCATGGACCTCATGAACCGAGTGTGTGGGCCATATATTGACAAGTTTGTCATTGTTTTCATCGATGACATACTTATTTACTCGAAGAATGATCAAGAGCATGAAGAACATTTGAGAAAAGTGCTAGAGTTGCTGAGAAAAGAAAAACTGTACGGTAAGTTTTCAAAGTGTGCATTTTGGTTGGAAGAAGTTCAATTCCTCGGTCACATAGTGAACAAAGAAGGTATTCAGGTGGATCCAGCAAAAATTGAAACCGTTGAAAAGTGGGAAACCCCGAAAACTCCGAAGTACATACGCCAATTTTTAGGGCTGGCTGGTTATTACAGGAGATTCATCCAAGATTTTTCCAAAATAGCAAAACCCTTGACTGCATTAACGCATAAAGGAAAGAAATTTGAATAGAAGGATGAACAAGAGAAAGCATTTCAATTGTTGAAGAAAAAGTTAACTACGACACCTATATTGTCATTACCTAAAGGGAATGATGATTTTGTGATATATTGTGACGCTTCAAAGCAAGGTCTCGGTTGTGTATTAATGCAACGAACGAAGGTAATTGCTTATGCGTCTAGACAATTGAAGATTCACGAGCAGAATTATACGACGCATGATTTGGAATTAGGCGCGGTTGTTTTTGCATTAAAGACTTGGAGGTACTACTTATATGGGGTCAAAAGTATTATATATACCGACCACAAAAGTCTTCAACATATATTTAATCAGAAACAACTGAACATGAGGCAGCGCAGGTGGATTGAATTGTTGAATGATTACGACTTTGAGATTCGTTACCACCCGGGGAAGGCAAATGTGGTAGCCGACGCCTTGAGCAGAAAGGACAGAGAACCCATTCGAGTAAAAGCTATGAATATAATGATTCACAATAACCTTACTACTCAAATAAAGGAGGCGCAACAAGGAGTTTTAAAATAGGGAAATTTAAAGAATGAAATACCTAAAGGATCGGAGAAGCATCTTAATATTCGGGAAGACGGAACCCGATATAGGGCTGAAAGAATTTGGGTACCAAAATTTGGAGATATGAGAGAAATGGTACTTAGAGAAGCTCATAAAACTAGATAATCAATACATCCTGGAACGGGGAAGATTTACAAGGATCTCAAAAAACATTTTTGGTGTCCAGGTATGAAAGTCGATGTTGCTAAATACTTAGGGGAATGTTTGACGTGTTCTAAGGTCAAAGCGGAGCATCAGAAACCATCAGGTCTACTTCAACAACCCGAAATCCCGGAATGAAAATGGGAAAACATTACCATGGATTTCATCACTAAATTGCCAAGGACTGCAAATGGTTTTGATACTATTTGGGTGATAGTTGATCGTCTCACCAAATCAGCACACTTCCTGCCAATAAGAGAAGATAACAAGATGGAGAAGTTAGCACGACTGTATTTGAAGGAAGTCGTCTCCAGACATGAAATACCAATCTCTATTATCTCTGATAGGGATGGCAGATTTATTTCAAGATTCTGGCAGACATTACAGCAGGCATTAGGAACTCGTCTAGACATGAGTACTGCTTATCATCCACAAACTGATGGGCAGAGTGAAAGGACGATACAAACACTTGAAGACATGCTAAGAGCATGTGTTATTGATTTCGGAAACAGTTGGGATCGACACCTTCCGTTAGCAGAATTTTCCTACAACAACAGCTACCATTCAAGCATTGAGATTGCACTGTTTGAAGCACTTTATGGTAGAAAGTGCAGGTCTCCGATTTGTTGGAGTGAAGTAGGGGATAGACAGATTACGGGTCCGGAGATAATACTAGAAACTACCGAGAAGATTATCCAAATTCAACAACGGTTGAAAACCGCCCAAAGTCGACAAAAGAGCTACGCCAACATTAAAAGAAAAGATACAGAATTTGAAATTGGAGAGATGGTCATGCTTAAAGTTGCACCTTGGAAAGGCGTTGTTCGATTTGGTAAACGGGGGAAATTAAATCCAAGGTATATTATACCATTCAAGATTATTGATCGTGTCGGACCAGTTGCTTACCGACTTGAATTACCTCAACAACTCGCAGCTGTACATAACACTTTTCACGTCTCAAATTTGAAGAAATGTTTTGCTAAAGAAGATCTCACTATCCAGTTAGACAAAATCCAAATCAACGAAAAACTTCAATTCATCGAAGAACCCGTCGAAATAATGGATTGTGAGGTTAAAAGACTTAAGCAAAACAAGATACCAATTGTTAAAGTTCTATGGAATGCTGGTAGAGGACCTGAGTACACCTGGGAACGAGAAGATCAGATGAAGAAGAAATACCTGCACTTATTTCCAGAAGATACGTCAACACCTCCAACTGCTTAAAATTTCGGGACAAAATTTATTTAACGGGTAGGTACTGTAGTGACCCGAACTTTTCCATGTTTATATATATTAAGTGAAATTGATATTTACATGATTAAGTGTTTCCAACATGTTAAGCAATCAAACTTGTTAAGACTTGATTAATTGAAATAGGTTTTATATAGACAATTGACCACCCAAGTTGACCGGTGATTCACGAACGTTAAAACTTGTAAAAACTTTATGATGACATATATATGGTTATATATATAGTTAACATGATAAAAATGAGACTATCGAATTAAGAAACTCGAAAACGATATATATAACGATTATCGTTATAACAACGTCTTACTAAATACAAATGAATCATATTAAGATATTGATACACTATGTTTAATCATGATAAATGATAAGTAAACTTGTCATTAAGTGTATTAACAATGAACTACATATGTAAAAACAAGACTACTAACTTGATGATTTCGAAACGAGACATATATGTAACGTTTATCGTTGTAACAATATTTAACTCTATATATATATCATATTAAGATATATTAATACATCATATTATTATGATAATATAATAATTTAACATCTCATTTGATATAATAAACAATGGGTTAACAACATTTAACAAGATCGTTAACCTAAAGGTTTCAAAACAACACTTACATGTAACGACTAACGATGACTTAACGACTCAGTTAAAAAGTATATACATGTAGTATTTTAATATGTATTCTTACACTTTTGAAAGACTTAAAGACACTTATCAAAGTACTTCTACTTAACAAATATGCTTACAATTACATCCTCATTCATTTTCATCAATAATTCTACTCGTATGCACTCGTATTTGTACTCGTACAATACACAGCTTCTAAATGTATTTACTATTGGTGTATATACTCCAATGATTAGCTCTTAGCAGCCCATGTGAGTCACCTAACCATGTGGGAACCATCATTTAACATCTAGCATGAAATATCTCACAAAATTACAAACTAATGGAGCCTATATGGAGAGTCTAAGTTCACGTGAATGAGGGAGCTCACAAACACTTTCACTTTGCAATTTTCTTGAATCAAATTACTCTCTCTCAAGTGTTCTTCATTTGTTCTAAGTGTTCTTCATCATCTTCCAAAAAATCTAGCTCAATCTAGTTCATAAATCCATACATAAACCAAGTTATAAAACAACTACTCAAGAACATACCAACAACACTTCCAAGTTTGCTAGCTTACTTCCAATCTTGCAAATCCACTTTGAGTGATCATCCAACCTCAAGAAATCTTTCTTATTTATAGTAATATATCTTTCTAATATAAGGTAATACTCATATTCAAACTTTGATTCAATTTCTATAACTTTAACAATCTTATTTCGAGTGGAAATCTTACTTGAACTTGTTTTCGTGTCATGATTTTGCTTCAAGAACTTTCAAGCCATCCAAGAATCCTTTGAAGCTAGATCTATTTTTCTCATTTCCAGTAGGTTTATCCATAAAACCTGAGGTAGTAATTATGTTCATCATTCGATTCGTATATATAAAACTACCTTATTCGAAGGTTTAAACTTATAATCACTAGAACATAGTTTAGTTAATTCTAAACTTGTTCGCAAACAAAAGTTAATCCTTCTAACTTGACTTTTAAAATCAACTAGACACATGTTCTATATCTATATGATATGCTAAGTTAATGATTTAAAACCTGAAAACACGAAAAACACCGTAAAACCGGATATACGCCGTCGTAGTAACACCGTGGGCTGTTTTGGGTTAGTTAATTAAAAACTATGATAAACTTTGATTTAAAAGTTGTTCTTCTGGGAAAATGAATTTTATTATGAACATGAAACTATATCCAAAAATCATAGTTAAACTCAAAGTGGAAGTATGTTTTCCAAAATGGTCATCTAGACGTCGTTCTTTCGACTGAAATGACTACCTTTACAAAAATGACTTGTAATCTGTATTTCCGACTATACACTTATAAGTTTTATGTTTATATTCATAAACTTAAGTTCAATATGAAACCATAGCAACTTGAATCACTCAAAACGGATTTAAAACGAAGAAGTTATGGGTAAAACAAGATTGGATAATTTTTCTTGTTGTAGCTACGTGAAAATTGGTAACAAATCTATATTAATCATATCCTAGCTAACACGTATTGTATTATACATGTATTCTAATATATTATGTAATCTTGGGATACCATAGACACGAATACAATATTTTGACATATCATATCGACCCATCTATATATATATATTTCAGAACAACCATAGACACTCTATATGCAGTAATGTTGGAGTTAGCTATACAGGGTTGAGGTTGATTTCAAAATATTATATATATTTTGAGTTATGATCTAGCCTGAGGCTTGTATACACGAGGTCGTGGATTGATTCGAGATAATATATATTGCTTTATTTCTGTACATCTAACTGTGGACAACTAGTTGTAGGTTACTAACGAGGACAGCTGACTTAATAAACTTAAAACATTAAAACGTATTAAAAATGTTGTAAATATATTTTGAACATACTTTGATATATATGTACATATTTGTTATAGGTTCATGAATCGACCAGTGGCCAAGTCTTACTTTCCGACGAAGTAAAAATCTGTGAAAGTGAGTTATAGTCCCACTTTTAAAATCTAATATTTTGGGATGAGAATACATGCAGTTTTGAAAATGATTTACAAAATAGACACAAGTATTAAAACTACATTATATGTTGAATCGTTATACCGGATATCGCCCTTGTTGAACTTGGTAACCTAAGAATTAGTGTTTATTATAATTGCCACCAATTGACGCGAATCCTGAAGATAGATCTATGGGCCATTGACAAGCCCCAGTCAGAGAATTTGAACTGTTTTAGTACTTCCATATTTATATATGGGGATATTCTAGATGTATTTTTTTAATGTCAGTTACCAGGTGTTCAACTATACGAATGATTTTTATGCAGATTGCATGTTATTGAAAGATGAAATCTTGTGGTCTATTATTACAATTTGATATATAGGTTAAACCTATAACTCACCAACATTTTTGTTGACGTTTAAAGCATGTTTATTCTCAGGTGATTATTAAGAGCTTCCGCTGTTGCATGCTAATATATGGACAAGATTTGGTGTCAGCATGCTTGTATAATATTGTTTAAAACTGCATTCGAGATTTACTTTGTTGTAACATATTAATATTGTAAACCAATATGTATTGGTATTGTGTAAGTGTGATATTTTTAGATTATCATTTCTGATAATCTAGGTGGTGTCCTTTTAACCTTGTCGATAAAATAAAGGTTATGGTTTGTTTTAAAAACGAATGCAGTCTTTGAAAAACGTCTCATATAAAGGTCAAAACCTCGCAACGAAATCAATTAATATGGAACGTTTATAATCAATATGAACGGGACATTTCAATATGGGGTTGGACGAAACCGAAGGACCCTCAATCTCGTCGATACCAGACTCGAATCCGATGTCTACCTCAGCCCGAACACCATTCACTGCAACTTGCGAGCTCTCCATGACACCATCTTCATCCCTTAAGTGCAAAGGAGCGGGAACAGAAGCAACTTTCTTCTTGGACTTATTCTTGGAATCCTTGGGCCTACCAGTTAGTGGTAACAAATTCACTTTCAGAGCAAGTATTTTTCATGTAATAATGGATATATGGTAACATCACATGGAAAATTCTTTTAGTTATTGGGCATATCTAATTAGTCCAATAAGGTCATAATAACTGCTAATATACATGGAAGCATAGCTGATAATGCTAAAAACGAACATATATTTCATAGCATTATTCCTCAAGAAAGACAAGCTTTTAGTTGCAATTGTTCTATTTACAAGTGATATTCGTTTAAATAATAAAAGGTGAAGACAAAAGACAGATTCGACGAATTGAAGACGCAAACGACCAAAAAGCTCAAAAGTACAAAAGACAATAAAAAAGGTTCCAATTATTGATAAGAAACGTCTCGAAATCACAAGAGTACAAGATTCAAAACGCAAAGTACAAGATATTAAATTGTACGCGAGGACGTTCGAAAATCCGGAACCGGGACCAGAGTCAACTCTTAACGCTCGACGCAACGGACTAAAAATTACAAATTAACTATATATATAAATATAATATAATATATAATTAATTATATTAATTATATATATATTATATATATATATTAAAAACCGTCGGCAGAGAAAACTTCAAGGACTGAGCTGTAATTTCTATCTCCGCGACTCGCGGAGTTTGAAGGAGATTTTGCCGCGAGTCGCGGAGCCCCAAATTTCAACTCTGGCTATAAAGCCAACCGAATTCTGATCAAAAATCATCATCTTTTCTTCCTCATTCATACGTAAAATTTATATTTATATTTATAATTTATATTTTAATTTTAATTATAATTCTAATAATAAGGGTATGTTAGCGAATGTTGTAAGGGTGTAAGTCGAAATTCTGTCCGTGTAACGCTACGCTATTCTTAATCATTGTAAGTTATGTTCAACCTTTTTATATTAATGTCTCGTAGCTAAGTTATTATTATGCTTATTTAAAACGAAGTAATCATGATGTTGGGCTAATTACTAAAATTGGGTAATTGGGCTTTGTACCATAATTGGGGTTTGGACAAAAGAACGACACTTGTGGAAATTAGACTATGGGCTATTAATGGGCTTTATATTTGTTTAACTAAATGAAAATTTGTTAATGTTAATATAAAGATTTACAATTGGGCGTCCCTATGAATTACCATATACACTCGATCGGACACGATGGGCGGGGTATTTATATGTACGAATAATCGTTCATTTAACCGGACACGGGAATGGATTAATAGCCACTAGAATAATTAAAACAGGGGTGAAATTACATTCAAGGGTAATTGGTGTAATTGTTAACAAAGTAGTAAAACCTTGGTTTACACGCAGTCGATAACCTGGTGTATTCATTAAACAAAGTATTAAAACCTTGTTACAATTCGAATCCCCAATTAGTTGGAATATTTAACTTCGGGTATAATAATAATTTGATGAGGACACTCGCACTTTATATTTATGACTGATGGACTGTTATGGACAAAAACCAGACGGACATATTAAATAATCCAGGACAAAGGACAATTAACCCATGGGCATAAAACTAAAATCAACACGTCAAACATCATGATTACGGAAGTTTAAATAAGCATAATTCTTTTATTTCATATTTAATTTCCTTTATTTTATATTTAATTGCACTTCTAATTATCGCACTTTTATTTATTGTTATTTAATCGCACTTTTAATTATCGTACTTTTTAATTATCGCAATTTTATTTTATCGCATTTTTATTATTCGCAATTTCATTATCGTTATTTAGTTTACGCTTTAATTTAAGTCTTGTATTTATTTTATATTTTACATTAGGTTTTAACTGCGACTAAAATCTTAAAATCGACAAACCGGTCATTAAACGGTAAAAACCCCCCTTTTATAATAATAATATTACTTATATATATATTTGTATTTTTAATAAAAGTAAACTAATATAGCGTTGAGCTTTGTTTAAAGATTTCCCTGTGGAACGAACCGGACTTACTAAAAACTACACTACTGTACGATTAGGTACACTGCCTATAAGTGTTGTAGCAAGGTTTAAGTATATCCATTATATAAATAAATAAATATCTTGTGTAAAATTGTATCGTATTTAATAGTATTTTCCTAGTAAAATATACCCTAAATCTGCATTAATTACGGGTTATTTTTAATTATTATTATTATTTAAACCTAATTATTATTATTATTATTATTAGTTTTATTTTTATTTTTACTTTTTATTTAATTTATGTATTTTGTTTAATTAGTTTTATTAAAATTGTAAAATTAATAGTTTAATAAAATAAATAATATAAAAATAATATTTTTATAAAAATTGTACTTTTTACAACTTTTTGTATATTTTTATATTTTGTCCCTTTTTAATCGTTGTAGCGTAATATTTGTATTTTTAGCTCATATTTAATTTTAAACTTAGTTTTTGCTATAGTTATTTTTACTCCTAGATTTTTAGGCTTTGCCGTAGAATTCCTTAAGTGCTTTTTCTTTAGACTAAGATTTAGGTGCTTTAGAATTTTGCGACGCCTTTTTAAGTTTTAGTTTCTTTTTAAGTTATTTCCATTTGGGATTTAGTTTTTCCTGTAAGCTTTAATATTTTTAGACCTTTTACTATGTATCAATTATCATTCCAATTAGTAATATCAATTTGCGATTATAATTTTAAGTTAGTTGTAGTAATAAGGTTAGGTTAGTCAAGTATTTTTAAGTTTTTATAACTTTCTTTTATTTTTCCGTCACTTTTTATTTTTCAACCATTTTTTTTCTTTTTCGACCTTTTGCGACGAACTCTTTTTCTCTCTTATTTCTCGCCATTCTAGTTTTTAGGACTTAGAATTTTTTTTCTACTTCTTATCTAAATTTCTTAAAATTACGAAAATTTATTTTAAGTGGTTAAATTAATAGACATCAAAATTTTCTGGTTCGTAGTAATAGTTGGATTTGTACGTGGACCGGGTTATTGGAGCCAAACAGTCCTCAATTATATTGAGACCAAACGAATCCTGCCCCTCTGCTGCATCTTTTGGCTATTCAAAACGTGGGCAAAATCAGAAAAGTCTATTGATTGGATAACTTATTATAATTTTTCTTTCCTTTTAAAAAATAATAGGATATTCAGTGAATGCACCGAGCAAGACGTTCATCACCTTTTGTACGTTCACCACCTGTAACTAGATCAAGACATTTAGCAAATATAACCGCCGTTGATTTTTCTTTAGAATCGTCATCCAGTCAACCAAGTACTTCAGTTCAAATTTCCGATAATCCATTTTTTGAACCCAACCTCACAATTGAGAATCCGGAAAATATTCAGGAACGGTTCATAGATCCTGAACCATTAAACTTTCCTCCGGAACCACCAATCATTCAAACAGAGATTGTTGAGGAACGAACTATTAAATCAGAATCATCTATTGATACCGATTCAACGAATTCAATTATGGAGAATCTGGAACCTTTAAGTATGGAAGACCGAATGAGAGCTAAACGCACTGGCCAAGGTCACGCAATTACTCATCCAGACATTAATGCGCCAGATTATGAAATCAAAGGACAAATTCTACACATGGTGACTAATCAATGCCAATTTAGTGGTGCGCCGAAGGAAGATCCAAATGAACATTTACGTACCTTTAATAGGATCTGCACACTATTTAAAATCCGAGAAGTGGAGGATGAACAGATATATCTCATGTTATTTCCCTGGACTTTAAAGGGAGAAGCCAAAGATTGGTTGGAATCATTACCTGAAGGGGCGATTGATACATGGGATGTTTTAGTTGACAAATTTCTTAAACAATTCTTTCCTGCATCTAAAGCCGTAAGACTTCAAGCAGAAATTGTTACGTTCACACAGAAACCAAATGAAACTCTATATGAGGCGTGGACAAGATATGGAAAGTTATTAAGAGGATGTCCGCAACATGGTTTAGACACCTGTCAAATAGTACAAATATTCTACCGAGGATGCGACATCACTACAAGGAAAGACATAGATATAGCAGCTGGTGGTTCTATTATGAAGAAAACCGAAACTGATGCTTACAAAATTATTGATAATACTGCTTCCCACTCACATGAGTGGCACCAAGAAAAAGATATCACTAGATCATCTAAAGCAGCTAGAGCCGATTCTAGCCATGACTTAGATTCCATTTCCGCAAAGATAGATGCTGGGGAGAGACGAATGGAAAAGATGACTAAAGATATTCACTCAATACGAATTAGTTGTGAGCAGTGTGGAGGACCACATTTGACAAAAGATTGTCTCAGTATTGAATTAACAATGGAACAAAGAGAGAATATTTCATACATAAACCAAAGGCCTGGAAATAATTATCAGAATAATTATCAACCGCCAAGACCGATTTACAATCAAAACCAGAATTATAACCGAAATATTCCATACAACAACCAACAAGGTCCTAGCAATCAACAAGTATCCAATAATACTTATAATCAGCAAAGACCTAATTTTCAAAACAAACCACCACAACAAACCGATGATAAAAAACCAAATTTAGAAGATATGATGACGAAGCTAGTTGAAACTCAAACGCAGTTTTTCACATCTCAGAAACAAACCAATGAACAAAATGCTCAAGCATTTAGAAATCAACAAGCTTCTATTCAAAATCTGGAACAAGAAGTAAGTAACCTAGCAAGGTTAATAGGTGAAAGAAAACCGGGAAGTCTACCTAGTGATACAAATGCTAACCCACGAAATGAAACAGCTAAAGCTATTACCACAAGAAGTGGTACAACACTTAAACCACCTGAAATACCTGTAACTTCTGATGAAACTATTCCTACTCCACAAGAACCACAACCTGATCAAGATAAGGAAAAAGAACCGGTAGTTGAAAAGATTAATGAAAATAACACAGTTAAGGATAAACCTTATGTTAAACCATACCAACCACCACTTCCTTATCCGAGTAAAATGAAGAAAGAGAAACTTGAAGCCGAGCAATCCAAATTCTTGGATATGTTTAAACAGATAAATGTAAATCTTCCTTTCATTGATGTGATTTCAGGAATGCCTAGATATGCTAAATTCTTGAAAGATCTAATCTCAAATAGAAAAAAAATGGAAGAACTCTCGGCTGTCACTATGAATGCAAATTGTTCAGCAGTGCTGTTGAATAAGATACCAGAAAAACTATATGATCCAGGAAGTTTCACAATTCCATGTTTTCTGGGTAGTCTTAGTTCAATAGAAGCATTGGCAGACTTAGGTGCTAGTATAAATCTAATGCCGTATTCACTATACACTAAACTAGACCTTGGAGAATTGAAATCAACTAGAATAAGCATACAACTAGCCGATAGATCAATAAAATATCCTAGAGGGATAATGGAGAACATGCTAGTTAAAGTTGGTACTTTAGTATTTCCAGTAGATTTTGTTGTTTTGGACATGGAAGAAGATTCTCAAGTTCCTCTCATATTAGGAAGACCATTCTTAAACACGGCTAAAGCAATGATAGACGTGTTCGGTAAGAAACTGACCCTAAGTATAGAGGATGAGAGTGTTACCTTTTCAGTTGATAGAGCAATGCAACAACCACAATCTGCAGATGATACATGTTATTATATTCAAACTATAGATGCACATGCAGAATTATTAGAAGAATTTCCAGAATTACAAGGAACAGGAGAATGTTCTTTAGGAGAAGGTAATGAACCAATTGATGAAGCTGAAATGTTAGCTACACTTATAGCTAATGGATATGAACCAACAACAGAAGAAATTCAAATGCTAAAAGAAGAAGACAGATATCGATATAAATCATCGATAGAAGAACCTCCGAAATTAGAGTTAAAGCCACTTCCAAACCATTTGGAATACGCTTATTTACATGGTGAATCTGAATTACCTGTAATAATATCGTCTTCTCTTACTGAAAATGAGAAATCACAACTCATTTCTGTGTTGAAAGCTCATAAACCAGCCATTGCATGGAAGATTCATGATATTAAAGGAATAAGTCCTTCGTATTGCACACATAAAATCCTTATGGAAGAAGGTCATAAAACGTATGTGCAACGCCAACGAAGACTAAATCCTAATATGCAAGATGTAGTTAAGAAAGAGATTATTAAACTGCTAGATGCAGGTTTGATATATCCAATTTCTGATAGTCCATGGGTAAGCCCAGTTCAATGCGTACCTAAGAAGGGTGGCATGACTGTCATTACAAATGAGAAAAATGAGCTTATTCCTACTAGGACTGTAACAGGATGGCGTGTATGTATTGATTATAGAAAATTAAATGACGCCACCAGAAAAGATCACTTTCCCTTACCTTTCATAGATCAAATGTTGGAAAGATTAGCCGGAAATAGTTACTATTGTTTTCTAGATGGATTTTCCGGATATTTTCAAATTCCAATAGCACCCGAGGACCAAGAGAAAACCACATTCACGTGCCCTTATGGTACTTTTGCTTACAGAAGAATGCCATTTGGACTTTGTAACGCCCCTGCAACCTTTCAAAGGTGTATGATGGCGATTTTTCATGACATGATAGAAGAATGCATGGAAGTATTCATGGATGACTTTTCAGTCTTCGGTGATACATTTAAATCATGTCTAGTTAATCTGGAACGAATGCTAATTAGATGCGAAAAATCAAATCTAGTACTTAATTGGGAGAAATGCCATTTCATGGTTAAAGAAGGCATCGTTCTTGGACATAAAATTTCAAAAGAAGGGATTGAAGTGGATAGAGCTAAAGTAGATGTAATTGCTAAACTTCCACATCCCACCAATGTTAGAGGAGTTAGGAGTTTTCTAGGGCATGCCGGTTTTTACCGACGTTTCATAAAAGATTTTTCTAAAATTGCCACTCCTATGAATAAACTCCTAGAAAAGGATGCTCCATTCATCTTTTCAGATGAGTGTATCAAATCTTTTAATATTCTTAAAGAAAAACTCACTAATGCGCCGATCATGATAACACCAAATTGGAATCTACCATTTGAACTAATGTGCGATGCAAGTGATTTTGCAATGGGAGCCGTTTTAGGACAAAGGATTGAAAAACGATTTCAACCTATATATTATGCTAGTAAGATGTTACAAGGAGCACAAACGAACTATACAACTACTGAAAAAGAACTCCTTGCTATTGTCTTTGCTTTTGACAAATTTCGATCATATCTCGTTCTAGCAAAAACGGTGGTCTATACCGACCATTCTGCTCTTAGATACCTATTTTCAAAACAAGATGCTAAACCAAGATTAATCCGTTGGATCTTACTCTTACAAGAGTTTGATATTGAAATCCGAGATAAAAGAGGAGCAGAAAATCTCGCCGCTGATCATCTTTCTCGTCTTGAAAATCCCGAATTAAAAGTTCTAAATGAATCAGCCATACAAGACAACTTTCCTGATGAATATCTATTGAAGATAGATTATAAAGAAATCCCATGGTTTGCAGACTATGCAAACTACTTAGTTTGTGGATTCCTTGAAAAAGGATTATCGTACCAAAGACGAAAGAAATTCTTCAGTGATATAAAACACTATTTCTGGGAAGATCCACATCTGTTTAAAAGTTGTCCCGATGGAATAATACGCCGATGTGTATTCGGAGATGAAGCCAGTAAAATATTAAACCATTGTCACACAGGACCAACAGGAGGGCATTATGGGCCTCAACTAACAGCAAGAAAAGTTTATGAAGCTGGATTCTATTGGCCTACAATTTACAAAGACGCACACCTTCTTTGCAAATCCTGTGATGCATGTCAAAGGGCCGGAAAAATAAGTCAACGTGATGAAATGCCACAAAATGTCATCCAAGTATGTGAAGTATTTGACATTTGGGGTATTGACTTTATGGGTCCATTTCCAAAATCTCATAATAATTTATATATACTCGTAGCCATTGATTATGTATCTAAATGGGCGGAAGCACAAGCTCTCCCAACTAACGATGCACGAGTTGTAGTCAACTTTTTAAAACGTCTTTTTGCAAGGTTTGGAACACCGAAAGCTTTAATAAGTGATCGGGGTACTCATTTCTGTAATAATCAACTTGAGAAAGTTCTTAAAAGATATGGAGTAACTCATAAAATCTCCACCGCATATCATCCACAAACAAGTGGACAAGTTGAAAATACCAACCGAGCTTTAAAACGTATTCTAGAAAAAACCGTAGGATCAAATCCGAAGGAATGGTCCATTAAATTGGAGGATGCACTCTGGGCTTTTAGAACAGCCTACAAAACTCCAATTGGAACCACACCTTTTAGACTTGTTTATGGAAAAGCATGTCATCTTCCAGTAGAAATTGAACACAAAGCATTTTGGGCTTTGAAGACATGTAATCTTGATTTACATGAAGCCGGACGTCTACGATTAAGTCAACTAAATGAATTAGAAGAATTAATACATGAAGCATACGAAAATTCGTTAATCTATAAAGAAAGAACGAAGAAATGGCATGATAAAAGAATCAGAAGTTCAAAAGAATTTAAAGAAGGAGACAGAGTTCTTCTTTTCAATTCACGATTCAAGCTATTTCCTGGAAAATTGAAATCAAGATGGTCTGGACCATTCATAGTCAAAAGAGTTTTCCCATACGGAACGATAGAATTAATAAATTCAAATGGGATTGAATTTAAAGTTAATGGTCACAGAGTTAAACATTACATACATGGTCCGATGGAAGTCGACAACGAAGTTAATCACAATTTCGACACCACAGCTAACTAAGTGTGGGGAGAATCAAGTCTTTAAAGGATAATATGTATTTCTGTTAGAGTTAGATTTTCTGTTTTCGTGTAGTTCTCGAAAATGGAACACGTATGGTTTTTCCCTAGCAGACCCTAAAGAACTAGTCTTCTCCCCCCATTCTGAATTTTTATTTTTTTAGGTTTTTACGAAATGAAGACTGCCTGTGAACTAAACCATGGTCTAATGCTACACGCTTTGATCACTAAACGTAATAATGACATACTACCGAGCGAATTAGTATCAGTAATCAGAGAAAGAATGGACGGAGTTAGAAAAGAATCCAGATGCGAAGATAATAAGTTACAATTTGGTAAAGGAAAATCAAAATCCGCAGCAAAAAGAAGAGCACGACACCTAGAACGATGTCACAAATGCGGAAAATGGTCACATGGAGGTAAATGTTCAAATAATCAAACCTATTCAAATACCGAATTTGTTACTTTATGCAGAGACGGACCGTTCATATGTTTAGAAGAAAAGACACTGAATGCTCGGGGTTACGCCTATGCAGCCATGGAAAACCAATTAAACCGACTATCTTATGAATGGAATAGATCATATAACTAAGAAATCTATTTCACAGGTATGTCTGTACAGTTTTTTATTTTTATTTTTATTTTTAACCTTTTGATAATAAACGCTAATTTGTTCGCTAAAAAGTATTAAATTGGTATTGAATAAAATTAGGTTTGGCGACCGAAATTATTGATATCATTCAAAAATTTATTACATCACTGCGAAATTTAACGTTTATTCTTAAGGTATAAATATCTTTAATCAATCAACCCAAAATATTTCAAAAATTCGTCATGAGTTAAATTAGGTCTTGAAACCGAAATTACTTTACCGAAAAGAGGGGCGCATATTTTTGATAATATTTGATTGATTAAAGTGGGATAAAAAGACAAAAAGATTTTTAATTTTATTTTTACCATATTTTTAAAATTAATATTTGAATCTTAAATCAATATTGTAAACTTTGTAAAAACAATATATTTAAAATTGTAAATATTTGAAAAATTAATATAAGTTTGATATGAATTTATAAATTTTTAAAAAAATTAAGTTTGGTGTGAATTTTTAATTTTTAAAATATTAATTTTTAATTTTATGCATTTTAAATTTTAAGTTTGGTGTGAATTTTTAATTTTTAATTTTTAATTTTGAATTTTATATTTAAGTTGTGTGAATTTAAAAACAAAAATTTACTTTATCTCATTAAGTTAAGAATATGATTTTTAAAATTCGTCGTAAGTTGAAGACTAGGTCTTTGAACCGAAATTGCTTTACCCGAGGGAGGGACGAGAACTTTTATTATCATTATTTTTAATCTTATTGAATTAGAGTATGCCAAAAACATTGAAAAAACCCAAAAATCTTAGCTTTTAAAACAATCGCTACAAAAAGACAAATTTTAAAATCTTGTCGAGGGACGGACTAGGACATCGATCCGAAACGACCTCGTCCTAAATAACAAAGGAAACAAAATTTTAAAATTAATTACTTAATTGTTTTAATAAGTTATTGATTATATAAAAAAAAAAAAAAAAATATCAAACTCCGCGACTCGCGGAGTTTGAAGTGAAAAACCTCCGCGACTCGCGGAGGGACCAATTTACAGAAAAAAAAAATATAACGCAAGAACTGATCAGTTTCACTCCCCCACACACAAAAACACTGCGAAACACAGCGAAAAAAGACCCGAAAAACCCGAAAAAAACCCCCAAAAATCCCAATTTTTAACCGTTAATCACCAAATCTTTTGCTAAAATCATGTTGAGAAGGATGCTATCTAAGAATTACTCAAGAAAAATGGTAAATTTCTACACCTAAACACCATTTAATTCGAAATTAGGTGTTCTTGAGCTATTTTTTCCCCAATTTGATTTTGATGCTTTTTAGTGTAATTAGACTTAAATTGTTTATGTATTATGCTTGTATAACCTAGATTGATGCTGTTTAACATGATTAGAAGCCTTAAACTTCAAATTTTGAATAATCTAGGGTTTGTGTTCTTGAGCAAATTTGGGGCTTTTTGATATAAACAGGTTATGGCCGATTTTTGTCATGAATTGTTGCTAAATTGAGTAGTGTAACATGTCTAGGTAGTTAAATGATCCAAACTTTGAGCCTAAACATGATTTTGAGAATTAAAGTGGACTTTTTCAAGTCTAAAATTCATGAACTTGATTTTTGAAAGATAATGCCATTTGAGACTTGTTTAATTGCTAGTAATGATTATTTTGACATGTTATTTGAGTTGAATGCTTATGAACTTGGCGAAAATTTTCGTATATGCTTATTTGAAAAAGTGTAGATTTGATAAAAATGTGAAAATAAGCTTAAGTTTGATATAAATTGATAATGTCATTGTAATTATTTTGATTGATGATTTTGCTGACACTAATGCATATTTGGATGCACAAAATTTGTGTTTGATGTGTTTTGCAGAATGAAAGGGGTGAATCTTCATCCCAAGCCCGCAATGCTCCTGCCGAGAATTTGGAACAACAGGAGGTAGATAACTACTACAAGCAGGATGTACCTCATCCAGTCATGACTTTTTCCGATATGCACTTGGAAGAGTTGCACCCGAACCTGAGATTTGACAGACTTTGGATAGATTATCCAAAATATCAACGGGGTTTGCATACTCTTCACTCTAAGGTTGTTGAGGTACCGAGGGTCATAGAATGGGGACCCTTATAAGCTGTAGAATTGGCCGGGCCAATTAGGGAATTACTTGTACAGAGGTATGGTAATTCTTCTTTTAATGACTGGATATGTTTATTCACCATACGTAGACCTGTATATAAAGTATGGTGTGAAGAATTGTTATGTAGTATAGAGTTGAATGATCGGGTAGCTAGTTTAACCGATCGTTCTTTTATTAGATTTTTGTTAGGCGGTTCGATGCGCCACATGTCTTTACTGGACATGGCTCAGGCTTTACGTATATATACGCCTGAGGAGTTAGCGTCTGCCGATTGTAGAGGATTGATACTAAACGGTAGAAAGATAGATGAAAATTTTGATACACACGGTGTGTGGAGTCAAATGACAAGCCATCACCGTTTCAAAGGGGGAAATTAGTCTTATTTGGATATAGATAGAGCCGAATTAAGAGTAATACATAGGTTTTTAGCTAATTCGATTACACAAAGGGGTAAGAACAAAGAAAAAGTAAATGAACAAGATTTGTTTTACCATATGTGTATTCGAGACCCACAAAGCGCTGTAAGTATACCATATTGTGTGGGTTATTATTTATCAGCTATGGTTCGGGGGATGCGACCACATAGCATAATAGGAGGTGGTATTTTTATTACTTTGATTGGTGAATATCTCGGTGTGGATATAAGTCGGGGGGGATTATTAGTAGAAGAACCGGAACCCCGCGATACTATAGGTTTAAATGTATACCATGGTGCGAAAGTTTTGAAGAGGCGAAATAACGCCGCAGTACGATACCATGGTAGACATCCACAGGTGGAGAGAAACCAGGAGCAAGGTAATGTAGGAGGGGGGAATGAGATGCAAGAAATGCATAGGTTTATAGCTTCTCAGGAATACGAAAATGCTAGACAGAGAGCATTTGAAGATTGGCAAGTTCATCAGAACCAGATCATAGCTCATTGCCAATATATAGGTAGAAACTATATTCCTACACCGAAACCCGTCTTCCCTCCTTGGTCGATAGAGATGCAGCCACCATATCCTACGTATGATCCTGCCGAAGCATTCTATAGCACTTATGGTTATGCCTGGAACCCCTATTGGTACCAATATCATCCTTAGTATACTTATTTTTTTTTATTTTGTAATTTTTAATTATTGATACATTTAATATTTTTGTTAATATTGTAATCATTTTTATAATTATCTAACTTTTATTCTTAGATTTTAATAATTTTTGAACGTGGGGTAATATACTAAACTTCAAAAATATGTATATATGTTTGCAGTTTATCTTATGTACACAACAGGGTAAAACAACGCATTTTCAAAGACTGGCATTAAGTTCAGCAAAAGCAACTAATTTTGACGACAAGATGCAAAATATATGTGAAATAACAACAAGACGGAATGAACAAATGAGGTGCACCATTTATCATTCAGCAAACAAACGCCAATATATTTGGAAACTTTGGTAAAAATTTAATCATTTTCACACAAATCACCCTCAATAATTTAAATTGTTACCGATTTCTTGCAAATGAGGGCATTGCAAGATCTTAAGTGTGGGAAGGGGTTAAATTCTTTCGGATTTTAACATTTTTTACTTTATACACTTGGTTACCATTAAAAATACTAGTAAAGCAGTAGTTGTATTAGAATCTAGTGCTCTCTGATAAAAAAGAACAGCCCTAGTCTTATATACTGACTACCCAATTCTAGTAAAATTTTTCAAAATTTTCAATTAAATGAATTCAAAATCATGTTTATACATATTTATGAACGATAAAACTAGGTTTTAACACCGAAATTATTGTTACCTCGGAAAGGACATAAATTGAGAAACAAACTAAAATGTTAAAATTCATTTAAAATGGAATAGAGGACGATAAAAAGGAAAATAAAAGCCAAGTGTGGGAAAATTTACCAAGTTATTTTAAACATATGTCACATATATCTGTAACAAATAACTGAAAATACTTTTGCTTTGGACTAAACTAAACTGTTTTACCCGATGAAAGAAAAGAAAAGATGGATCTACACGATGAATCAATTCCATCATTAAAAGGAAGTAAAGTCTTCCGAAAAAGACACGCGCTTCTTGATTTAGGTCATGAAGTTGTCGTCCAGACCAGCTGTAGGTTGACGAAAAATCTAGAAAAGTCATCACTAAAATCAGCAGGAAATCCACGGACCTCAGCATTAAACAGGGTCGCCATGTGGTCAGATTTATCCTAACCATGAGAAGGATTTATCTCGTACAATGGGGGGCACCATGCAAATTAGCTGGATAAGACTAATGAATCAGATCCCCAGAAAGGATAATCTCCTTAAAGATTAAAAATCAGCTTTTAAGACTGATATTACTCAATCCTAGAGATTGACCTTAAAGATTGAGAATTACAAACTCATGGAATTCGATGATATCTAAACTCGAACTTAAACGAGAAAATATTTTGATCAAAATTATAAACCGATTTGTTTTCTGAAAACCCTATTTTCAATGCGTTCATTACCATTGAACGTAAAATCCTAGGAATTCACCTGGAATTCATTAGGTCACCTGAACTAAATCGGGTGTCAACCGTAAGAACGGTGGTTGCATAGTGGTCAAAGACAGGACCTTGTGCCATACCGAAAAATTATAAGGGTGAGCTTTACTATTGCTCCTACCAAGGATAGTAATTGCGTCCGACACGTTATAGACCATAATCAAAAGCATGTCACGGGACATTGCCTTAAACAGTTGCTTGTTCAACGCTTTCCTTTCAACCGGATGGTAGTTTACCGAAAGGTAATATACGGAACAAGTAAACTGGACGTGTTGCTTTCCAAATACAAGGTTAGCAAGTGGGTGACACAAAACCGCAAGTTTTGAGCTAAAATTTTCAAATCTGAAACCCACCAAACCCACAAAAATATTTTGCAAACACCGGTAAAGGGTTATCCCGGAAAACTTATCTAGGGTAAAAACTAGATTTAATTTTCAAAAGATCAAATGTTTTCATAAAGATTCAATTTCCTTAATGGATCTAAATTTTTATAGTCATGTGGGACTGTAAACCATATCGTTACTACCATTGTTTATACCGCCGTATAGAAATCACTAATGTACAAAGTGTGAAGAATAAAGAAGTGATTCTGGTATTTCAAGACAATATTGCTTGAGGACAAGCAACGCTCAAGTGTGGGAATATTTTATAATGCTAAAAACGAACATATATTTCATAGCATTATTCCTCAAGAAAGACAAGCTTTTAGTTGCAATTGTTCTATTTACAAGTGATATTCGTTTAAATAATAAAAGGTGAAGACAAAAGACAGATTCGACGAATTGAAGACGCAAACGACCAAAAAGCTCAAAAGTACAAAAGACAATCAAAAAGGTTCCAATTATTGATAAGAAACGTCTCGAAATCACAAGAGTACAAGATTCAAAACGCAAAGTACAAGATATTAAATTGTACGCGAGGACGTTCGAAAATCCGGAACCGGGACCAGAGTCAACTCTTAACGCTCGACGCAACGGACTAAAAATTACAAGTTAACTATATATATAAATATAATATAATATATAATTAATTATATTAATTATATATATATTATATATATATATTAAAAACCGTCGGCAGAGAAAACTTCAAGGACTGAGCTGTAATTTCTATCTCCGCGACTCGCGGAGTTTGAAGGGGATTTTGCCGCGAGTCGCGGAGCCCCAAATTTCAACTCTGGCTATAAAGCCAACCGAATTCTGATCAAAAATCATCATCTTTTCTTCCTCATTCATACGTAAAATTTATATTTATATTTATAATTTATATTTTAATTTTAATTATAATTCTAATAATAAGGGTATGTTAGCGAATGTTGTAAGGGTGTAAGTCGAAATTCTGTCCGTGTAACGCTACGCTATTTTTAATCATTGTAAGTTATGTTCAACCTTTTTATATTAATGTCTCGTAGCTAAGTTATTATTATGCTTATTTAAAACGAAGTAATCATGATGTTGGGCTAATTACTAAAATTTCGTAATTGGGCTTTGTACCATAATTGGGGTTTGGACAAAAGAACGACACTTGTGGAAATTAGACTATGGGCTATTAATGGGCTTTATATTTGTTTAACTAAATGAAAATTTGTTAATGTTAATATAAAGATTTACAATTGGGCGTCCCTATGAATTACCATATACACTCGATCGGACACGATGGGCGGGGTATTTATATGTACGAATAATCGTTCATTTAACCGGACACGGGAATGGATTAATAGCCACTAGAATAATTAAAACAGGGGTGAAATTACATTCAAGGGTAATTGGTGTAATTGTTAACAAAGTAGTAAAACCTTGGTTTACACGCAGTCGATAACCTGGTGTATTCATTAAACAAAGTATTAAAACCTTGTTACAATTCGAATCCCCAATTAGTTGGAATATTTAACTTCGGGTATAATAATAATTTGATGAGGACACTCGCACTTTATATTTATGACTGATGGACTGTTATGGACAAAAACCAGACGGACATATTAAATAATCCAGGACAAAGGACAATTAACCCATGGGCATAAAACTAAAATCAACACGTCAAACATCATGATTACGGAAGTTTAAATAAGCATAATTCTTTTATTTCATATTTAATTTCCTTTATTTTATATTTAATTGCACTTCTAATTATCGCACTTTTATTTATTGTTATTTAATCGCACTTTTAATTATCGTACTTTTTAATTATTGCAATTTTATTTTATCGCATTTTTATTATTCGCAATTTCATTATCGTTATTTAGTTTACGCTTTAATTTAAGTCTTGTATTTATTTTATATTTTACATTAGGTTTTAACTGCGACTAAAATCTTAAAATCGACAAACCGGTCATTAAACGGTAAAAACCCCCCTTTTATAATAATAATATTACTTATATATATATTTGTATTTTTAATAAAAGTAAACTAATATAGCGTTGAGCTTTGTTTAAAGATTTCCCTGTGGAACGAACCGGACTTACTAAAAACTACACTACTGTACGATTAGGTACACTGCCTATAAGTGTTGTAGCAAGGTTTAAGTATATCCATTATATAAATAAATAAATATCTTGTGTAAAATTGTATCGTATTTAATAGTATTTTCCTAGTAAAATATAAACTATTTTATATACACCTCGCAGAACATCAATAGCATATTCTCTGCTAGTTTAATAATCAATAAATAACAACTACCAGGTAAGTACGTAGAATACCATGACTAATGATGGCATACAAATATGTGACTATTAATAGTCAACATAATTCTTTGTAAGACATAAGCATAAATGTATAGATATAGATATGCACCTGCTTTGACATGACCAAAGGTTCTTCCTCCTTCACGATATAAATTTTTTTACTTTAAGTTGAAAGCACAATGTCTACTCGATTCATTGGAGTCAAATAAGAATGTTCACTGATATATCTTCTAATCTCACGCAATTTAACGTTGCAGGCGAATATTATAAAGAAATGAGAATTTCCATGGACTCGACAGATAGCGAGGGCTTCCAAGTAATGAATGTACATGTATAGCGAGGCCCTCCGGTAAATAAAGCAAGAAGAATCGTGTGTGCTACAACATCAGCACCATATAGGCCCTACTTCTGTTAATAATATAATCAATTTGAGCTCCAAAAGAAGCCATAATGAACATTTGATTATAGGCATGTATGTTCTCCATATAATTCCTACTATTCGACAACACTATAATCGCCTACGGTGGTTCTTTTTCTCTAGAAAAGTCAACTCGCTCCCTTCGCAGCATCGCAGCAACAATGATAGTGAAGCCATATTGAAAATGACCGAAGGCGTTGCGATCTTCATACCAAAACAAAGAACCATAGTAACTGCAAGAACAATTGCAGTCACCTATGTCTTGGTAAAAATGTGTTACACCTGCACAATAAAACATAAAAATACATATAAACAGAGACATTAGGCAGTCAAGCAGATAAAACATATACAACATACGAACATTATGTTGGGAAATTACGGTCTCACTAATTCCCACCACCCAGCCCAACAATAATAGTAAAGAAATAAGAACAATACACAACACAAGATTTAACGTGGAAACTCCAAAACAGGAGAAAAACCACCGGCCCCCAAAGAGAGAAATACACTATATCACAAATTGTTACAATGATATAGATGACTCTCTTAAGCTAACTACACTCTACAAAATATTTAACTAATACAACTCTCAAACAAGTGTAAGAAAGAAAGAAATAATCAAATACTTAAAGTGTATTGATTGGTGCAATTTGGAATGAAGACTTAACTCGTCTTTTATAACCAAGCAAGTCCCCTCCAACTTTTTCCTCCCACCTATGTGGGATAACATCCTTCACAAATACTATGCAACCATATCCAATTCTTCTAACCAAAACTAAATCCAACAAATCTCCACCTTTTGGATAGAAGAAGATAACCATGCTTCCACTTTGCAAAAGAAACTGACGTAGATGCTTTCTCGATGACAACTTCAAGATCCTCATCTTCATGCCACTGACATTACCTCTAACCCAAGAAATAAAATTTGCATCTTCATCGAACATTGTCAAGACCCGACAATCATTGTCATAACAGACAATCATAACTCTAAATAGAATTATCATGCTCCACCATAAAGAGTATATCACTTAGAATATCACATTCCAAGCATTTTATATCGGTACATGTTGTATACCCAGCTGAACTGTTATGGTGCGACTTCCTGTTTGGCTTTCCCTGGAAGTTTCATCAGCTACAACATCCATTTCCACCACACAACCTGCAAAAACGCCAAACCAATGCCCATGCGCAATTGTGGAACCGCTAACGAATATCCCTTTCCATGGTGGCGCGGACACACCATGAGGATGACGTAACTTCAGAAGAATTCGTCACTCTCCATAACGACGGAGACAATGTTAGCATCTTTGGATCCATTTGCCGGATTAGCTCCACCTGGACAATTAACCCTTACATGTCCAGTCTTCCCGCACTTTCAGCATGTCATATTCTTTCTAGAGTTTCTCTTCTGCCTATCCGAACACAACAGTACCGTAGCTTCTGATGACGAGACTCCGTTACCTTCCAATCTTTTCTCCTCGGATAGGATCTTGCTAGTAACATCTTCAAACTTCAACGTTTCTTTCCCGTACATTAGAATAGGTTTCATGTGCTCATAGGACGATGATAAAGATAATATCAACCTCAAAGCTTTATATTCATCATCCATTTTAACTCCAATAGCCTCCAGTTTCGAAACAATACCGTTAAGAATACTTAGATGATCCGAAATCTTTGAACCCCCATCCATACGCAGAGTATGAAATTGTTCTTTAAGACACAACCGATTTGAGATGCCCTTGCCCTGGTACAACTGCTCTAGTTTAACCCAAAACTCATTTGTCGTTGATAACTCGTGCACATTTACAAGCACGTTCTTTGCAAGACACAAACGAATCGCACTTGCTGCCCTCAAATTCATATCATCCCATTCTTCTTCATCGAACTTACTGCTAGAATCACTGCCAGGAACAAGGGTGGGTTTACCCTTCAAAGCCTTGTGTAAACCAGACTGAATCAACACATCCTTGACTTGAACCTGCCATAAGCCAAAATTGATCCTCCCATCAAATTTCTCAATATCAAACCTAATTGGACTGAACTTTGACATCGTATCTGTATCATATAAACAATACTTTCTCTGATTTTGCTCACGTTTCGACTGGCCGACAGATGTAGTGGAGTGGCGCACATGATCTGTTAAATTGGAAAATCTAACACCCAGTCCACTACAAATTCTAGACACCACTTACTCCAAATCATAAAAAATATTGTCTAACCAGATACCCTATACGATCAATAGAACTCGTTTCTGATGTGGACGATCCACTCCCGTGGCAACCACAGAGCATACTCCGACTCCTATAACCGAGACCCCCGTCAAACCTGACGCTCTGATACCAGTTGTTGGGAAATGACGGTCTCACTAATTCCCACCACCCAGCCCAACAATAAAAGTAAAGAAATAAGAACAATACACAGCACAAGATTTAATGTGGAAACTCCAAAACAGAAGAAAAACCACCGGCCCCTAAAGAGAGAAATACACTATATCACAAATTGTTACAATGATATAGACGACTCTCTTAAGCCAACTACACTATCCAAAATATTTAACTAATACAAATCTCAAACAAGGGTAAGAAAGAAAGAAATAATCAAATACTTAAAGTGTATTGATTGGTGCAATTTGGAATGAAGACTTAACCCCTCTTTTATAACCAAGCAAGTCCCCTCCAACTTTTTCCTCCCACCTATGTGGGATAACATCCTTCATAAATACTATGCAACCATATCCAATTCTTCTAACCAAAACTATATCCAACACATTACCCTTAAAAATCAGTCTATGTACAAAAAAGGCATAAAGAAATAGAACACAATATGTGTATGAACTATGAGAGTAAACCTACCAGTTCCAACAAAATGGTAAAAAATACATACATAGAATAACTCCAGTGATTTGTTTCGATTTCATCCCTGAACGATCAGGTGCTTAGCGATGAGTAAGGAAGAACCCTTAAAACATTGATATCGATTTATTGCATTTTTAAGTAGTTTGCTGTTGTGAAGCTGAGATGATAAACAATCCAATGGAATTGAACTTCAACGGGAAAATGATGCACTTTTTTACAAAGATCGATAAAGAAGAACGTCATCGATTGAATTGATAGAAAAGGGTTAAGGGATTAATGCGGGTTTATTTCTTTGAATTGAGAGGATTTGGGGATAAGGGTTGATAAATTGCGAAGGCTACCTCTAGCTTCTATGTGGGCCCATCTCTGTGGTGTGTTATGTGATATAATATAATAGAAACTGATTTGGTATCTGTTGTGTACAGGGTGCTCCTGATAGGTGGAGATATGAAGATAGCAACATCAACTAATCTAAATTTTTCATGCCTATAGAACAAAACAAAAAAAAACTTAAAAATGAATCAAAACTAAACAAATACCTTTGATCCGCGGGTATAAAATGTTAATAACCTAGAGTTTCGATGAATCATCGGCAGCTATAGAATAGTAAATGGTAGATGTGAGCAAAATTAAAATTAAAAAAAATAACAACTTAGAAACTCACCAATATACATCGTTAGTTAGTTTAGTGCATATTTTTTGGAAATTTTCCACAATTTTCTTCACTATTTTTTGTCCATACCCTAATTTGGAGATGATTTTTCTTGATTAATGAAAAAAGAAGACAAAAGGAGAGATGAAGAAAGGTCTGGAAGAGATGGATTCAAGAAAAATAGAAAACACATTTGTATGTAACTTAGTTCCACAACCAATTTATACAACAACGATTAAATGCATACATATTTCAAATATAACAACAACTAATTAAGTAACATATATATTGAAACAACAATCAAATAAACAGAGGTATATGAGAAAGAAAAGGTACATGATTTACATTTTAAAGTTGACAACTGAGTTTTTACGGAGAAGAGTGGTATAAGCCATATATCAATTACATGGTCAAAGAGCTAAACCAACATGGGTTACCAATGTTAGAAAAAGTTCAAAGCACAAACATCATTTGTTGGATCCTGTAGTTGCAGCAAAATAGATTATACATATTTTTTTACAATTAACATAATATTATCTCACTATTGACAACACAAAATAACTCATATATAAGGTAGATACCTTGGAATCATTATCTTCGATGGCATCTTCAAATTAATGTTGAAAGCTTCGACGAGCCCAACACACCCACTATAGAGGACCTTAGTTATACCACTCTTACTACACCAACACATTGACGTTGGTTAGCCTTTAATTTTACGAATCCTTAGTGCACAATATTAGGTTAGGCGACAGTGTCGACCATATATCATTCAGGCGGTATAACCGACCATATATCACTTAGGCGGCAGAGCCGACCATATAAAAATAACACAAGTGCACTAAGAACTTAAACACAAACTAAGGCTTAACTGGGAAACTTAACAAAGAACACTTTTATTAATACAAAATACCATTACAATATTACTTATAAGTTTTCTCTTCTCTAACTCACACTCTTCTTACTTCCTCACAACTCTCACACATTACACAAATGAACACATCACCTATATTTATACTACTCCATGGAAGTTTCTAAAAACTAGATATTTCCATGGATATATATAAATATCTAGATATTTTTATATATATAAATATCTAGATATTTCTTACACATATAAATATCTAGATATTTCTTTACATTTTAATATCTAGATATTTTTCATATACATATTAATATCTAGATATTTTACCCATATACATTTACTAATTCCATATTATTCTAAATTTGCATTGTATTTTAACACTCCCCCTCAATGAAAATTTTCTTCCAACGATGCCTTGCAGACCATTCCAAGTGCTTCTCTGAATTTTGTAAACTTCGGTTTACTTAGGCTCTTGGTGAATATATCTGCAACCTGTTCATCTGTCTTTGTTGGCATCATCTTGATCTCCCCTTCAAGGACCTTCTCGCGAACATAGTGATAGTGTACTTCTATATGTTTTGTTCTTGCATGAAAGACTGGATTCTCTGCTAATCGTATAGCTGATAGGTTATCGCAAAGAAGATTTACTTGATAATCTGTTGATTGATGAAGATCTTCCATTAGTTGTTTCAACCATGAAATTTCTTGTGTTGCTGATGATGCCGATCAATATTCTGCTTAGTTGCTTGACAATGATACTGTTAGTTGTCTCTTACTGCACCATGATATACTCCCGATCCAAGACTAAACATGTATCCAGTTGTTGACCGTCTTGTATCATAGTCTCCAGCGTAATCGCCGTCACAATATCCAGTCACGTGACATTCTTTTGTTTTCTTGTATAAAATACCAAAGTTAATAATGCCTTTAACATAACTTAAGATGCGTCATACAACATCAAGGTGAGGCTTCTTCGGATTGCTCATATATCGACTAACCACTCCAACTGCATAAGATATGCCTGGTCGGCTTAGTGTGAGATAAATAAGACTTCCGACCAACTTTCGATACATGGTAACATCTTGAAGACTTTTTCCTTCATCTACTCGTAGTTTTGTATTCGGTTCCATCGGAGTTGAGATAGGTTTTCATTTAAGCATTCCATACCTTTGTAAAAGATCTCGCGCATATTTTTGTTGTCCCAGAAATAATCCTTCTCTTTTCTGCTCTATTTCGAGTCCAAGAAAATATTTGAGTTCTCTAAGCTCCTTCATATGAAATCTGATAGACATATTCTCTCTTGTTCTTTGGATCTCCTCATAGTGATCTCCCGTGATGATTAAGTCATCCACATATACTAGCACTATGGCTAGTTTTCCTTGATCTTGTTTCACAAATAAACTAGAATCTGAAGGAGCAACTGTAAAACCACTTTGTACCAAGAACTCACCAATCTTCCCGTACCAAGCTCTTGGAGCTTGCTTCAAGCCGTACAGTGCTTTCTTTAATTTGCAGACATGGTCAGGATGGAACTTATTCTCAAAGCCTCTTGGTTGCTCCATATAAATGTCTTTGTTAAGTTCTCCATGTAAGAAAGCGTTCTTGACATCCATCTGCCACAGCTTCCAAGATTTGCTAGCGGCTAAAGCTAGTAGAGCTCGAATTGTTGTGATCTTCTCCACTGGACTATATGTTTCTTCATAATCCAGCCCATATTATTGAGAAAAACCTCTAGCAACAAGTCGAGCTTTATACCTTTTAATGGAGCCATCTGATCGAGTCTTCACCTTGTAAACCCATTTACAAGATATTGGTTTTATATCTTTTGGCTTTGGAACTAAACTCCATGTCTGGTTTTCTTTTAGTGCATTAATTTCTTCTTCCATCGCTTTCTGCCATTCTCAACTTTGCGCTGCTTCTTCATAAGTAGAAGGCTCAATAGGTATTGATTCATCCACATGAGCAGCATTGGCATACCTTGGATTAGGTTGTCTCAGCCTTGTTGATCTCCTTAATTCTTGTGCATGCTCCTCGACTTCCTTTTGGCTTGGACGAACCTCCTCGAATACAGATTGATGCACACCAGTTTTCCATGGACTCGTTTCCTTAGAGTACGACTCTTCTCCTTCTTTAGTTGGATCTACTATTTGCTCTTTACGTTCTTCTATTTCTTCTGGAACGTCTTCTAATCCATGAGATTCTGGAAGCTCTATCTTTTGAGGTGACCACCATGAAGAAGCTTCATCAAATACCACATTTCTTGAAGTATGGCATTTTCTAGTATTTGGATCACAACATCTCCATCCTTTTCTTGATTCATCATAACCGACAAAAATGCACCGAATTGTCTTCTTATCAAATTTGCTTCGGAGATGATCTGGCACAAAGACGTAGCATACACATCCAAAAACCTTGAGATGGTTGACGTTTGGCTTGATCTTCCATAATCTTTCATATGGTGAAATATATCCCAAATTTATTTGTGGGAGTCTGTTAATCACGTATGAAGCCGTCCTCATACATTCGGCCCAAAATCTTCCTGGTACATTCTTACCATGAAGCATACTTCGACAAGTTTAAGCAAAATGACAATTCTTACGTTCTGTCACTCCATTCTGTTGTGGAGTATTAGGGCAAGTTAATTGCCTTCTGATCTTGTGCTTCTCAAGATAGATATTGAACTCGGTTGATAACTATTCTCCTCCATTATCTGTGCGTAAGCATCGAATCTTATAATTGAGCTCACTTTCTACCTTATTCTTGAACTCTTTAAACTTCAGAAAAGTCTCCGACTTTTTTTTCATGAAGTAAACCCACACATACCTTGAGAAGTCATCAATGAATGTCACCATATACTTCATGCCTCCAAGTGATGTTTGTTTCACTGCGTCGAAGACATATGAGTGTATGAGCTCTAGTGGTGTCTTGGACTGATGCGCTGACTCCTTGAATGGCAATTGGTGAGCTTTGCCAAATTGACATCCAGCAAAAATTGTATCTGTTCGGATATCAATTTGAGGAAGCCCATTTACTATGTGTTTCACCATCATCTCCTTTAACTTGTTGTAGCCCACATGCCCAAGACGTTCATGCCAAAGATCAGTCGTCTCATTCTTTCGAGTCTTATCCACATATGCTGTTTCAGCAGATAGTACATAGACCGACTCTATTCTTCTTCCTTGCATAATTGGATTGTCAACCACCTTCACTCTCTTGAATACGGACACATCTTCTGGTCCAAAGAGCACATACTTTCCTTCTGTTATCAATTGTGGTACTGACAGTAAATTCTTCTTTGGGCCAGGGACAAGATACACCTTCTAGAGTTGAAGCTTATGAGATCCACCTTCACTTGGAATTATTGTCTTTCCAATGTGAGAAATAGACAACCTTGAATTGTCGGCTGTCAACACGACTCTCTTTCCTTTGTAATCATCCATTTCTTGTAGCTTCGTTTCATCATTGGTCATATGATTTGAGCACCCAGAATCGATGATCCAATTATCTTTGTAGTTTATTTTTGACTTTAAGGTTGCTGCAAGAGCTTGATCATCCATGTCAGCTTCAATAGAGAGTCCTGCTTCTGCATCCCAAGTTTCCTCATTAATGGTTGCTTCGAATGTGACCTCTTTCTTCTCATCTCTTGCGGCGGACACATTTCCTTCGAAAGTTCGCCTTCTGGGGAATCTACAATCTCGAGCAAAATGACCCTTCTTGCCATAATTGAAGCATTCACCATTCTTTCTCTTATCATTTTCCCCGTATTGTTGGCGATGATCTCTTCTTCCTTGTTGAGCTCCTCCTGAAGCGTTGCCTTTTGATTTTGGGTGACCCTTCCACCCATATGTCTTACTTTCTTTCATCTCCTCTTGTCTTCGAGATGTTGCTTTCTTCTTATTGGTGAAAAGTGCATCTTCTCCGTCTTTTATGGTTACTTCATTCATCTGCTTGGCTAATGCCTCTTGATTAGCCAATAAATTCTCCAGCTATATTAATGATGGTTGAATAGGCCATCCTCTCACAGCCGCTATAAATCCATTATACTTTGATCTTAAGCCGTGGATGATAATTCTCTTCATCCTTGCATCACTCACTTTCTCTTCAGGAGCAAGTTGAGATATCTCACGACAAATAGATTTTACCTTGGTGAAATACTGAGAAATAGATAGACTTCCTTGTGAGATACCTGCGAGCTCATTTTCCAAGAGCTGGAGGAGTGCTTCATTCTTCTTTGAAAACAATTTTTCAAAAGTTTCCCAAGCTGCCTTTGGTGTTTTCTCGTCACGAATGTGCTCCAATAGATCCTCCTCGATTGTAGTCTTCAATATAAATAAAGCCTTCCCAGCCTTGATGTTCCATTTTCTCAAAGCTTCGGCATTTTCTTTTGGTGGAGGCGTTGTGTCACTGCCAGCAACTATTTCCCATAAATCCTGTCCTTGTAGGTAGGATTCTACACAAGTCCGCCAATAACCATAGTTGTGGTTATTGAGATTCTTGATTCCACTGCTCGTACTTACAAGATCTGCCATCATGACGTCCAACGTCCAATAAGCTTGGTCCCAGACCGATGAGGTTTCACAGTTTCTAACTGTGCTCTGACAGAATCTCCCTTAGGGCCTTGGTGTTAACAAGACGATGTAAACGTCCAACGTTTACCGATGAGTACCTCCACTAGCAATGGTCCCGAATGACCTGCTCTGATACCAATTGTTGAAAGCTTCAACGAGCCCAACACACCCACTATAGAGGACCTTAGTTATACTACTCTTACTACACTAACACTTTGACGTTGGTTAGCCTTTAATTTTACGAATCCTTAGTGCACAATATTAGGTTAGGCGACAGTGTCGACCATATATCATTCAGGCGGTATAACCGACCATATATCACTTAGGCGGCAGAGCCAACCATATAAAAATAACACAAGTGCACTAAGAACTTAAACACAAACTAAGGCTTAATCGGGAAACTTAACAAAGAACACTTTTATTAATACAAAATACAATTACAATATTACTTATAAGTTTTCTCTTCTCTAACTCACACTCTTCTTACTTCCTCACAACTCTCACACATTACACAAATGAACACATCACCTATATTTATACTACTCCATGAAAGTTTCTAGAAAATAGATATTTCCATGGATATATATAAATATCTAGATATTTATATACATATAAATATCTAGATATTTCTTACACATATAAATATCTAGATATTTCTTTACATTTTAATATCTAGATGTTTTTCATATCACTATATATACATTAAAAGAGAGTCTCGATTAGCTAATAATTGTTTTCAAAACCCTCTTAATTACCGTTAGATTAAAAAATTACATCATAATACCCCTAGATCCATCGGTCCTTAATCATCCACTTAAAATATTAGCTAATAAATCAATTATTTACCCTAATCACCCAATAATACCCCTAAATCTCTCTTACACTAATAACAAACACACAATTAGGTGATATCTCCAAAAAAATTTCGATCCTAACCATCCATCCAAAATCATCCTTTAATCCTGCCCATCCATCACCCATCATCTATACAATCACACGTGATAAGTCTTCCATACTCGCTTAAAATCTCCTGATTACCCTCTCCATACAAAACACACGGAAGAAAAAATAGAGATTAGGGGTTCAAAACAACACGCTCAATTTTCAATTCCTCGCTCCGTATTACATTTGAATGCACAATTGTTCAACCTCCCAAAATTCTTCATCAATCGATCACTCCTTCACTCACGAATTCTTCATCAAAAAAACCCTAATGTACAGAATAACCGCAAAACCCTAGGTGAATATCGTTCTTTCGTCTCCAATCTGTTTATCGCAAACTTAATTTCGGATCTTGCCCTAATTCCGATAACCAAACCTGCTATGATAAAAACCTTCAGTGGGAAATCAAACAACGGTAAGGGTTTTTAATTCCTTAAATTTGAGAAATTGTGAATAAAGTAGACGTTTGTTCAACACCTTCGATGCAAGAAATCAGACAACGGTAAGTAATTTTATTGGAATTACAGTTCTTATTGAATTTTTTGATTTAGTTCTATATTTTGCTAATTTCTTAAAATAGGTTCAAAATCTGTAAAATTGCGCTTAATTATATTATAAAATGCATATCACCAGGCTTTAGCATATTAGCAGGATATATAGTGTTTACTGGTTGTTGGTTGACCTAAGTAGTCGAGTAGTTCAATTGTGAACTTAGACTTATTCACTCGTGAATGGGTCGTTTCATGTTATTCTTCAGTTTTAAGGAGTCAAATTCGCTGAACAAATAAAATTAGTTTAAAGGAAACCAACAGACAGATTGAAAGTCATCCATTGTGTATCCAATATGTTTTCTTAACGGATACATCCTTCCTAACTGGTACATTCAGAAAAGTTTTTAGTTATGAAGTATTATGTACAAAGTTTATGAAGTATTATGGAAAAGGTGTACTAGGTCAACACAAGCCAACAATAACCCATACCTATCACTGGTAATGTTAGTGGTAATGTTGTTGCATCAAATAATTCCCATCACTGGTCTTTTTCTCCATTTCTATTTTCCAATGATTTTGTAACTTTAATGTATGTATGTACGTATATGTTTCTGTTTGTATATATTTATAAAGTCAAAGCTTTAGTATGAAAATGAATTACACTTAGCGGTATACGATATCCTTCCAATATCTACAGCCATGGTAAGTAAATACTTATTCTTAATTCGTTTCTATAGTTTGAATTATTATGTATTTTAAAGTTCAAAGATTTTTAGGGTTTCTTTATATTCAATTGGATCTTTCGATTCTTATTTTGTTTCAAAATTCGTTTCTATATTCTACATCCAGTAATATGAATCATGAGAGATAAAATTATATTGTTTTTATAAATTGTAGGGGCTGAGAGGTGTAGTGAAGCACTTTAAAAACTCTGCATATAGTATGAATTGGTATCAATATTCAAGTTGAAGAACCTCTAATTGAACTTTAAATCCTTATTAGTATTGTATGACCAAGAAAATAATGTTCCAATACAATCCGGGAAGATAAGGTGAATTTTACAGCCATTCAGATTCATTATATGGTTGTGGTGGCAATATGGGCGGGTATGGTCTCAAGGTGACAGCTCAAATTGGGGTAACTGTTTCTAACGATCTTCATTTCTATTAATTAAATGAATTTTCTATATTTTCATGTTCATCAGATTAATTAAAATCAAGTTGAAAATGATCTTGCAGTCGTGCGTTTTTTGATGGACCTAATACTAATTTCAAGGTATACCGTATTTCACATATATTCTTCACCTATCAGATTTATAACGGGTATGAGGTGCGTTCTTGATTTATTGTATTAGTTTTCAATATCATAATGGGCGGAAGGAGTATCTAATATTTGGAGCCAAAATGGGAGGGTTGAGATGCTATTTTTTAGTATAGATAGTCCTGTTGAAATCTCTATAAATTGTACATATTTAGATACAATAAATACTGTTGAAATCTCTATTATTTAGTATAGACAGTCCAGTTGAAATTAATAAAAAAACTGATAATAATTTCAAGTATAGACAGTCCTGTTGAAATATCTATAAATTGTATATATTCAGATACAATAAATACGCATACAGGTTAGAGGTTTGGGAAGGATTCGAAAGTGCAATATATACATTTTGTGTTTTTACAGGTAAGGGATGAAGATGGTTGAAGAAGGGTTCACTCGAATTTTAAGGTTTTGTATTTCTTTGAGTTATAAATTGTTGTAACTATAACCTAATATAATGGTTAAAAGTTCGATTAGATATGGGAATTTTTAAATTTATAAAGTGATACTTCTGACTGGCTTTGTCCGATCAAGACGTGGAACACTTTAAAATATTTTATTGTTCTTCTTCTAATATGTTTTTTTACAGCATATAAAAACTTGATGCAATTGTAACGTTCATATCTTTTTCATCCATTTATAATCGTCTTATCTATACTTCTCCTAATCGCAAGTGTTATTAAGGTAGTGTTCTTATGCTCTGGTGTTTCCATTGAACATGACTTAGTCAGTGTCAAAGGTTATCTCAGCTGGCCAAAACTTACAATGCATTGTCCATGCTCAGCAAACAAGTTGTAGACTCGGGTAACAAATACGCCTCACAGTCGATGTTTATTAAATTATTCACATCTTACATATATATACAGGGGACTAAATGTGTGAGCATCTGCAATAATAGGTACTTTATTTTCTTTAGATTGATTGTGTTAGTTGCTATTGTTTAGCATATATTTTCTCAGGTTTTAATTTGTGTCCCCTTATATTTCGTAGCTATACCTGTACAACCATGCGTTGCTGCTATTGACCTACCACAGAGGTTTGTTTCAGGTACATCTGATTAATGTTAGTCTCTTGGTGTGCTATTTACATCTGATCAATATTGACCTGCAACAGGTATGTATATATTTAATACAAATTCAGTTTTTTAAAACCAACACTACAAATTAAATATAAAAGGAATTTTTTGCATTTATTATGGGTCAAAATATTTTTGTCCAACATGAGTTGGCCAGAATCATAAAATTAGCATATGCTTTCGCTATTTCGGACTCAGAGAGCAGTCTTGTGTAGAAATCAATGAGTTAAAAATTGTACCAAACATGATTATTGCTGATGTTGAGGAATATTATAGAGATGCAGGTATGTTGTTGTTTATGTTTATTCTTTCAGTGCCAATATTCATTGCTTATGATGTCACGTGCCCATCACTTTGCTGCTAAAAACTGTCATCCCAAATTTTGTTATACACCAACCAGAATACTAACTTCTTTAACTGTATTGAATTTGTGCGGGTGGTAAACTTCTAATACTTCAGAACGTGAAACTTACTTATGACCCGCCTATTTGACTACGTACCATGTCCTTGCAAATCAAACTTATCCAATATACATGCAATTTTTGAATGGTAATAAAAGTAATAAAAGTGTAATATAGGTGACTGAATCTTTTTCATAGATACTATCAACTTATGGAGCAAAATATATTGTGTTGTTGCACGTCTTATTTATGTCGATGATCGGATACGATAAGATGCAACATAAACGTTCAATCTTTAACCAGTCAACGAATCAATGTATTGTTGCTAACTGGAGATAAAAAGAATTCATTTGAGTATGTCGCGTCAGTTGTTGGTATTCCAAAAGGACATGTACAAACACTTGTGGTGGTTTGATTTTATGTCGCATGCAGTTATTACGTAACTGTTTAGCAAATTTTCAAATCTAAATTATCGATTTTTTGAACATATGTTAGCTTTTAGCAGTATGATGGTCATATTTTATCTTCCGAACAGGTATTCTATGGAGTTAAACCTGATGAAAAGAATTAAATTTATAACCAGACTACAGAGAGAGTAGCATTTAGTTGCAATGGTCAGGACGGAGTCAATGATGCTGCTGCCCTGGTTGAATCACATGTACGGGTTGCCGGGAGGTTGCTTCAGTTGTTGTACTCATGGGTAACAAAATTTCGCAGGTACATGCTATCACTTTTTCATCTATGGAATCAAAGAGATATGACTCTCCCTAAAATAGTGGTTAATTTAGCTGTTTAGGAATGAAAGGGGATATTTTCATACACTTTAAGTAAAGAAGTGTAATTTTCAACTCGTGCATTATATATGATTTTACTTATACGGATAAAGTTTTGTAATTAAGAATTATCGTAGGTATCAAATGGTTCAAAACTCACTAAAGTGATTTTAAGTTTCAAGTTGTATTAATCATTTGAAGTCATTATATTTTAAATAATTAGAACTTCATTGTAATAATATACAGAGTAGTCCCATGATTATATTATAATTATTAAATATTTGTAAAATTCCAAGGAAAGAAAGGAAAAATTGTGTTTGAGAACCAGTCTAATATCGACTTTTAAGAACAGTTGCGTGTTCTTATACCATTGGTTAATTTAAATGACAAGGATTACGAGATAGTACCTTTAAATATATAGTTCTTAATTAAGTGATATTGTTAACTATAAATCATTTTTATGCTCTTTTATGTTACACTAAATTACTAATTGCTGTTTATAGAGTTTAATGGTTGTAAATTGTTGTAGACAAATTTAGCTGTGTACTTTTCATTAGCATATACAAATTTTTATTATTTACTGTTACTTATTTCATTAAAAAAATTTAGTTGGTACCTCAAATGTGTATATTTGAGTCTGAAAAGTTTATTTGAGGCTGAAAAGTCAAACATGGAGACATGGGGTAACTGTCCTATGTTCTTCTTCAATAACTTCAACACTTTTGTTATACAATGTTTAGATCCATTTTGCACAAATATGCAAATGAAGACGCGTCACTTGGTTTTTGGCTTATGTGTGCAGAATGGGTAGCAGTTTAAAATGGTTTTCCTTCAAAACGGGTAGTATGGGTCAAATCGAGTCTGCATAGGAATTACTTACTATCAGAATAAAGACTTCCGACATGTAGTTTGATGGTGTCTGTGTTTGGTGATTGAGAACAACATAGCGGTTGGATGGGGACTTCTATGAGAGCAACCGGTGTATATGGGGATCCACAAGGTCGAGCTTACTCAAATTGATGAACTCGTGAAAATTATACTGGAATGTCATTGAATGATACAAGATCAAATAAATGAGATTGAATCGTTAATTCAAGCACAAATTCAGGTATATGTAACTAAATGAATTTTTTGTATCTAATGAGTTCTGTTATAAATATTGAAGTGGCAATATATATATATATATATATATATATATATATATATATATATATATATATATATATATATTACAATATATTTTTGTCAGGCGAACACTTGTGTGGAATCGCAATCAGGTACGTTTACAAAACTCTAATTCTTGCAAATAAGGTAAATAGTGTATTTATAATGAAGATACTTAATATTAATTTTTATATTATTTTAATTATATTGTAGATATTACATATAAGCAAATAAAGACTGTACTCACACTAAGACAAACCGTTCTCGCTTTTTACGTGGTTCATAAACATGTAAAGCGTCTACAATCTTGGAATAATTTGTGGAAAACTAGACCGGAAGTGTGACTAAAGTGTTATTTTTCTGTTCACAATGTTTAATTTTTATTTTTATTAACACTATATAGACATTTATAATACTTTTGTGAAACTGAATGCTATTATATTAATGTCATATAAACATTCGAAGCATCTCTCTTAATTAATGACTCGAATAACCCCGCGAAGTCGCGGGTCTCCCGGCTAGTACTAAAAACACGGGTATAGAAAATAATGAAATAGGGTTTCACAAAATCATTAGCGACATAAAAAAAAACACAGAATTCTCCATGGATACGCCTACCTCTGGGGATTCATTGCGAAAACAGGTTCTTAATTCTAATTAAATTAATTTGTTTAATTCCTCTATCAACGTTTATGTGTACCAATTATTCAATTTGTGTAATGATTATATATTCTAATATGTTTAATTGGAGCTACGTTTGACGTATTAATATTGGATTTGTTCAGTTATGTTATATGATTATATTAATTAGGGTTTTTCTGTAAGCAAATAAGTCATTGAGCACGTGTAAAAGCATTATGTCTAACATCTGAAAATTCTACGTAAGTAGCAGTATTATATAACTTTGAGCATTAGTATTTTGCTTTCAAGGCACAACTCTTTATGCAATAATCACAACCTGTTTGTTTATATTGACAATTATAGTTGACTATAATATATGACTTCCAATATTATAAGTGCCTATAAACTCATTCTTTGTTCAATTACCGTAGCAACTACCTACGTTTAATTTCAATTTGCTTAATATCAATTTGTTGGTGATTGATTATCAGGTCAACTAAGAGATTTGGCCCAAACTAGGAGAGATCTGACTATTTGGCTTTCTTAAACCTGTTACAAAGTGCAGTTTGTTTAGAGTGGCCATTCATAAGTAATCAATTCATGTGTTTGTTTATTTTCTATCTCTCTATGTTTGTTTATTTTCTCTCTCTATGTTTTAAAATGTTAGTGACTAAATTTATAAATTTTCGGTTATTAATTAGTGATAGTGATAGTGGTAATGATTTGGCGCAAGGCTAGGGGTGCTTGTGCTCCATGGCGAAGTTATTGGAGTGTTGGATTTACTAATACAATTGGTCCAGCTATGGGGATTGAAGATCTTAAATATATTAGTTATACTGCTCAACTTTGTTAATTTTTACTTTATACCTATCTCTGACAGATCTTTTGTCCTATAATTTAGTACAAATTCACTAACCTTTATGTTATCTATTTTAGATCCTGGCTAAATCATCAAAAATAATACCAGGTGAGTTCTGGGCGCTTTATCTATAATTAGTAAAAGTACTCAAGTTAAAGTAAGTTGAACAACCGTTTTTTTTTTTTTTTTTTTTTTGGGTTTTTACTCAGGTCCCTAGCTCGGTCGGTCACATTCATAAGAACATTATTAGTGTAAATACTTCCTTTGAGATGGAGGTGAGTTCTGATACAGAGAAAAGGCACTTCAGTTATATTATTCAAATATGACCTACAAGCTTTCATGTGTACAATCATTTGTAAAGAACAAGATGAAGGGTACATAACATAAGGCATGATGCTAATGGAAACACATTATGTCTGATCTGACCATAGTTGATGTATGCGGCAAAAAACAGGTTTTTAGTCTTCTTCAATAGGGTGGAGATAGCAGGTAATTTGGGCGGGTCAAGTTAGGTCAGGTTGACTGTCTTAGCAGATAATTTGGGCGGGTCAAGTTAGGTCACGTTGACTGCCTAAATATTCAATTTCTATATTATATGGATAGTTAAAGTTAATTTACTTTGTTGGTAGCTTCGACCCATTTACCTATTTAGGCGGGTCAAATTAAGTCGTCTTTGCATCACGTGGGTCAAGGATGTAAACATATCACAGGTTAAAAGGCCATCAGATATCTATTTTGATTGCAATATTTCCTAACTTGTTATATATGTTGTTAACGACAACAAATGAGTTTGCGGGTCGAACCACATGAAACGTGTAGTAAAAATGATGCGTGTCAAAACTTATAGTTATCTAAATGTAATATCAATTATATATATTTCATCATTACTAATAAGACACTATATTTCGAGACAATTCAGGGAAACGAATTGAAGCATAAACCCAAATTCCGAATATGATTATTATACAGGACGTCTGGATTCAAGAATCAGCGTACCGTTGTCGAGGTAACGTAGCGTACCACTGTCGAGGTAACGTATACCTTTTGTAAGTATTGGATTTTTAACTTTTTATTATTTAAGCTGATAAATTTACAAATATACTCAAAAACTACAATCTTGATGAAAATTACTTGTGCGGAAGTTTGGATTAGGGATTTCATTCAATTTCTTTGTTCTTCACGTCTTTCCTCATACGTTGTTGTTATCATGATCAAATTGTTGGTGTTAGTTAGTTCTTATTTTCGAACCATTATCCCTAACTAACTTTCTATCTATGATAATTTTATTTCAGCCACTTACAAAGACTACTTACAATGACTTTCGTTAAGGCTTCCACAATGGTTGGGGTGGTTTTGTTAAATGCAATCATGTTGAAGTTGGTGACAAGTTTCATATCATTCATGTAAAAAAAAAAAAAAAACAATGTTCTTCGTGTACGACTCAAGTAAGATTGAAATTTGGTCAACCTTATGTGAATGTTCATTTATTTTGAATGGTAACTTTTATGTCGTAAACGATCTTTGCTATATTTTGGTTTGTAAATTCGTTATATATTCATATTTATATGCTTTATAATTATAATGTTGTTTTACAAAATGTAGGCCATGGTTTAAGTCCTGAGTGAGACCATTAGTTAGTATATATTAGTTAAGTATATATTTGGTTACAAAATTTTCTAATTTACTGTAAACAAAATCTATAAATAATCTCGCAAAATCGCTGGTCTTTAACTAGGAATAGGTACCATATCTTGGTTTTCGTTGCCCGTCTTTGTTGCTAATTTGGCTGCAAATTGGGTTTCTTTTTTTTTTTAATTGTTATTAATTATGTTTGATTGCAGTGTGTTTGAATCGTCTTTAGTGTTTAGATTTATATTTTAGGGTTTATATTATAGGGTTTAGAGTTTAGACCAGAATGGTGGGGAAGTTAACAGTACCCGACGACATTCAGGGATGGATGTAGACCCATCGGGCAGGGATAATCATTCCAGTCCTGGGAAAGGTGGCGACCATTCTCAAGAACCAAAAAGACTGAGCTGAGGTTTAGGGTTTATATTTAGGGTTTAGAGTTTAGGTTTAGGGTTTATATTTACGGTTTAGGTTTTGGGTTTAGAGTTTAGAGTTTAGATTTAGCGTTTAGGGTTTTGGGTTTAGATTTAGGGTTTAGGGTTTAGGTTACAGTTTATGGTTTAGGTTAGGGTTTAGATTTAGGGTGTGGGGTTTAGATTTATGGTTTGGGGTTTAGATTTTAGGGTTTAGAGTTTAGGTTTAGAGTTTTGGATTTAGATTTAGGGTTTATGTTAGGGTTTAAGGTTTAGATTCTAAGGTTTATATTTTAGGACTTAGGGATTAAGGTTAGGGTTCATAGTTTTTAGGGTTTATATTTTAAGACTTAGAGTTTAGGGTTAGTGTTCAGAGTTTTTAGGGTTTAGAGTTTAGGTTTAGGGTTTAGGGTTTAGATTTAGAGTTTGGGGTTTAGAGGTTAGGTTTAGGGTTTGGGGTGATTTAGGGTTTAGGTTAGGGTTTATGTTTAGGGTTTAGATTTTAGGGTTTGGGGTTTAGATTTATGGTTTAGGGTTTAGGTTAGGTTTAGGGCTTATTGATCTGTACATATGTAATCTGTACAAATTGGTGTAATGACACCTCATGATTAAGGCTTTAATATCAGTGAATGACACAAACAACAGGGTCTAACTAGGTGGGTCCAAATGGGTAATATAATGGGTAAGGTGTTGAGGAGCAAGGGTGGTTGTAGCATGGATTGTGAAATGGATTCAATATTTACATGTGTAAGTTTACTCCATGTTTCAACATTTTAAGTCTCATATTGAAGCTTAAGATCATGGTCTTTAAAGTAATAAGACTCCCTATAGAATGGTTAGTTCATACTTGGTGACTTTAGTTCTATTTAAAAAAAGGTAGGTTATGTTACATACATGCTCATTCAGTGGGTCTGTAAAATGAAAAAAAGGTTTGACCTAGCAGCTGATCATCTAACACATTTCAGAAGGACATCTAGAGTTGGTAAAAATGTTTAGTCAAGTAGGTTTGGGAATGGGTCAAAACACATTGGGTCAAGTTGAGCGCATATCCATAATTGTCCAATGTTTTTCTTACATAGATAGTTTAGTGGTTTATAGACAATAACATAAAATTATATGATTGAAGTATAGTCTATGTATATGTGTTGAATGAATGGTGATAACTGATAATTACCCTTTAAAAATATTACTATATAGGTGTGCATATTTATTATTGATCAATGCTTGATCTTTATAAAATGAATGTTGTATAAGTGTAAACCAACATTTACCTCTTGCATTAGTCTTCTATTAGAGTAGTTATTTACAATTATTATAAAGTTGACATTTTGTGTAAATTCAAAAGTTTTACTTACTAGCCAGTATATGAAATACTCCGTATCAATATCAGACAATTTAGTTTAATGGTAAAGTTGTGACCATGTTGGTGATGGAATTATGAAAAAACCCTACATTTTTGTGATGATATCATAATATATTCAATTTATTAATTTTGAGCAAAGATAGTATGAACATGTATCATAGAAGTATATAAGTTCTCTCTCTATATATGCTTATTTTATCTTGTGAATTTTTGTTTCATTACAGATGTGTATATGTTAGATTTAATTGCATCCCTACTACATAGTATCTCATGTGCTATGACATTATATAGAGTTCCTGCAGTCAACGCCTTTTTTTTTTTTTTTACAGTTATACACTTTTTGAAGGTTTGGAGAACTAGAAAATTCCATATGTCCAAGGACTTCTGCATTTTTTATAAAGTAAATACTGCAATTCCTAACAACGAGTTGGAAAGTAAAATGATGTTGTGATAAGATGAGTTGGAAAGATTTTTTGTTAAGGATAACATGCGTATAAAAGATGATGTTAGAGGATGAGATCCAACCATAACCAATTAATAAAATCTCAGGTGAATTTCGTTCATATGTTAATAAAAAAATATTCAGTTAGTAATCAATATTTTCAATTGTATACTAATCAATTTATTATCACAATTCACAAGTTACAAATCATGACTTAAATAGAGGTTTTCACCACAAGCTGTTAATATCATGACTTCTTATATATAGAGTCATTTCTTATATGATATTGGTAGCTTTATGTCCCTACAAGTCTTGCGTTTGGTTATTAGTTTAATAGTAGCACTATGTCTTACCAACTTATATTTTTTCTATATAAATCGCTTAATACGAATTGTACACAAAAATAAATGGCTGCCGAATGTAATGTTATGAAAAAAATTTTATTAAATATATTTACGCATATGTAATTGTGCAATGTTATATTTTTTATTTGTGTTATCATGATTGAAAATTTTCTTAAAATATCGTAATTTATTGAAACCCGCGAAATCGCGGGTCTTTAACTAGTACATATTAATTTCTAGATATTTTACCCATATACATTTACTAATTCCATATTATTCTAAATTTGCATTGTATTTTAACAATTAACACCTAAAAACTTATTATGTAGGTCATCATCGTTCTTGTTAACATCACCGTGGTCAGGCTATCATCACATATTATCTAGATATTACAAAAGGAAATATGTACTGCTAAACCGTAGTTTATAAAATTTGTCAGGCACCTATAGAACATAGATTTGTTATTTTATTATATACTTGTATCAAAATTATGATATTATAATATAATGTTGAAATTACCTCAAATGCATTATCTTCAACTCGACTTTGCAGATTTATTAAGCCATTTACTTACCAGATAAGTGAATAAAAGTATAAAACTGTAAATCTGAATTCAGCTATAATACAACAATATAATAGTCATCCCATTTCTTGTAAAAAGACTTTACTCAAGATTTTAAAAGAAGCATTTTTTTTTTTTCATTTCTATTAGATTAATTCAATAAAAAGGTAAATTTTAGAAACTCTTGTAACTTCTTACTCCGTACTGTTTTTTTTTTTTTTTTTTTTTTTTCATTTAAAAAAGAAAGTGAAAAGGCCCTTGTAGAACAGATAAGGAAAAAAAATTACTTGTGATAAAAACCGAGGTTTATATAAACAAAGCCTTCAATATCACCAAATATAGAATTTTTAAAAACACTAGGAGCAGAAGAACCAAGTAGGACTACAACAAAAGACGATTGAACATAAGAAACCTACTGCGATGTATGCCTTTTGGCAAGTTGGCTGTAAGAGAGAAATGCAGGTGCAGAAGGTGGAAAATTGCCAATAGCAATTTCACCCGATACACACTCACCTGGCCTACCATTTCTTTACCTTTTTCTACCTAGCATTACACTATGACAACTAATAGCATGCAACAACCGGAAAAAGACATCAACATAGCTTTAATGAGCGAAATTAACAAATAAAACTTCCACCGCATCTTAGAACACACATGTGATATTCCGACTAACCATGTAACAACACAACACAACAAAAGCATACAAACAAAGAAAAACATTAAGTTCGAACAGTTGACCAATACTGAAGGCAAAAGTCACATGAAGCAAGTACAACCATAATGTATACATAAACCAAGAACGAACACTGTATTAAGATATCCAAATCTCAGCTACATACCATCAGGTTAAAGGTGAAAGAATGGACCAACGCTGAACACCAATGCCAGAACAGAGTCATGCGCAAGCTCAATAGGCGAAGAGGCACAACATGCACCAATAAGCACAAACAATTTCGTAAATGAATTCTGAAGATTGCTAATAGCCATAGTAAATAATACAATTGATAATGCTAAAAACGAACATATATTTCATAGCATTATCCCTCAAGAAAGACAAGCTTTTAGTTGCAATTGTTCTATTTACAAGTGATATTCGTTTAAATAATAAAAGGTGAAGACAAAAGACAGATTCGACCAATTGAAGACGCAAACGACCAAAAAGCTCAAAAGTACAAAGTACAATCCAAGAGGTTCAAATTATTGATGAGAAACGTCTAAAAGTTACAAGAGTACAAGCCGCAAAACGCAAAATACAAGATATTAAATTGTACGAAAGGACGTCCGAAAATCCGGAAACTCACCAATATACATCGTTAGTTAGTTTAGTGCATATTTCTTGGAAATTTTACACAATTTTCTTCACTATTTTACGTCCAAACCCTAATTTGGAGATGATTTTTCTTGATTAATGAAAAAAGAAGACAAAAGGAGAGATGAAGAAAGGTCTGGAAGAGATGGATTCAAGAAAAATAGAAAACACATTTGTATGTAACTTAGTTCCACAACCAATTTATACAACAACGATTAAATGCATACATATTTCAAATATAACAACAACTAATTAAGTAACATATATATTGAAACAACAATCAAATAAACAGAGGTATATGAGAAAGAAAAGGTACATGATTTACATTTTAAAGTTGACAACTGAGTTTTTACGGAGAAGAGTGGTATCAGCCATATATCAATTACATGGTCAAAGAGCTAAACCAACATGGGTTACCAATGTTAAAAAAAGTTCAAAGCACAAACATCATTTGTTGGATCCTGTAGTTGCAGCAAAATAGATTATACATATTTTTTTACAATTAACATAATATTATCTCACTATTGACAACACAAAATAACTCATATATAAGGTAGATACCTTGGAATCATTATCTTCGATGGCATCTTCAAATTAATGTTGAAAGCTTCGACGAGCCCAACACACCCACTATAGAGGACCTTAGTTATATCACTCTTACTACACCAACACTTTGACGTTGGTTAGCCTTTAATTTTACGAATCCTTAGTGCACAATATTAGGTTAGGCGACAGTGTCGACCATATATCATTCAGGCGGTATAACCGACCATATATCACTTAGGCGGCAGAGCCGGCCATATAAAAATAACACAAGTGCACTAAGAACTTAAACACAAACTAAGGCTTAACTGGGAAACTTAACAAAGAACACTTTTATTAATACAAAATACAATTACAATATTACTTATAAGTTTTCTCTTCTCTAACTCACACTCTTCTTACTTCCTCACAACTCTCACACATTACACAAATGAACAGATCACCTATATTTATACTACTCCATGGAAGTTTCTAAAAACTAGATATTTCCATGGATATATATAAATATCTAGATATTTTTATATATATAAATATCTAGATATTTCTTACACATATAAATATCTAGATATTTCTTTACATTTTAATATCTAGATATTTTTCATATACATATTAATATCTAGATATTTTACCCATATACATTTACTAATTCCATATTATTCTAAATTTGCATTGTATTTTAACACTCCCCCTCAATGAAAATTTTCTTCCAACGATGCCTTGCAGACCATTCCAAGTGCTTCTCTGAATTTTGTAAACTTCGGTTTACTTAGGCTCTTGGTGAATATATCTGCAACCTTTTCATCTGTCTTTGTTGGCATCATCTTGATCTCCCCTTCAAGGACCTTCTCGCGAACATAGTGATAGTGTACTTCTATATGTTTTGTTCTTGCATGAAAGACTGGATTCTCTGCTAATCGTATAGCTGATAGGTTATCGCAAAGAAGATTTACTTGATAATCTGTTGATTGATGAAGATCTTCCATTAGTTGTTTCAACCATGCAATTTCTTGTGTTGCTGATGATGCCGATCAATATTCTGCTTCAGTGCTTGACAATGATACTGTTAGTTGTCTCTTACTGCACCATGATATACTCCCGATCCAAGACTAAACATGTATCCAGTTGTTGACCGTCGTGTATCATAGTCTCCAGCGTAATCGGCGTCACAATATCCAGTCACGTGACATTCTTTTGTTTTCTTGTATAAAATACCAAAGTTAATAATGCCTTTAACATACCTTAAGATGCGTCATACAACATCAAGGTGAGGCTTCTTCGGATTGCTCATATATCGACTAACCACTCCAACTGCATAAGATATGGCTGGTCGGCTTAGTGTGAGATAAATAAGACTTCCGACCAACTTTCGATACATGGTAACATCTTGAAGACTTTTTCCTTCATCTACTCGTAGTTTTGTATTCGGATCCATCGGAGTTGAGATAGGTTTGCAATTAAGCATTCCATACCTTTGTAAAAGATCTCGCGCATATTTCTGTTGTCCCAGAAATAATCCTTCTCTTTTCTGCTCTATTTCGAGTCCAAGAAAATGTTTGAGTTCTCCAAGCTCCTTCATATGAAATCTGATAGACAGATTCTCTCTTGTTCTTTGGATCTCCTCATAGTGATCTCCCGTGATGATTAAGTCATCCACATATACTAGCACTATGGCTAGTTTTCCTTGATCTTGTTTCACAAATAAACTAGAATCTGAAGGAGCAACTGTAAAACCACTTTGTACCAAGAACTCACCAATCTTCCCGTACCAAGCTCTTGGAGCTTGCTTCAAGCCGTACAGTGCTTTCTTTAATTTGCAGACATGGTCAGGATGGAACTTATTCTCAAAGCCTCTTGGTTGCTCCATATAAATGTCTTTGTTAAGTTCTCCATGTAAGAAAGCGTTCTTGACATCCATCTGCCACAGCTTTCAAGATTTGCTAGCGGCTAAAGCTAGTAGTGCTCGAATTGTTGTGATCTTCTCCACTGGACTATACGTTTCTTCATAATCCAGCCCATATTATTGAGAAAAACCTCTAGCAAAAAGTCGAGCTTTATACCTTTTAATGGAGCCATCTGATCGAGTCTTCACCTTGTAAACCCATTTACAAGATATTGGTTTTACATCTTTTGGCTTTGGAACTAAACTCCATGTCTGGTTTTCTTTTAGTGCATTAATTTCTTCTTCCATCGCTTTCTGCCATTCTCAACTTTGCGTTGCTTCTTCATAAGTAGAAGGCTCAATAGGTATTGATTCATCCACATGAGCAGCATGCATACCTTGGATTAGGTTGTCTCAGCCTTGTTGATCTCCTTAATTCTTGTGCATGCTCCTCGACTTCCTTTTGGCTTGGACGAACCTCCTCGGATACAGATTGATGCACACCAGTTTTCCATGGACTCGTTTCCTTAGAGTACGACTCTTCTCCTTCTTTAGTTGGATCTACTATTTGCTCTTTACGTTCTTCTATTTCTTCTGGAACGTCTTCTAATCCATGAGATTCTGGAAGCTCTATCTTTTGAGGTGACCACCATGAAGAAGCTTCATCAAATACCACATTTCTTGAAGTATGACACTTTCTAGTATTTGGATCACAACATCTCCATCCTTTTCTTGATTCATCATAACCGACAAAAATGCACCGAATTGTCTTCTTATCAAATTTGCTTCGGAGATGATCTGGCACAAAGACGTAGCATACACATCCAAAAATCTTGAGATGGTTGACATTTGGCTTGATCTTCCATAATCTTTCATATGGTGAAATATATCCCAACTTTATTTGTGGGAGTCTGTTAATCACGTATGAAGCCGTCCTCATACATTCGGCCCAAAATCTTCCTGGTACATTCTTACCATGAAGCATACTTCGACAAGTTTAAGCAAAATGACGATTCTTACGTTCTGTCACTCCATTCTGTTGTGGAGTATTAGGGCAAGTTAATTGCCTTCTGATCTTGTGCTTCTCAAGATAGATATTGAACTCGGTTGATAAATATTCTCCTCCATTATCTGTGCGTAAGCATCGAATCTTATAATTGAGCTCACTTTCTACTTTATTCTTGAACTCTTTAAACTTCAGAAAAGTCTCCGACTTTTCTTTCATGAAGTAAACCCACACATACCTTGAGAAGTCATCAATGAATGTCACCATATACTTCATGCCTCCAAGTGATGTTTGTTTCACTGCGTCGAAGACATCTGAGTGTATGAGCTCTAGTGGTGTCTTGGACTGATGCGCTGACTCCTTGAATGGCAATTGGTGAGCTTTGCCAAATTGACATCCAGTAAAAATTGTATCTGTTCGGATATCAATTTGAGGAAGCCCATTTACTATGTGTTTCACCATCATATACTTTAACTTGTTGTAGCCCACATGCCCAAGACGTTCATGCCAAAGATCAGTCGTCTCATTCTTTCGAGTCTTATCCGCATATGCTGTTTCAGCAGATAGTACATAGACCGACTCTATTCTTCTTCCTTGCATAATTGGATTGCCAACCACCTTCACTCTCTTGAATACGGACACATCTTCTTGTCCAAAGAGCACATACTTTCCTTCTGCTATCAATTGTGGTACTGACAGTAAATTCTTCTTTGGGCCAGGGACAAGATACACCTTCTCGAGTTGAAGCTTATGAGATCCACCTTCACTTGGAATTATTGTCTTTCCAATGTGAGAAATAGACAACCTTGAATTGTCGGCTGTCAACAAGACTCTCTTTCCTTTGTAATCATCCATTTCTTGCAGCTTCGTTTCATCATTGGTCATATGATTTGAGCACCCAGAATTGATGATCCAATTATCTTTGTAGTTTATTTTTGACTTTAAGGTTGCTGCAAGAGCTTGATCATCCATGTCAGCTTCAATAGAGAGTACTGCTTCTGCATCCCAAGTTTCCTCATTAATGGTTGCTTCGAATGTGACTTCTTTCTTCTCATCTCTTGCGGCGGACACATTTCCTTTGAAAGTTCGCCTTCTGGGGAATCTACAATCTCGAGCAAAATGACCCTTCTTGCCATAATTGAAGCATTCACCATTCTTTCTCTTATCATTTTCCCCGTATTGTTGGCGATGATCTCTTCTTCCTTGTTGAGCTCCCCCTGAAGCGTTGCCTTTTGATTTTGGGTGACCCTTCCACCCATATGTCTTACTTTCTTTCATCGCCTCTTGTCTTCGAGATGTTGCTTTCTTCTTATTGGTGAAAAGTGCATCTTCTCCATCTTTTATGGTTACTTCATTCATCTGCTTGGCTAATGCCTCTTGATTAGCCAATAAATTCTCCAGCTATATTAATGATGGTTGAATAGGCCATCCTCTCACATCGGCTATAAATCCATTATACTTTGATCTTAAGCCGTGGATGATAATTCTCTTCATCCTTGCATCACTCACTTTCTCTTCAGGAGCAAGTTGAGATATCTCACGACAAATAGATTTGACCTTGGTGAAATACTGAGAAATAGATAGACTTCCTTGTGAGATACCTGCGAGCTCATTTTCCAAGAGCTGGATGAGTGCTTCATTCTTCTTTGAAAACAATTTTTCAAAAGTTTCCCAAGCTGCCTTTGGTGTTTTCTCGTCACGGATGTGCTCCAATAGATCCTCCTCGATTGTAGTCTTCAATATAAATAAAGCCTTCCCAGCCTTGATGTTCCATTTTCTCAAAGCTTCGGCATTTTCTTTTGGTGGAGGCGTTGTGTCACTGCCAGCAACTATTTCCCATAAATCCTGTCCTTGTAGGTAGGATTCTACACAAGTCCGCCAATAACCATAGTTGTGGTTATTGAGATTCTTGATTCCACTGCTCGTACTTACAAGATCTGCCATCATGACGTCCAACGTCCAATAAGCTTGGTCCCAGACCGATGAGCTTTCACAGTTTCTAACTGTGCTCTGACAGAATCTCCCTTAGGGCCTTGGTGTTAACAAGACGATGTAAACGTCCAACGTTTACCGATGAGTACCTCCACTAGCAATGGTCCCGAACGACCTGCTCTGATACCAATTGTTGAAAGCTTCAACGAGCCCAACACACCCACTATAGAGGACCTTAGTTATACTACTCTTACTACACTAACACTTTGACGTTGGTTAGCCTTTAATTTTACGAATCCTTAGTGCACAATATTAGGTTAGGCGACAGTGTCGACCATATATCATTCAGGCGGTATAACCGACCATATATCACTTAGGCGGCAGAGCCAACCATATAAAAATAACACAAGTGCACTAAGAACTTAAACACAAACTAAGGCTTAACCGGGAAACTTAACAAAGAACACTTTTATTAATACAAAATACAATTACAATATTACTTATAAGTTTTCTCTTCTCTAACTCACACTCTTCTTACTTCCTCACAACTCTCACACATTACACAAATGAACACATCACCTATATTTATACTACTCCATGGAAGTTTCTAGAAACTAGATATTTCCATGGATATATATAAATATCTAGATATTTATATACATATAAATATCTAGATATTTCTTACACATATAAATATCTAGATATTTCTTTACATTTTAATATCTAGATATTTTTCATATCACTATATACATTAAAAGAGAGTCTCGATTAGCTAATAATTGTTTTCAAAACCCTCTTAATTACCGTTAGATTAAAAAATTACGTCATAATACCCCTAGATCCATCGGTCCTTAATCATCCACTTAAAATATTAGCTAATAAATCAATTATTTACCCTAATCACCCAATAATACCCCTAAATACTAAAAACACGGGTATAGAAAATAATGAAATAGGGTTTCACAAAATCATTAGCGACATAAAAAAAACACAGAATTCTCCATGGATACGCCTACCTCTGGGGATTCATTGCGAAAACAGGTTCTTAATTCTAATTAAATTAATTTGTTTAATTCCTCTATCAACGTTTATGTGTACCAATTATTCAATTTGTGTAATGATTATATATTCTAATATGTTTAATTGGAGCTACGTTTGACGTATTAATATTGGATTTGTTCAGTTATGTTATATGATTATATTAATTAGGGTTTTTCTGTAAGCAAATAAGTCATTGAGCACGTGTAAAAGCATTATGTCTAACATCTGAAAATTCTACGTAAGTAGCAGTATTATATAACTTTGAGCATTAGTATTTTGCTTTCAAGGCACAACTCTTTATGCAATAATCACAACCTGTTTGTTTATATTGACAATTATAGTTGACTATAATATATGACTTCCAATATTATAAGTGCCTATAAACTCATTCTTTGTTCAATTACCGTAGCAACTACCTACGTTTAATTGCAATTTGCTTAATATCAATTTGTTGGTGATTGATTATCAGGTCAACTAAGAGATTTGGCCCAAACTAGGAGAGATCTGACTATTTGGCTTTCTTAAACCTGTTACAAAGTGCAGTTTGTTTAGAGTGGCCATTCATAAGTAATCAATTCATGTGTTTGTTTATTTTCTATCTCTCTATGTTTGTTTATTTTCTCTCTCTATGTTTTAAAATGTTAGTGACTAAATTTATAAATTTTCGGTTATTAATTAGTGATAGTGATAGTGGTAATGATTTGGCGCAAGGCTAGGGGTGCTTGTGCTCCATGGCGAAGTTATTGGAGTGTTGGATTTACTAATACAATTGGTCCAGCTATGGGGATTGAAGATCTTAAATATATTAGTTATACTGCTCAACTTTGTTAATTTTTACTTTATACCTATCTCTGACAGATCTTTTGTCCTATAATTTAGTACAAATTCACTAACCTTTATGTTATCTATTTTAGATCCTGGCTAAATCATCAAAAATAATACCAGGTGAGTTCTGGGCGCTTTATCTATAATTAGTAAAAGTACTCAAGTTAAAGTAAGTTGAACAACCGTTTTTTTTTTTTTTTTTGGGTTTTTACTCAGGTCCCTAGCTCGGTCGGTCACATTCATAAGAACATTATTAGTGTAAATACTTCCTTTGAGATGGAGGTGAGTTCTGATACAGAGAAAAGGCACTTCAGTTATATTATTCAAATATGACCTACAAGCTTTCATGTGTACAATCATTTGTAAAGAACAAGATGAAGGGTACATAACATAAGGCATGATGCTAATGGAAACACATTATGTCTGATCTGACCATAGTTGATGTATGCGGCAAAAAACAGGTTTTTAGTCTTCTTCAATAGGGTGGAGATAGCAGGTAATTTGGGCGGGTCAAGTTAGGTCAGGTTGACTGTCTTAGCAGATAATTTGGGCGGGTCAAGTTAGGTCACGTTGACTGCCTAAATATTCAATTTCTATATTATATGGATAGTTAAAGTTAATTTACTTTGTTGGTAGCTTCGACCCATTTACCTATTTAGGCGGGTCAAATTAAGTCGTCTTTGCATCACGTGGGTCAATGATGTAAACATATCACAGGTTAAAAGGCCATCAGATATCTATTTTGATTGCAATATTTCCTAACTTGTTATATATGTTGTTAACGACAACAAATGAGTTTGCGGGTCGAACCACATGAAACGTGTAGTATAAATGATGCGTGTCAAAACTTATAGTTATCTAAATGTAATATCAATTATATATATTTCATCATTACTAATAAGACACTATATTTCGAGACAATTCAGGGAAACGAATTGAAGCATAAACCCAAATTCCGAATATGATTATTATACAGGACGTCTGGATTCAAGAATCAGCGTACCGTTGTCGAGGTAACGTAGCGTACCACTGTCGAGGTAACGTATACCTTTTGTAAGTATTGGATTTTTAACTTTTTATTATTTAAGCTGATAAATTTACAAATATACTCAAAAACTACAATCTTGATGATAATTACTTGTGCGGAAGTTTGGATTAGGGATTTCATTCAATTTCTTTGTTCTTCACGTCTTTCCTCATACGTTGTTGTTATCATGATCAAATTGTTGGTGTGTGTTAGTTCTTATTTTCGAACCATTATCCCTAACTAACTTTCTATCTATGATAATTTTATTTCAGCCACTTACAAAGACTACTTACAATGACTTTCGTTAAGGCTTCCACAATGGTTGGGGTGGTTTTGTTAAATGCAATCATGTTGAAGTTGGTGACAAGTTTCATATCATTCATGTAAAAAAAAAAAAAAAAAACAATGTTCTTCGTGTACGACTCAAGTAAGATTGAAATTTGGTCAACCTTATGTGAATGTTCATTTATTTTGAATGGTAACTTTTATGTCGTAAACGATCTTTGCTATATTTTGGTTTGTAAATTCGTTATATATTCATATTTATATGCTTTATAATTATAATGTTGTTTTACAAAATGTAGGTCATGGTTTAAGTCCTGAGTGAGACCATTAGTTAGTATATATTAGTTAAGTATATATTTGGTTACAAAATTTTCTAATTTACTGTAAACAAAATCTATAAATAATCTCGCAAAATCGCTGGTCTTTAACTAGGAATAGGTACCATATCTTGGTTTTCGTTGCCCGTCTTTGTTGCTAATTTGGCTGCAAATTGGGTTTCTTTTTTTTTTTAATTGTTATTAATTATGTTTGATTGCAGTGTGTTTGAATCGTCTTTAGTGTTTAGATTTATATTTTAGGGTTTATATTATAGGGTTTAGAGTTTAGACCAGAATGGTGGGGAAGTTAACAGTACCCGACGACATTCAGGGATGGATGTAGACCCATCGGGCATGGATAATCATTCCGGTCCTGGGAAAGGTGGCGACCATTCTCAAGAACCAAAAAGACTGAGCTGAGGTTTAGGGTTTATATTTAGGGTTTAGAGTTTAGGTTTAGGGTTTAGGTTTTGGGTTTAGAGTTTAGAGTTTAGATTTAGCGTTTAGGGTTTTGGGTTTAGATTTAGGGTTTAGGTTACAGTTTATGGTTTAGGTTAGGGTTTAGATTTAGGGTGTGGGGTTTAGATTTATGGTTTGGGGTTTAGATTTTAGGGTTTAGAGTTTAGGTTTAGAGTTTTGGATTTAGATTTAGGGTTTATGTTAGGGTTTAAGGTTTAGATTCTAAGGTTTATATTTTAGGACTTAGGGATTAAGGTTAGGGTTCATAGTTTTTAGGGTTTATATTTTAAGACTTAGAGTTTAGGGTTAGCGTTCAGAGTTTTTAGGGTTTAGAGTTTAGGTTTAGGGTTTAGGGTTTAGATTTAGAGTTTGGGGTTTAGAGGTTAGGTTTAGGGTTTGGGGTGATTTAGGGTTTAGGTTAGGGTTTATGTTTAGGGTTTAGATTTTAGGGTTTGGGGTTTAGATTTATGGTTTAGGGTTTAGGTTAGGTTTAGGGCTTATTGATCTGTACATATGTAATCTGTACAAATTGGTGTAATGACAACTCATGATTAAGGCTTTAATATCAGTGAATGACACAAACAACAGGGTCTAACCAGGTGGGTCCAAATGGGTAATATAATGGGTAAGGTGTTGAGGAGCAAGGGTGGTTGTAGCATGGATTGTGAAATGGATTCAATATTTACATGTGTAAGTTTACTCCATGTTTCAACATTTTAAGTCTCATATTGAAGCTTAAGATCATGGTTTTTAAAGTAATAAGACTCCCTATAAGAATGGTTAGTTCATACTTGGTGACTTTAGTTCTATTAAAAAAAAGGTAGGTTATGTTACATACATGCTCATTCAGTGGGTCTGTAAAATGAAAAAAAGGTTTGACCTAGCAGCTGATCATCTAACACATTTCAGAAGGACATCTAGAGTTGGTAAAAATGTTTAGTCAAGTAGGTTTGGGAATGGGTCAAAACACATTGGGTCAAGTTGAGCGCATATCCATAATTGTCCAATGTTTTTCTTACATAGATAGTTTAGTGGTTTATAGACAATAACATAAAATTATATGATTGAAGTATAGTCTATGTATATGTGTTGAATGAATGGTGATAACTGATAATTACCCTTTAAAAATATTACTATACAGGTGTGCATATTTATTATTGATCAATGCTTGATCTTTATAAAATGAATGTTGTATAAGTGTAAACCAACATTTACCTCTTGCATTAGTCTTCTATTAGAGTAGTTATTTACAATTATTATAAAGTTGACATTTTGTGTAAATTCAAAAGTTTTACTTACTAGCCAGTATATGAAATACTCCGTATCAATATCAGACAATTTAGTTTAATGGTAAAGTTGTGACCATGTTGGTGATGGAATTATGAAAGAACCCTACATTTTTGTGATGATATCATAATATATTCAATTTATTAATATTGAGCAAAGATAGTATGAACATGTATCATAGAAGTATATAAGTTCTCTCTCTATATATGCTTATTTTATCTTGTGACATTTCAATGGATAAGATTTTTGTTTCATTACAGATTGTATATGTTAGATTTAATTGCCTCCCTACTACATAGTATCTCATGTGCTATGACATTATATAGAGTTCCTGCAGTCAACGCCTTTTTTTTTTTTTTTTTTTTTTTTTTTTTTTTTTTTACAGTTATACACTTTTTGAAGGTTTGGAGAACTAGAAAATTCCATATGTCCAAGGACTTCTGCATTTTTTATAAAGTAAATACTGCAATTCCTAACAACGAGTTGGAAAGTAAAATGATGTTGTGATAAGATGAGTTGGAAAGATTTTTTGTTAAGGATAACATGCGTATAAAAGATGATGTTAGAGGATGAGATCCAACCATAACCAATTAATAAAATCTCAGGTGGATTTCGTTCATATGTTAATAAAAAAATATTCAGTTAGTAATCAATATTTTCAATTGTATACTAATCAATTTATTATCACAATTCACAAGTTACAAATCATGACTTAAATAGAGGTTTTCACCACAAGCTGTTAATATCATGACTTATTATATATAGAGTCATTTCTTATATGATATTGGTAGCTTTATGTCCCTACAAGTCTTGCGTTTGGTTATTAGTTTAATAGTAGTACTATGTCTTACCAACTTATATTTTTTCTATATAAATCGCTTAATACGAATTGTACACAAAAATAAATGGCTGCCGAATGTAATGTTATGAAATTTTTTTTATTAAATATATTTACGCATATGTAATTGTGCAATGTTATATTTTTTATTTGTGTTATCATGATTGAAAATTGTCTTAAAATATCGTAATTTATTGAAACCCGCGAAATCGCGAGTCTTTAACTAGTACATATTAATTTCTAGATATTTTATCCATATACATTTACTAATTCCATATTATTTTAAATTTGCATTGTATTTTAACAATTAACACCTAAAAACTTATTATGTAGGTCATCATCGTTCTTGTTAACATCACCGTGGTCAGGCTATCATCACATATTATCTAGATATTACAAAAGGAAATATGTACTGCTAAACCTTAGTTTATAAAATTTGTCAGGCACCTATAGAACATAGATTTGTTATTTTATTATATACTTGTATCAAAATTATGATATTATAATATAATGTTGAAATTACCTCAAATGCATTATCTTCAACTCGACTTTGCAGATTTATTAAGCCATTTACTTACCAGATAAGTGAATAAAAGTATAAAACTGTAAATCTGAATTCAGCTATAATACAACAATATAATAGTCATCCCATTTCTTGTAAAAAGACTTTACTCAAGATTTTAAAAGAAGCATTTTTTTTTTTTTTTTTTTTTTCATTTCTATTAGATTAATTCAATAAAAAGGTAAATTTTAGAAACTCTTGTAACTTCTTACTCCGTACTGTTTTTTTTTTCATTTAAAAAAGAAAGTGAAAAGGCCCTTGTAGAACAGACAAGAAAAAAAAATTACTTGTGATAAAAACCGAGGTTTATATAAACAAAGCCTTCAATATCACCAAATATAGAATTTTTAAAAACACTAGGAGCAGAAGAACCAAGTAGGACTACAACAAAAGACGATTGAACATAAGAAACCTACTGCGATGTATGCCTTTTGGCAAGTTGGCTGTAAGAGAGAAATGCAGGTGCAGAAGGTGGAAAATTGCCAATAGCAATTTCACCCGATACACACTCACCTGGCCTACCATTTCTTTACCTTTTTCTACCTAGCATTACACTATGACAACTAATAGCATGCAACAACCGGAAAAAGACATCAACATAGCTTTAATGAGCGAAATTAACAAATAAAACTTCCACCGCATCTTAGAACACACATGTGATATTCCGACTAACCATGTAGCAACACAACACAACAAAAGCATACAAACAAAGAAACATTAAGTTCGAACAGTTGACCAATACTGAAGGCAAAAGTCACATGAAGCAAGTACAACCATAATGTATACATAAACCAAGAACGAACACTGTATTAAGATATCCAAATCTCAGCTACATACCATCAGGTTAAAGGTGAAAGAATGGACCAACGCTGAACACCAATGCCAGAACAGAGTCATGCGCAAGCTCAATAGGCGAAGAGGCACAACATGCACCAATAAGCACAAACAATTTCGTAAATGAATTCTGAAGATTGCTAATAGCCATAGTAAATAATACAATTGATAATGCTAAAAACGAACATATATTTCATAGCATTATCCCTCAAGAAAGACAAGCTTTTAGTTGCAATTGTTCTATTTACAAGTGATATTCGTTTAAATAATAAAAGGTGAAGACAAAAGACAGATTCGACGAATTGAAGACACAAACGACCAAAAAGCTCAAAAGTACAAAGTACAATCCAAGAGGTTCAAATTATTGATGAGAAACGTCTAAAAGTTACAAGAGTACAAGCCGCAAAACGCAAAATACAAGATATTAAATTGTACGAAAGGACGTCCGAAAATCCGGAACCGGGACCAGAGTCAACTCTCAACGCTCGACGCAACGGACTAAAAATTACAAGATATTAAATTGTACGAAAGGACGTCGGCAAACTAGAAAACAAGAACATGTGAGCTGATCTAGCTGGCCATGCGATCGCATGGCCAGGATGCCCATATTTCATGCGATCGCATGAGCCTAAAAGGCTAGCCACATCTATAAATTTCGCAGTTTTTGGTCGAATGTTTTACACCTTTTTCTCTCTATCTTTCACGTAATATATATATATATATATATATATATATATATATATATATATATATATATATATATATATATATATATATAGATATATATATATATATATATTATAATTTTAATTTTAATTTAATAATAATAAGGGTATGTTAGCGAATGTTGTAAGTGTGTAAGTCGAAATTCTGTCCGTGTAACGCTACGCTATTATTAATCATTGTAAGTTATGTTCAACCTTTTTAAATTAATGTCTCGTAGCTAAGTTATTATTATGCTTATTTAAGCCGAAGTAATCGTGATGTTGGGCTAAAATATTAAAGACGGGGTAATTGGGCTTTGTACCATAATTGGGGTTTGGACAAAAGAACGACACTTGTGAAAATTAGACTATGGGCTATTAATGGGCTTTATATTTGTTTAATTGAATGATAGTTCGTTAATTTAATATAAAGATTTACAATTGAACGTACCTATAAATAACCATATACACTCGATCGGACACGATGGGCGGGATATTTATAAGTACTAATAATCGTTCATTTAACCGGACACGGAAATGGATTAATAGTCAATGGACTTATTAAAACAGAGGTGAATTATATACAAGGAAAATTGGTATAATTATAGTTTAAGTCCCCAATTAGTTGGAATATTTGACTTCGAATATAAGGATAATTTGACGAGGACACTCGTACTTTATATTTATGACTGATGGACTGTTATGGACAAAAACCAGATGGACATATTGAATAATCCAGGACAAAGGATAATTAACCCATGGTAATAAACTAAAATCAATACGTCAAACATCATGATTACAGAAGTTTAAATAAGCATAATTCCTTTATTTCATATTTCATCGCACTTTTAGTTACTGTCATTTTATTTAATTGCACTATTAATTATCGTACTTTTTAATTATCGCAATTTTATTTATGGTCATTTTATTTATCGCATTTTAATTTATCGCACTTTAATTATTGTCATTTACTTTACGCTTTAAATTAAGTTATATTTATTTTTAATATTTTACATTAGGTTTTAACTGCGACTAAAGTTTTAAAATCGACAAACCGGTCATTAAACGGTAAAAACCCCCTTTTATAATAATAATACTACTTATATATATATTTATATATTTACAAATAGAGTTTTAAAAATATAGCGTTAAACTTGGCTAGCTCCCTGTGGAACGAACCAGACTTACTAAAAACTACACTACTGTACGATTAGGTACACTGCCTATAAGTGTTGTAGCAAGGTTTAGGTATATCCACTATATAAATAAATAAATAACTTGTGTAAAATTGTATCGTATTTAATAGTATTTCATAACAAATATATAACTATTTCGTATACACCTCTACGCACATCAAGTATTTTTGGCGCCGCTGCCGGGGAAAAACAATGCCGAAAGCGCAATGCTATAAAAAAAAGATGTTTATTAAGTTTTAATTTCTTTTTGTAAAAATACGTTTTAAATATTAAAAATACAAAAATATAAAAAGAAAAACAATATATATATATATATATATATATATATATATATATATATATATATATATATATATATATATATATATATATATATATATATATATATATATATATATATATTAAGAGTTTGTTTAAAATATATAAAATTATAAAATATTTCTATTTCTATTTTAGTTTGTAAAAATATAAGTTTTTATTTATTTTATATAAATACTTTATATAATTATAAAACAGAAAATTTAAAAAAAACAAAGTAAAAAGTGTACGCGCCCGATACTGTAGCAGCCCAATTTGTGATCTGAATATTTGGGCCATGCGACCGCATGAACCGGTAGGCTAAGATCCATGCGACCGCATGACCTATCCTGACACGTCTGATCTGAACCTGGTACAGCAATAATTACGGAGTATTAATTATTATTATTATTATTAAAACCCTAATTAGGGTTAGTTATTAAATTAATTAATTTTAGTTTTAATTAATTTGTAATATTTAGTTTAAATTAGTTTTATTAGTTTTAAAAATTAATACTTTTATAAAATAAATAATATAAAAATAATATTTTTATAAAAATTGTATTTTTTTACAACTTTAAGTTTATATCTTTTTATTCGTAATATTTGTATTTTTATTGCTCGTAACTAGTTTTAAGATATAGTATTTGCCGTAGTATTTTATATTTCTAGATTTTTAAGCTTTGCCGTAAAATCCTTTAAGTACTTTTTCTTTAGATTAAGACTTAAGCGCTTTAGAATTTTGCGACGCCGTTTTAAGATTTTAGTACTTTTTAAATAATTGCCGTTTTGAATATAGAATTCCTTTAAGCTTTAATACCTTTAGACGTAAGTTTTAATATTTAGTTTTTAGACTTTTAAGTTTCGACGCTGCATTTTATTATTTTTCAACGCTTATTTTTCGACCTTTTATTTTTTGACGTACTCTTTTTCTTTCTTATTTCTCGACGCTCTAGTTTTTAGGATATAGAATTTTCTATTTCTTCTCTAAAATTTCTTTAAATTTCAACGAAAAATTATTTTAAGCGGTTAAATTGATAGACATCCAAAATTTTCTGGTTCGTAGTAATAGTTGGATTTGTTAGTAGCGAGTTGTGGGCTTCCGATTTAAAGGGTCCTGGCTACCTGCTGCATCTATTGGCTATTCGAAACGTGGGCAAAATTAGAAAAGTCTATTAATTTGATAACTTATATAATTTTTATTTTTTATAACTAATAGGATATTCAGTGAATGCACCGAGCAAAACGTTCACCACCTTTTATATGTTCACCACCCGTAACTCGATCAAGACATATAGCCAATATTGTCGCCGTTGATTTTTCTTTAGAATCATCATCCAGTCGACCAAGTACTCCAATTCAAATTTTCGATAATCCATTTTTTGTACCCGACTTCACAATTGAGAATCCGGAGGATATTCAGGGACAATTCAGAGATCCTGAACCACTAATCATTCCTCCTGAACCACCAATCATTCAAACAGAGATTGTCGAGGAACAAACCATTAAATCAGAATCCTCTAGTGATTAAGATTCAACAAATTCAATCATGGAAAATCTGGAACCTCTAAGTATGGAAGACCGAATGAGAGCTAAACGCCCTGGCCAAGGTCATGCAATTACTCAACCAGACATTAATGCGCCAGATTATGAAATCAAAGGACAAATCCTACACATGGTAACTAATCAATGCCAATTTAATGGTGCACTGAAGGAAGATCCAAATGAACATCTTCGTACCTTTAATAGGATCTGTACTCTATTTAAAATCCGAGAAGTGGAGGATGAACAGATATATCTCATGTTATTTCCCTGGACTTTAAAGAGAGAAGCCAAAGATTGGTTAGAATCGTTACCTGAAGGGGCGATTGATACATGGGATGTTTTAGTTGAAAATTTTCTTAAACAATTCTTTCCGGCATCTAAAGCCGTGAGACTTCAAGGAGAAATTGTTACACTCACACAAAAGCCAAATGAAACTCTATATGAGGTGTGGACAAGATCTGGAAAGTTATTGAGAGGATGTCCGCAACATGGTTTACACACTTATCAAATAGTACAAATATTCTACCAAGGTGTCGACATGGCTACACGAAAAGACATCGACACAGCAGCCGGTGGTTCCATTATGAAGAAAACCGCAACTGACATGAGTGGCATCAAGAAAAAGATATCGTTAGATCATCTAAAGCGGCTAGAGCCGATTCTAGCCATGACTTTGATTCCATTTCTGCAAAGATAGATGCTGTCGAGAGACGAATGGAAAAGATGACTAAAGATATTCACTCAATACGAATTAGTTGTGAGCAGTGTGGAGGACCACATTTGACAAAAGATTGTCTCAGTATTGAACAAACAATGGAACAAAGAGAGAATGTTTCATACATGGACCAAAGGCCTGGAAATAATTATCAGAATAATTATCAACCGCCAAGACCAATCTACAATCAAAATCAGAATTATAACCGAAATGTTCCATACAACAATCAACAAGGTCCTAGCAATCAACAAGTATCTAACAATACTTACAATCAGCAAAGACCTATTTTTTAAAACAAACCACCACAAACCGATGATAAAAAGCCAAATTTAGAAGACATGATGTCGAAGCTAGTTGAATCTCAAACTCAATTTTTCACATCTCAGAAACAAACCAATGAACAAAATGCTCAAGCATTTAGAAATCAACAAGCTTCTATCCAAAATCTGGAACAAGAAGTAAGCAACCTAGCAAGGTTGATTATTTGAAAGAAAACTGGGAAGTTTACCTAGTGATATAAATGCTAACCCCCGGAATGAAACAACTAAAGCCATTACTACAAGAAGTGGTATTACACTTAAACCACCTGAAATACCTGTAATTTCTGATGACTCTATTCCTACTCCACAAGAACCATAATCTGAGCAAGAAAAGGAAAAAGAAACGGTAGTTGAAAAGGTTAATGAAGATAACACAGTTACGACTAAACCTTATGTTAAACCATACCAACCACCACTTCCTTACCCGAGTAAAATGAGAAAAGAAAGACTTGAAGCCGAGCAATCCAAATTCTTGGATATGTTTAAACAAATAAATGTAAATCTTCCTTTCATTGATGTAATTTCAGGAATGCCAAGATATGCTAAATTCCTAAAAGATCTAATCACAAATAGAAAGAAAATGGAAGAACTCTCGGCTGTTACTATGAATGCTAATTGTTCTGCAGTACTGTTGAATAAGATACCAGAAAAATTATCAGATCCAGGAAGTTTCACAATTCCATGTTTTCTGGGTAGTCTTAGTTCAATAGAAGCATTGGCAGACTTAGGTGCTAGTATAAATCTAATGCCGTATTCACTATACGCTAAACTAGACCTCGGAGAATTGAAATCAACACAAATAAGCATACAACTAGCCGATCGATCAGTAAAATATCCTAGAGGGATAATGGGGAACATGCTAGTTAAAGTTGGTACTTTAGTATTTCCATTAGATTTTGTTATTCTGGACATGGAAGAAGATTCTCGAGTTCCTCTCATATTAGGAAGACCATTCTTAAACACGGCTAAAGCAATAATAGACGTGTTTGGTAAGAAACTAACCCTAAGTATAGAGGACGAGAGTGTTACCTTTTCTGTTGATAGAGCCATGAAACAACCGCAATCTGCAGATGATACATGTTATTATATTCAAACTATAGATTCACATGCAGAATTGTTAGAAGAATTTCCAGAATTACAAGGAACAGGAGAATGTTCTTTAGGAGAAGGAACTGAACCAATTGATGAAGCTGAAATGTTAGCCGCACTCATGGCTAATGGATATGAACCAACAATAGAAGAAATTCAAATGCTAAAAGAGGAAGACAGATATCGATACAAATCATCGATAGAAGAACCACCGACATTAGAGTTAAAGCCACTTCAAAACCATTTGGAATACGCTTATTTACATGGTGAATCTAAATTACATGTAATAATATCGTCTTCTCTTACTGAAAATGAAAAATCTCAACTCATTTCTGTGCTAAAAGCTCATAAACCAGCTATTGCATGGAAGATTCATGATATTAAAGGCATAAGTCCTTCGTATTGCACATATAAAATCCTTATGGAAGAAGGTCATAAAACGTATGTGCAACGCCAACGGAGACTAAATCCTAATATGCAAGATGTTGTTAAGAAAGAAATTATTAAACTGCTAGATGCAGGTTTAATTTATCCGATCTCTGATAGTCCATGGGTAAGCCCAGTTCAATGTGTACCTAAGAAGGGTGGCATGACTGTCATCACAAATGAAAAAAATGAGCTTATTCCTACTAGGATTGTAACAGGATGGCGTGTTTGTATAGATTATAGAAAATTAAATGATGCCACCTGAAAAGATCACTTTCCCTTACCTTTCATTGATCAAATGTTGGAAAGATTAGCCGGAAATAGTTACTATTGTTTTCTTGACGGTTTTTCCGGATACTTTCAAATTCCAATCGCACCCGAGGACCAAGAGAAAACTACGTTCACGTGCCCTTATGGTACTTTTGCTTACAAACGCATGCCATTTGGACTTTGCAACGCCCTGTAACCTTTCAAAGATGCATGATGGCGATTTTTCACGACATGATAGAAGAATGCATGGAAGTTTTCATGGACGACTTTTCAGTCTTCGGTGATACTTTTGAAACATGTCTAGTTAATCTTGAACGAATGTTTATTAGATGCTAGCAATCAAATCTAGTACTTAATTGGAAGAAATGACATTTCATGGTTAAAGAAGGCATCGTTCTTGGTCATAAAATTTCAAAAGAAGGAATTGAAGTGGATAGAGCTAAAGTAGATGTAATTGCTAAACTTCCACATCCCACCAATGTTAGAGGAGTTAGGAGTTTTCTAGGGCATGCCGGTTTTTACCGACGTTTCATAAAGGATTTTTCTAAAATTGCCACTCCTATGAATAAACTCCTAGAAAAGGATGCTCCATTCATCTTTTCGGATGAATGCATCAAATCTTTTAATATTCTTAAAGAAAAACTCACTAATGCGCCGATCATGATAACTCCAAATTGGAATCTACCATTTGAACTCATGTGCGATGCAAGTGATTTTGCAATGGGAGCCGTTTTAGGACAAAGGATTGAAAAACGATTTCAACCTATTTATTACGCTAGTAAGAAATTACAAGGAGCACAAAAAAATTACACAACTACTGAAAAAGAACTCCTTGCTATTGTCTTTGCTTTTGACAAATTTCGTTCATATCTAGTTTTAGCTAAAACGGTGGTCTATACCGACCATTCTGCTCTTAGATATCTATTTTCGAAACAAGATGCCAAACCACGATTAATCCGTTGGATCTTACTCTTACAAGAGTTCGATATTGAAATCCGAGACAAAAAGGGAGCAGAAAATCTCGCCGCTGATCATCTTTCTCGTCTTGAAAATCCCGAATTAGAAGTTCTAAATGAATCGGCCATACAAGATAACTTTCCTGATGAATATCTATTGAAGATAGATTATAGTGAAATTTTATGGTTTGCAGACTATGCAAACTATTTAGTATGTGGATTCTTTGAAAAAGGGTTGTCGTACCAAAAACGAAAGAAATTCTTTAGTGATATAAAACACTATTTCTGGAAAGATCCACATTTGTTTAAAAGTTGTCCCGATGGAATAATACGCCGATGTGTATTCGGGAATGAAGCCAGTCAAATCTTAAACCATTGTCACACAGGACCAACAGGAGGGCATTATGGGCCTCAGCTCACAGCAAGAAAAGTCTATGATGCTGGATTCTATTGGCCTACAATTTTCAAAGACGCACACCTTCTTTGCAAATCCTGTGATGCATGTCAAAGGGCCGGAAAAATAAGTCAACGTGATGAAATGCCACAAAATGTCATTCAAGTATGTGAAGTATTTGACATTTGGGATATTGACTTCATGGGTCCATTTCCAAAATCTCATAATAATCTCTACATTCTCGTTGCTATTGATTATGTATCTAAATGGGCGGAAGCACAAGCTCTCCCAACTAACGATACACGAGTTGTAGTCAACTTCTTAAAACGTCTTTTTGCAAGGTTTGGAACACCGAAAGCTTTAATAAGTGATCGGGGCACTCATTTTTGTAATAATCAACTTGAGAAAGTTCTCAAAAGATATGGAGTAACTTATAAAATCTCAACCGCTTATCATCCACAAATAAGTGGACAAGTTGAAAATACCAACCGAGCATTAAAACGTATTCTAGAGAAAACCGTAGGATCAAATCCGAAGGAATGGTCCATGAAATTGGAGGATGCACTCTGGGCTTTTAGAACAGCCTACAAAACTCCAATTGGTACCACACCTTTTAAACTCGTTTACGAAAAAGCATGTCACCTTCCAGTAGAAATTGAGCACAAAGCATTTTGGGCTTTGAAGACATGTAATCTTGATTTACATGAAGCCGGACGTCTACGGTTAAGTCAACTAAACGAATTAGAAGAATTAAGACATGAAGCATACGAAAATTTGTTAATCTATAAGGAAAGAACGAAGAAATGGCATGATAAAAGAATCAGAAGTTCAAAAGAATTTAAAGAAGGAGACAGAGTTCTTCTTTTTAATTCATGATTCAAGCTATTTCCTGGAAAATTGAAATCAAGATGGTCTGGACCATTCATAGTCAAAAGAGTTTTCCCGTACGGAACAGTAGAATTAATAAATTCAAATGGGATTGAATTTAAGGTTAATGGTCACAGAGTTAAACATTACATAGATAGTCCAATGGAAGTTGAAGATGAAGTTAATCACAATTTCGACACCACAGCTAACGAAGTGTGGGAAAGTTCGAATCTTTTTAGGGTAATATATATTTCTGTTAGAGTTAGATATTCTGTTTTCGTGTAGTTTCCGAGAATGGAATCCGAATGGTCTTTCCCTAGCAGACCCTAAAGAACTAGTCTTCTCCCTCCATTCTGAATTTTTTTTTTTTTGGTTTTACGAGATGAAGAATTCCTTTGATCTGAACCATTGTCTAATGCTACACGCTATGATTACTAAACGTAATAATGACACACTTCCGAGTGAACTGGTATCATTCATAAGAGAAAAAATGGACGGAGTAAGAAAAGAACTCAGAAAAGATCATCATCAGATACATTTTGGTAAGGGAAAATCAAAATCCGCAACAAAAAGAAGAGCACGACACCTTTAAAGATATTATAAATGCGGAAAATGATCACACGAAGGTAAATGTTTAAATAATCAAACATATTCAAATACCGAATTTGTTACTCTATGCAGAGAAGGACCGTTCATATGTTTAGAAGAAAAGATATTGAAGAATCGAGGTTACGCTTACGTAGCTACGGAGAACCAAATCACATGACTCTCTTATGAGTCGGCTAAAGCAGGTCTCTGAGAATTCTTTCTCATAGGTAAGTATGTACAGTTTTTATTTTTATTTTTATTGCTTTTAACCTTTTGATAATAAACACTGAATCGTTCGCTATAAAGTATTAATCGCTAACATACATTTGATGTTCTAACACAGTTTTGAAGTTAAAATATAGCTTATGAAAGATGTAAGGATCTAAGTGTGATGATTTTGGTCATATCTCAAGTTAAATTTTGAGATTTCAAAATCAGAATATGTAATTAAATTTTGAATGAGTATGGTTGTTTTGATTTCTATAAAAGAATGTATATTGTTGTGAAAGTATGGAGTATAATGGATGATTTGCTGAATCAGATTCGAAGAATGTAACATATTAATTGTGAATTTATATATCTCTCGGGTATTACCTACCCGTTAAAAAAATTTCACAATTAATATTTTGTACAAAAGAATTTTATTAGTCTTTATGAAAAAATATATATATGTATATTTTCTTCAGATGTAACATAGATTTAATGAGTTAATGTTAAATTAAACTCATTTGATTTACGGTTGAAACTAGAATTGAATAATCCCTAAAGGCTTTAAAAAGTACATAACTTTTACGCAGTATTTCTTTAATGACATTGAAATTATGAATCAATACTTCGTTATTTGTTGATGTATGATGTTCGGTTCGTGGAATTCTTATGAATTTCGCAAAGTACGAATGATGTTATCTGAAAAGTTTCGGGTACATCGATCATGAAAGTGTAAAATCAAATATATACTTGATTTATTATGAATTGGAATTTGTTAAATTTCGACAGAGATTGTAGTTAACGCTGGTTAAGTTGCGGCCGAAGGACGTACATTATTGCATATTTGTAATATGAATTAACCGAGTAGTTAAGATTCACACACAATAGCTTAGCACGGAAAGATTTATTTCAAAATATATATATATATATATATATATATATATATATATATATATATATATATATATATATATATATATATATATATATATAATATACATATATATATATATATATAATATACATATAATTTCTTCAGAGGGAATGAGTTAATTCTTCATAACTCGTTGATACAATATACACGTTATTGATTCGTAATGATGTCCACAGTGATTCTTGAACTGACGGAGTTTGTGATGTTATCGGTGTTGTTGATTCGGATGTTGACTGTACTGACGATGCTGGTAACGCTGACGGTACTGTTGATGCTGTTGGTAAAGCAAGTTTAGCTTGTTAATCACACACCATTTTTGTCAGAGTTTCTACTCTTCCTTCTATCATTTTGGTTCGCTTAACTGATTTATGGTTAGGGCTAGATTAGATAATCTCTAAGACTTTAGAGATTACATAATCGCCGCGGAATGTTTCTCCAATGAAGTTATGAATTAATACTTCTTCAGTTATTGTTGTTGGTACTCCTTGGTATCTATGGTGCATATGACGTTGATGCTCGTGGGACAGATTGTGAAGTTGAGGTTTACGACGCGGTTGTGGTTGGAGGTGGTAATGGTACTGTTGGTGTTGATGATGGTGGTACTGGTTATGCTGCTGATGCTGCTGCTGGTATTTGTAATCTCTGCACCATATTCTCCAAAGCCACTACCCGAGCGCGAAGCTCGTTGAATTCTTCTATTACACCGGGGTGATTGTCGGTTCGGACGAGCGGATAAATAAAATCTAAAATTTGATGTAATATATAATCGTGACGAGATACTCTGGAAATGAGCGAGAAAATGGTGTTTCGGACAGGTTCGCTGGTAAGTGCTTCAGGTTCTTCGTCAAGAGGGCAATGTGGTGGATGGAAGGGATCACCTTCTTCTTGTCTCCAATGATTGAGGAGGCTACGAACCCATCCCCAATTCATCCAGAATAGGTGATGACTGATTGGTTGATCTATTCCGGTCACACTGCTTTCGGAGCTTGAATGGGATTCCATTTCGGAATCTGATTGACTTGAACTGATGACGAATTCCATTTCGTACGATTGGATAAAGGATTTTTTTTCGATATGAAATGATTTTGGCTAACGGATGGTATTCTAATTACATAGAATATATATATATATATATATATATATATATATATATATATATATATATAGATCAAAAGATTTCGTAGATTATAGAGGACTTTGCGGGATATGTCAGGCAAAGTTTAAAGTAACAGATACGATAGGATATGATTTAGCAGATATGCTAAGATATGAATTTTTGTCTATACACTATTCATGCAATCAATGCAGCAAGACGTGTCTTAGACTAAAAATGATAAGTAGGTAATTTCCTGAGGATGATAAGTAGTTAATTTTTGACACAAAATGATAAGCAAAACTTTTGAAATGCAGACACGGTCGAAGTCCAGACTCACTAATGCATCCTATCGACTTATCAGTTAGACACACTAATGCAGACCTGGTTCGCTAAGACCACCGCTCTGATACCAACTGAAAGGACCCGTTCATATACATTATAAACGATTCACAATAATTGATTACATTGCAAGGTATTTGACCTCTATATGATACATTTTACAAACATTGCATTCGTTTTTAAAAGACAAACTTTCTTTACATCGAAAATTGACAGGCATGCATACCATTTCATAATATCCACTATCCAACTATAAATTGATTTAATAATAATCTTTGATGAATTCAATGACTCGAATGCAACGTTCTTCAAAATATGCTTTGAAAGACTCCAAGTAATATCTTTAAAATGAGCAAATGCACAGCGGAAGATTTCTTTAACACCTGAGAATAAACATGCTTTAAAGTGTCAACCAAAAGGCTGGTGAGTTCATTAGTTTATCATAATCATTTATTTTCATCATTTTAATAGACCACAAGAATTTCATTTCCAGTTCTCATAAATATACGTCCCATGCATAGAGACAAAAATAATCATTCATATGGTGAACACCTGGTAACCGACATTAACTAGATACATATAAGAATATCCCCTATCATTCCGGGATCCTCCTTCGGACATGATATAAATTTCGAAGTACTAAAGCATCCGGTACTTTGGATGGGGTTTGTTAGGCCCAATAGATCTATCTTTTGGATTCGCGTCAATTAGGGTGTCTGTTCCCTAATTCTTAGATTACCAGACTTTAATAAAAAGGGGCATATTCAATTTTGATAATTCAACCATAGAATGTAGTTTCAATTACTTGTGTCTATTTCGTCAAACATTTATAAAAGCGCATGTATTCTCAGTCCCAAAAATATAAAGGGTAAAAAGGCAAATGAAACTCACCATACTGTAATTCGTAGTAAAAATACATATAACGTCATTGAACAAGTGCAAGGTTGGCCTCGGATTCACGAACCTAAATTAATTATATATAATTATGTGTTGGTCAATATTTGTCTAACAAATTAGGTCAAGTCATAGTGTACCACAATCCTAATGCTCGAGACTAATATGTAAAAGTCAACAAAAGTAAATTTGACTCAAAATAATTTCCAAAAATCTATACATGATTAATATATAGTTTAAATATCGTCGTTTTATATTTTTAAAAGATTTATTAGAGTAAATAATATAATTTATTTATTAATAAATAAAATTTTATATTAAATTTATATAATAAAATATACTTTTATATATATTAAGTAATAAAATTGATAGGGTTCATTTAATATTATAAAGATAATATGATAGGTATTATTAAAGTAAGTTATTACACGTAGTAAAATATGTTTGTATCACATATTTATTTGATAAAATAATATCTATAATGATAGTAAGTAAAAGTTGTATTATTTTGTAATAATAATTATTAATAAAAATATCAATATTTATAATTACTAAGATGACATTATGATAAAACGATAATTCTAACTTTAATATTTACGATAATTTTTAATATTATCTTTAAAATAATAATTCTATTTAAAATAATAATAATAATGATATTTTATAGTAACAATGACATTTCTATTAAGATGATAATTTTTGTTAAAATGATAGTTTTAATACTAACGATACTTTTAATAATAATAGTAATGATAAAAATAATAAGAACGATAATTTTATCTAAATCAATATCTTATAATATTTTAATTTCATCATGACACTCTTACTCATTATTTCCTAATCGTTTCATTTAATAGCTTTGAATCGTCTTTTATATCGTGTTCATAATAATGATAATAATAGTAATCAAAATAATTAGGTGTTACAAATATTTGTTTTAATTACACTAATATTAATAATGATAGTTACTATAACATTATTAACGATAATACTAATAATTATCTTAATGATAATATAGTAATAATAATAACAACAATAACAATAACCATTTTTAAATAATGATATATATATATATATTAATAATGATAATAATAATAATAATAATAATAATAATAATAATAATAATAATAATAATAATAATAATAATAATAATAATAATAATAATAATTGGATAATAATAATAATACTAATTATAACTTTAACGATAATAACGATAAAAAAATAACAATTTTAATGATAAATCCCTTTTATTGATAAAGATAATAATAATGATAATAATAAGATAAAACTAGAACGATGATAAAAACGACGATAATAATAATCATTTTTAATAAAAATATCGAAAATTCAATTGATTATAACTTCTAATCCGTTCATCGAAACCATTCGATATCTAAAGGAAAAGTTCTTAATTTTTCGCTAGCTTTCCAAGGACATGCATATCTTATTTTTTTTTTTTTTTTTTTTTTTTGAACGGCAAGATTGCATCAGTCCGGACCGAAGCCTAGTCATCATTTGCACACACACACACGTTCGGGCAGGAAACCCGAACCACGATCACAGGGATCCGAACCCTTAAACCATCCCGAGGGGCAGGCGGGCCGGACCTTAGTCCCGGATCGGGTCGGTAAAACCTTCCCTTTGGGCTGACCTCAATGGAGCCTATTTCAGTCCATGTTTAATTTGGTCATTCAGAAGCCAGGTTCGAACCCTGGACATGCATATCTTATACCTTATTTCAACCGCAAGTGTAACTAATTCAATATTCAACCTAACCTGTCTGAGGGCAATATCAAAAGTACAAGCATGCATAATCCTAAATACTCGAGCACTAGTCAGGGATACACTATTAGTATGTAAAAGTTAAATTATGAGTACTCACATATCAATATTGAGATTCAGTATTGCAGGAAAGGTACGTAGACGCAACGGAAATGATAAACACTATATTGACCTCACGAGCATACCCATGAACCATACTCAATCACCTCCATAGCTATAACCCATAATTTCCTTAATCCTATCCTACTCGAAAAACAATTTCGAAATCAGTCGGACAGCACTCCGTCGTAATATTTTATGTATACTAATAATATCTTGAAATAATACGGAGTAAATATATATATGTAAATCGATTGAGAGAGTTTAGAGAAAAATATTTTCAAGTTTCTATGAAATAATGAAACTTATTGAATTCTATTTATAATAGATTTTTGAATTATTAAAGTGAATTATTAAAGTATGAATTATTAAAGTGAATTATTAAAGTATGAATTATTAAAGTGAATTATTAAAGTGAATTATTAAAGTATGAATTATTATAGTGAATTATTAAAGTTAAAGTAAAGTAAAAATAAAGTAAAGGTAAAATTTAAGTATAGTAAAAGTATAAAACTATGTACGTATAATACGCGTATAAATATATATAATATTAATTTAAATCGTTATATATATTTAATAAAATAAAATATAAATATCGTTATCTTTATTATACTAGTTAAGTAATGAGTTGTCAAAAGTGGTTCTAGATATTTATAAAAGTTATATACGTTTTAATAATAAAGTTATTTTTAAACTGAAAATGTTTTTGTACATTTGAAACTAAATAGATCAATCGAGTCTTTATGAGATTCAATCTTCCACTATCCTTTGTCTAGTTCTCAATGATTGACAATTTGTTCTTATTTATAAATCACTTTACCATTTTCCGAATATTGTTAAAATGGAAAGATTTCTCAAATCAACGTGGGCCTTTCAACAGAGACTTGTAATCATAATTCAATATATCTGATAATTCAATCATTTGATCTTATCTTCTAATTCAATTGATAAACATTTTGAAACAGATACAATCATATAAAGTATTTAATCTAATATTTTGTTTACGTTTCAAGTTATAATATATATACACATATACATATATAATCATATTCATTTAATGGTTCGTGAATCGTTGGAACTTGGTCGAGGTTGAATGAATGTATGAACATAGTTTAAAATTCTTGCAATTTAACTTAACAAATATTGCTTATCGTGTCGAAAACATATAAAGATTAAAGTTTAAATTTGGTTGAAAATTTCCGGGTTGTCACAAAAGAGGGGCGTATATTTTTGATAATATTTGATTGATTAAAGTGGGATAAAAGACCAAAAAGATTTTTAATTTTAATTTTTACCTTATTTTTAAAATTAATATATAAATATTAAATTAATATTGTAAACTTTTTAAAATCAATATATTTAAGTTTTTAAGTATTTTAAAATTAATATTTTTAATATAAGTTTGTAAAATTAATGTATAAAAAATTAATAATATTTATATAAATTTTTAATTTTATGCATTTTAAATTTAAGTTTGGTGTGAATTTAAAAACAAAAATTTACTTTATTTCATTAAGTTAAAAATGTGATATTCAAAATTCGTCGTGAGTTGAAAACTAGGTCGTTGAACCGAAATTGCTTTACCCGAGGGCGGGACGAGAACTTTTATTATCATTATTTTTAATCTTATTGAATTAAAGTATGCCAAAACATTAAAAAAAAAAAAAATACCCCATGCGATCGCATGGGGTTTTGCCTTCAGAACCATGCGGTCGCATGGGGACCGAATTCTGGTCAGAATCAAATACCCAGCTAGCTGTTCTGTCTCACACCACCACACACACAAACACACGAACATACACACACATATCACCCTAAAATCATCAATTTTTCACCAAATTCAACCGAATCTCTTGCTATAATCCGCTTTAATCATGAATTTGTTATGAAGTTTTTCAAGAAAGGTAACAATTACACCCCTAAACCTCTTTAAATTTGATTTTTAGTGTTCTTGAGCTATAATTTACCTAATTTGATTTTGTTAATTTCTAGTGTAATTAGAGTTAAATTGTTAGTATATTATGCATGTATAACCTAGATTGATGCTATTTAACATGATTTGAAGCCAAAAACATCAAATTTTTTAGAAATCTAGGGTTTGTGTTCTTGAGCAATTTGGGGCTTTTTGATATAAACAGGTTATAGTCAATTTTTGTCATGAATTATTGCTAAATTAAGTAGTGTAACATGTTTAGGTAGCTAAATAATCCAAACTTTGATCCTAAACATGATTTTTGAGAATTAAAGTGGACTTTTAGGTCTAAAATTCATGAACTTGATTAAATTGATATAAATGCCATTTGAAACTTGTTTAATTGCTAGTAATGGTTATTTTAACATGTTATTTGAGTAGAATGCTTATGAACTTTGTAAACATTTTCATATATGCTTATTTGAAAAAGTGTAGAATTGTTAAAATTGTGAAAATGTGTATAAGTTTAATTTTGATTAAACATGTTATTGTAATTGTTTCAAGTTGTTATTTTGCTAACACTAATGCATATTTGGATGCACGAATTTTGTGTTAATGTGTTTTGCAGAGATTTACCGATACTGATGGTGCATCATCATCATCTAGGTAACCTGCTCCGGAACCTGAACCAGAAATGCAATATGAACCGGAGCAACAACAGGAAGAACAACAACAACCTGATCAACACGTATCATACTATGATCCGCAACAAGAATATGTTAATGCCTACGTAATTTTTTCGATTCATCCGATAGTAGAACACCCAACGATTCATGAAGAAGAGTTGCATCCTAATTTGAGATTTGATCGAAGCTGGAGAGATTACCCGATGTACCAAAGTAACAAATTTAAACTAGTAACGAAAAATGTAGAAGTGCTGAGGGTAATCGATTGAGAGCCTTTGGAAAGGGTCCAACTAGTTAACTCAGTTAGGAAGCATCTGATCCAAAGGTATGGCAGCTCTTTTTTTTCCTGATTGGGAATGTTTATTCACCATTCGTAGGCCTGTATATAAAGAGTGGTGCATTGAGCTTATGAGTACTATTTCACTTAATGCGGATGTAGTTAGGTTAGATGATAGAAGTTTTCTTAGATTTTTACTTGGCCGTAGGATGTACAGGATGTCCATGCTGGACATGGCCAGGGCTTTACAGATTTACACTCCTGGTGAATTACTCCTGCCCGATTGTACAAATTTGATTTATCATGGGGAGCGGGTAGATAGGAATTTTGACGCGGACGCCGTCTGGAGGCGTATGTCAAATTATAATGTTTTTTCGCTAGGAGGAAGACACTCCTACTTAGATATTAACAAAGCAGAGCTACGTATTATACATAGATTTTTAGCTAATTCAATTACACAAAGAGGTAAAAACAAGGAGAAGATGACCTTACACGACTTATTTTACCTTAAGTGTATTCGAAACACTAGAAGCTTTGTTAATATCCCCTACTGTGTTGGTTTTTATCTGTCCAAAATAGTGGTAGGAATACAGGACGGGGGAATAATAGGAGGAGGTATTTTTTTTACTCTTATTGGAGAGTATTTGGGTGTAGATAGGGATCAAGGGGTCCACTGATGGTGTGTAGAGAACAGGTTGATACTTTAGGATTGAAGGTCCATCAGGGTGCAAAGGTATTAAAGAGCAGACGCAATCAGGCAATACCATATGATGGTCGTCATCCACAGGTAGAGAGAGGTTCAGATGAGGAAATGAAGGAACCGAATGACATTAGGGATGTCATTAGGGAGGCTATGACTGACATCTACCAGCGTATAGATGAGGTAAAAATGACAAACGAGGATAGACATATTCGGTACGAGCAGTGGCAAGCTGAGAATGTGTACAAGCATTCTAGAAAACGACAGCATGATAGATGGCACTATCATCAGCATCAGATCATGAGCTAGCTATCACCTCAGGTACCAAATAACTACGTACCGACCCGACCTGCTTACTATCCTCCACACCAGTCCGATATGCGACCACCATTTACTCTCTACGACCCTAACCAGGCCTATCAGTACACCTATAACCAACCATGGAACCCGCCCGGCGACATGAACTGGAACCCCTGTCCAAATTGATATAGTTCCGTGGGTGATTTCTATGATTTTTATCTTTTTATTATTTTTATTTATTTATGTTTAAACATATAATATTGTGATACTTTTATGTAAGTTTTAACATTTTTATTATGTTGTACTAATATTTCATATTTGATTTAAAAGTGAGATGTTAAGTCCCATTTCAAATTACCATGCATGTTATTATTTGTATGTATGTATATTGTCAATTGTACACAACAGGGTAAAACAGCGCATTTTCAAAGACTGGCATTAAGTTCAGTAAAAGCTACTAATTTTGACGACAAAATGAAAAATAAATGTGATGTAACAACAAGATGGAATGAACAAATGATGTGCACCATTTATCATTCAACAAACAAACGCCAATATGTTTGGAAACTTTGGTAAAATTTAATCATTTTTCTACGCTAATCACCCTCAATAATTTAAATTGTTACTGATTTCTTGCAAATGAGGGCATTGCAAGATCTTAAGTGTGGGAAGGGGTTAAATTCTTTCGGATTTTTAAAATTTTTAACTTAAACACTTGGTTACCATTAAAAAATACTAGTAACACAGTAGTTGTATTAGAATCTAGTGCTCTCTGATAATAAAGAACAGCCCTAGTCTTATATACTGACTACCAAATTCTAGTAAAATTTTTCAAAATTTTCAATTAAATGAACTCAAAATCATGTTTATACAAATTTATGAACGATAAAACTAGGTGTTAACACCGAAATTATTGTTACCTCGGAAAGGACATAAATTGAGAAACAACCCAAAATGTTAAAATTCATTTAAAATGGAATAGTGGACAATAAAAAGGCAAAGAAAGGAAAATAAAAGCCAAGTCTGGAAAAAATTTACCAAGTTATTTAGAACATATGTCACATATTTTTGTACAAATAATTGAAGATACTTTTGTTTTGGACAATTTTAATCAGTTTTACCCAGTTTATTGTAATATAAATGAAATTTAAAAGGAAGTAAAGTCTTCCGAAAGAAAAAGAAACGGCTTCTTGATTTAGGTCAGGAAGTTGTCGTCCAGACCAGTTGTAGAGTCTACGAAAAACCTTGAAAAGTTTTCTCGAAAATCAGCTGGAAATCCACGGACCTCAGCATCAAACAGGATCGCCAAGTGGTCAGACTTATCCTAACCATGAGAGGATCCGACTCGTACAATGGGGGGCACCGTGCAAATTAGCTTATAAGACTAATGAATCAGATCCCCAGAAAGGATAATCTCCTTAAAGATCAAAAATCAGCTTTTAAGACTGATATTACTCAATCCTTGAGATTGACCTTAAAGATTGAGAATTCAAACTCATGGAATTCAATGATATCTAAACTCGAGTTTGAACGAGAAAATATTTTGATCAAATTACAAACCGATTTGTTTTCTGAAAACCCATTTTCAATGCGTTCATTACCATTGAACGTAAAATCCTAGGAATTCACCTGGAATTCATTAGGTTACCTGAACCAAATCGAGTGTCAACCGTAAGAATGGTGGTTGCATAGCATGGTCGAAGACATGACCTTGTGCCAGACCGAAAAACTATAGGGTGATCTTTACTATTGCTCCTACAAAGGACAGTAATTGCATCCGACACGTTATAGACCATAATCACATGTCACAGGACATTGCCTTAACAGTTGCTTGTTCAACGCTTTCCTTTACAACCGGGCGGTAGTTTACCGAAAGGTAATATACGGAGCAAGTATACTGGACGTGTTGCTTTCCTAATATAAGGTTAGCAAGTGGGTGACACAAAACCACAAGTTTTGAGCTAAAATTTTAAATATGAAACCCACAAAAACAATTTGCAAACACCGGTGAAGGGTTATTCTGGAAAACTTATCTAGGGTAAAAGCTAGATTGAATTTTCAAAAGATCAAATGTTTTCATAAAGATCCAATTTCCTAAAAGGATCTAAATTTTCATAGTCATGTGGGACTGTAAACCACAACGTTACTATCATTGTTCATACCGCCTTATAGAAATCCCTAATGTACAACGTGTGAAGAATAAAGAAGTGATTCTAGTATTTTTATTTCAAGACTATATTGCTTGAGGACAAGCAACGCTCAAGTGTGGGAATATTTGATAATGCTAAAAATGAACATATATTTCATAGCATTATCCCTCAAGAAAGACAAGCTTTTAGTTGCAATTGTTCTATTTACAAGTGATATTCGTTTAAATAATAAAAGGTGAAGAAAAAAGACAGATTCGACGAATTGAAGACGCAAACGAACAAAAAGCTCAAAAGTACAAAGTACAATCCAAGAGGTTCAAATTTTTGATGAGAAATGTCTAAAAGTTACAAGATTACAAGCCGCAAAACGCAAAATACAAGATATTAAATTGTAAGAAAGGACGTTCAAAAATCCGGAACCGGGACCAGAGTCAACTCTCAACGCGCGACGCAACGGACTAAAAATTACAAGCCAACTATGCACATGAATATAATATAATATATAATTAATTCTTAAAATTATATATATTATATTATATATTAAAAATGTCGGCAAACTAGAAAACAAGAACATGTGAGCTGATCCAGCTGGACATGCGATCGCATGGCCAGGATGCCCATATTTCATGCGATCGCATGAGCCTAAAAGGCTGGCCACATCTATAAATTTCGCAGTTTTTGGTCTAATGTTTTACACCTTTTTCTCTCTATCTCTCACGTAATATATATATATATATATATATATATATATATATATATATATATATATATATATATATATATATATATATATATATATATATATATATATATATATATATATAATTTTAATTTTAATTTAATAATAATAAGGGTATGTTAGCGAATGTTGTAAGTGTGTAAGTCGAAATTCTGTCTGTGTAACGCTATGCTATTATTAATCAATGTAAGTTATGTTCAACCTTTTTAAATTAATGTCTCGTAGCTAAGTTATTATTATGCTTATTTAAGCCGAAGTAATCGTGATGTTGGGCTAAAATATTAAAGACGGGGTAATTGGGCTTTGTACCATAATTGGGGTTTGGACAAAAGAACGACACTTGTGGAAATTAGACTATGAGCTATTAATGGGCTTTATATTTGTTTAATTGAATGATAGTTCGTTAATTTAATATAAAGATTTACAATTAGACGTACGTATAAATAACCATATACACTCGATCGGACACGATGGGCGGGATATTTATAAGTACTAATAATCGTTCATTTAACCGGACACAGGAATGGATTAATAGTCAATGGACTTATTAAAACAGGGGTGAATTATATACAAGGAAAATTGGTGTAATTATAGTTTAAGTCCTCAATTAGTTGGAATATTTGACTTCGTATATAAGGATAATTTGACGAGGACACTCGCACTTTATATTTATGACTGATGAACTATTATGGACAAAAACCCGATGGATATATTGAATAATCCAGGACAAAGGACAATTAACCCATGGTAATAAACTAAAATCAATACGCCGAACATCATGATTACGGTAGTTTAAATAAGCATAATTCCTTTATTTCATATTTCATCGCACTTTTAGTTACTGTCATTTTATTTAATTGCACTTTTAATTATCGTACTTTTTAATTATCACAATTTTATTTATTGTCATTTTATTTATCGCATTTTAATTTATCGCACTTTAATTATTGTCATTTACTTTATACTTTAAATTAAGTTATATTTATTTTTAATATTTTACATTAGTTTTTAACTGCGACTAAAGTTTTAAAATCGACAAACCAGTCATTAAACGGTAAAAACCTCCTTTTATAATAATAATACTACTTATATATATATATATATTTATATATTTACAAATATAGTTTTAAAAATATAGCGTTAAACTTGGCTAGCTCCCTGTGGAACGAACCGGACTTACTAAAAACTACACTACTGTACGATTAGGTACACTGCCTATAAGTGTTGTAGCAAGGTTTAGGTATATCCACTCTATAAATAAATAAATAACTTGTGTAAAATTGTATCGTATTTAATAGTATTTCATAACAAATATATAACTATTTTGTATACACCTCTACGCACATCAAAAATTAAACTTAACAAAAAGGTACAACCGAATTAACCTTTTGTGACTGACTGATTCTCACGTGCCAAATAGTCAATGGTTGAAGAGGCATTACTGTTGGAGAACTGTGTGTACTTTTAAATCAGATTAACGCAACAGATAGTTAAAATAATAATCAATTATTATTTTATAAACCATTTACAAAATTAAATATTAATATATATAAATTTAATAAAATATGCACATGATTAACGATCCCAAAGATCCAGTTACACCATAATAATTGTCATGAATATTAAATCATAAGATGAGTTAACGATATACCTTTCTTGAAGAAACTGATGAACAGAGAGAAACCTACGATCAAAAGTATGACCGTCTCTTTGGATAGTCCACACTACACTTCAAACAACGCCAATGGATGCTAGTCCAAACCCAAGTAATAATTAATCAACCTTTGATTAATATTATGAACCCAAAATATTACTCCGTATGAAACAATGTTATTTCTTTTCTTACTTTCTCTCTTTTCTCTTTTCAATTCTCTCGTTAGTTTTTATGAAGGCAAAAGACCATATATATAATATGAAGTAAAGTAAAATGTATAAATCAATCTGAATCACAGATATATTTTCCTTTATAAGATAAATAACTTTTTCAAAAAAAGATATTGAAATAGAAATAAGATACAGAGTATAAATTCATTAAACGATAAAGTCATTTTTCTCAAATACTTTAGGGGTATGTTATGTAACTTATAATTAATAATTTCTATCATGTCGCTTTCATGTGAATAGTAAATTAATTAATTTCGTTTCATTTACTATTCATATGAATAGTAAATGAATTAATTTTGATTTACTATTTTGTTACTTGAGTAATATATATACATCATATATATATATATATATATATATATATATATATATATATTTTATTTGACGTCTCGGTGTATATGTGTGTGACCCCGAAGGCTCAAATGAAGTTAGCCATATAGTTATATGTTGTACCTTGCACATTAATCCTACAGACTCCCACTTGTGCATGGCACAACACTAAGTAACTATACAAACAATGGTAAGCGTCTAGCAACACGTCATTGTCCCCTAATTCATGTGAGGGTAGTTTCTCGAAACTGTTTATGGTAAGTTTTAAATGTCATTCGTCCTTTTGTTTTAGATACTTTAGTTAAACTTGAGATATGGATCATCGGTCATTCTCATTTGTTTAACAATTTTATTTCTCGATCTTAGAACTGAATTAGATCACCAAATTAATTAAGTATCATTTTAATTACATCTGGGTGCGACCACACAAATATCTTATTCATTCATCGAGGAGCTCAAAAAGTATCTAACTCCAAACATTTTAGAGGAACAAATCCTATATTGCATACACGTGTCTATCATGAGCTTTACATTATACCCAATAATGACCTTTATAACAGCCTTATTCAGGACAACGTTTAACCATATCAAAGTACAATGCTACACTCATCAAGACGGGCGTGCATCTCAAGTCTAAGAACACAAAGACATAATCACTAAAAGATTCACTATTGACTACGATTCATGTAGTGACATCTCATAGTTGGGTCATTCCAATATTCATCATCAATGAATACATATGAATTTTGGTCTCAACAAGTTAACTATCCATCATCAATGAATATAACCAAAATTTCACATTAATCTTAATTCATGTTATTCCCATAACATGATTGATTATGGAGATTTTGAATAATCAACAATTTCTCATGGATTAAACATGCTAATATAGAACACAGTGATATATATGAAAACAATCATACCATCAATATATCAATTCATTATGATAAAACTGCTTAATGTTCCAAAAATATCAAAATACTAAATTACAAATGAAAAAGATCAGCAACATAACGAAGTCCAGTATTACTAGAATGATCATCATGCTTGTTGTGCATCATGGGCTTCATGAACGGGTCAGTCACATTATCATTTGTATGAACCTTTAAGAATACTAATATCATTCCTCTTAATGACTTAATGAATGTAGTCAAACTTTTGAAGAATGTGCCAGATACTTTTATGTACATGTGATTCTTTCAAAAGTATATTAACACTCGAGCTATCATAGTACATATTATAGAAGATTAAATGTTGTGTGCTACTCTGAGTATAACAACAAACTTCCTTATCCAAACAGCTTTCTGAGCAGCTTCTCAGTCAATAATGTATTCTACTTTTGTTGTAGATTGTTCAATAGTGCCCTGCCTAGAGCTCTTCCAATCAACTGTCTTGCCCATCATGATAAAGAAACAACGTGACTGGATCGAGAATTATCTTGATCAGTTTTGAAACTAGAATCAGTATAAAACTTAATACTTAACTCTTCTTCCAAACCATCATAAACCAAGAACATATCATTAGTACTCTGCAAATACTAAATAATATTCTTAACAACGATCCAATGTATTTCACCTGGATTATGTTGACAATGACTCGTCAAACTCAAAACTAACGAAACATCGAGTATAGTACATATCATGACATACATAATGGATCATATAGCCGAAGCATATGTGATACATTTCATTTGTCTCATCTCATCTGCTGTGATAGGACTTTTGAGACTTTCTCACGGTTATGCCCTTTTGCATTGGCAAAGCTCCATGCTTGGAGTTTTGCATGCTAAATCTCTGCAAGATAATGTATATACTTTGATTCAAACCAATAAGCCAATTGGATCTATTGTATAGATCCTCATTCCAATAATATAAGTAGCTTCATCAAGATCCTTTATGGAAATACATTTTCCAAGCCAAGACTTGACATCTTGCAAGTTGGAATGTTATTTTTAATAAGTAATATGTCATCAACATGTAAGATCAAGAAGATTACTTTGCTCCCACTAGCTCTAATGTAAAGTCAGGGCTTATCTTGGTTTTGAGAAAAATTAAACACTTTGATTTTCTCATTAAACTTAAGATTCTAGCTCCTGGATGCTTGTTTTAATCCATAAATGGATTTTAGAAGCTTGCATACTTTATTAGGATGCTTAGGATTCATAAACCCTTCCGGCTGAACCATATATACGTCCTCGCTTAGGTCGCCATTTAGGAAAGCGGTTTTGACATCCATTAGCCATATTTTATTATCATGAAAAGTAAACATGACAAAAAGTATCCTAATTGTTTTAAGGCTCGCGACTGGTGAAAAACTTTATCATAATCTTTTGTAACCAATCGTGCTTTAAAAGTGTTTAAATTACCGTCCATATCTGTCTTCCTTTGAAGACCCATTTTTACCTCATTGTCTTACAATTGGGTAGAAGATCAATCAAGTCTCATACTTGATTATCCTTCATGGACTGCATATATGTATTCATAGAACATAGTCATTTTCAAATTCAGGATCTGATATGGCCTCACGCAGCTAGAGGGTTCATCATAATCTCTTATTTGAGGTTTATCTGAATTAATCAAATAATTAAACCTCATAAGCTGATGAGTTCTACTAGATCTATAAAGTGCCGGTGTAACACGTTCTGGCTCAACAACAGTGCGCTCAGTTTCAACATGTGGATTGCTAGTGCTTACTAAAGGTATGTTACTTTAAAGTATTTGAATTTCTTCAAGATCTACTTTACTCCCACTGACTTCTTGTAAGAGAAGATCTCTTTCCAAGAATTCAGCAGACTAAGCAGAAAATACGTTGTCTTCAGCTTGGTAGTAAAAGTAGTAACCCATTGTTTTCTTTATGTATCGTACAAAGTAACATTAGATAGTTCTGGGTTCTAATTTGTTTGAAGTGTCATGCTTCACGTACATTTTACAACCCTAGACTTTCAAATAAGACAACTTGGGATTCTTCCCATGCCATAACTCATATGGTGTGTTTTCTACCTTCATAGTTAGAATTACATTGAGTATACCTGCAGCAGACTCTCATGCATATCCCTAAAAGACAGTAGTAGAGAAATCAGACTCATCATAAATTAAACTATATCAAGTAAAGTTCGATTCCTCTTACTCAGACACACCATCGTGTTGTGGTGTGTAAGGTAGAGTGAACTATGAGACAATCCCACAATTCTTTAGGTGGTCCAAAAAAACTCTTGAATCATAAACTTACTTACTCCATCGGAGAGAAGTGCTTTAATGGTCTTTCCAAGCTGATTATCTACTTTATTTTGGAATACTTTTAAATATTAAAATAGCTTTATGTTTATGTTTCAGCAAGTGAACATAATCATAGCTACTGTACTCATCAGTAAATGTAATGAAGTAAAATTAACTAAATCTATACATTGTTCTTAAAGGGCTACATACAATAGTATGTATTAGTCCTAAAAGATCTTTAGCTCTTTTACTTAAATCGGAGAAAGAAGCATTTGTCATCTTTTCACATAAACATGACTCGCATACATCAAATGACTCAGAGTCAATTGATTCTAAAATTCTATTAGATTGGAGTTTTGAAATGCATTGGTTGTTTATATGACCAATATGACAATCTCATAGATAAGTCTTATTCAAGTCTTGCTTGAAGACTTTGGCGATGTAGGTATACGCAGAATTCTCATTTGAAATTACACCATGCATATCAATTTCAAAAATACCATCACGTGGATAGGTATTAAGATAAATATATTATCCTTAGAAACTAAAATACCTAAGTGTGTAAATGCAAGTTCAAAACTAACATCTTTCAAACTATGTCGCTCGCAGTATTGAGAGCATAACGTTATTGTTCCAACAAAACAATAAGACCACTTAGAGAAGTAAGTTCAGAGGTACCAATAGCTTTAACAAAAGCTTGATCCCCCTTGCCTACTTTCAAATCCAGTGTGTCTTTCTTTAGTCTATTACTTCTTCTCATTTCCTTCATATTGTTACAGGTGTGAAGGCCACAACCAGTTAACAAAGATCTAGGAATCACTAGAAGAAGTATATAACTTTATATGGAATATACCTGATTTGCTAGTCTCACCAGTGTTGCCTTTTCTCAGCTCAGATTGGAAGATAAGACAACTTCCTTCTCCAATTGCCAACCTTTCCACAATGGAAACATTCGGCGTCTTTTGTTGGGCTTTCCTTCTTGGAAGGTGGAATATTTTTCCTAGCAAATGATTTGTCATTTTCCTTCCACAAAGTATTCGGATTATTCTTTTTCACCCTTCAATCCTATTTCTTCCTGATCATCGAACAACATTCGATAATCATTTTGCTGAGCAGCAGCAACTGTCACAACAGGAAGAAAGGATATGGGTTCTAAACTTTATTCAACTTCCAATTATGGTTGAGAACAATTCTCAGGGTGTAGTGCCAGTCTAGGAATTTGAACATTGAGTTTATCCTTCTCTAACAAAGAAGGAAGTGTGTTTTGATTTACGTTTTGATTATTTGACATCTATAACAGATATAAGATTCAATTTAGTATTTTCGATATTGAGCTTTAATAAATTAACTGCCCAAGTTTTTTAATAATATTTTTCAAAAATAGTTAATTTACGAAAGCCTAAGATCCATATAGAGGTACCATAGCCACATCTGTTGATCAGCTAGCAGTTATGGAGTCTATTGATAGGTAGCGGGTACCCAATTGCATTACAAGTACAACTCTTAGATCTTTATGGGACCTAGAGATATATGTAGTCCAACAAACCACTATTATCTAGTGGCATGTTTGTCCCATCATTGCCTCGAACTCAGGTTTCACCGTGAATACGATTAAGTCGTCCAATTTGGAAAAAGTGAAAATTCACGCTAGTCTCACTAGATCGAAAAATCCACCTCGTGGCTATAATTCAGCCTAGTCTCACTAGATCAGAAAAATAACGAGGAGTGTTTGCAAGCTTATTGGATGGCATGACTTAAATTTGACGGGTATTTTGAAAAAAGTTTATGTCAACGAATAATGCATGCACACAAGATTCGCTACACTATTAGTTAAATTTTTTTTCCCCAATTTTATATGTCGATTATGTTTGTGATCTAATTTGTTATTTAATTTATAGGATATAAAAATAACAAATACACAAACGTGTATCGTTTTAAAATAGTTTTAAAAGATGTCGTCCATATATATTATTTGACTTTCAAAATCATTTAACATTAAACTCGTTAGAGTTTAACTTATTTTAAAATCATCAATTTTAATCTTTGAAACTCTTTTAGAGTTTTATTTAATGTTTCCATCAAAAACATATGTAATATAAGTCTCAAAATTATTTAACTTTAAACTCGTTAGAGTTTAACTTTTTTTAAAATCATCAATTTTAATATTTGAAACTCGTTACCGATTTTATTTAATGTTTTCATCAAAAACATTTAGCATATATTATAATCAACAATTAAATTAAATATAAATGCGTAAAATAAAACACAATCATGCATCACACACACAAAGCCTAGCCCAAAAATCCTATGCTTGATCCAATGAGCCGACATGAGATCAAGAGGTCAAACTAAGGGTAATATCGTGGCTCCCACTTAATTCAGGAATCAAGTGAAACCTGACAAACGCCATCGTTGTCAACTTAACCTGTTCTCCATCTTCTAAGTCAAAATCCACGTTGCATCTTTATCTTTAATCTTCATCTTATTACATTTATTTAAAATTGAAAAGTACAACTAATCTAATACTTTTACAATTTAGAATAAACTTAAATACAATACTATGAAAATGTAAAATAAATATAATACAACTTTGGCTTCAAAATGTCCTTTCTAATAAAATAAATAATCAACATGACATAATATTGCCGTAATCAACAATCACAACAATTACATATAATCAAACACATAGGTTGGGGCATTACGGGCTATGTATGCAATCACAATTTTAATAACTACATTATTAAAACCTATATATGGCTTGTCCATGGTTATAATGCATGTGTATAACCATGGAATATAACAATCAACAATTATAATAAATATTCAAGCCATAACAATTAAATCTACAATTTAAAATAGTGATATTCTTTCAATCATATTTGTGCGTCATAAGGTTAAGTCTAAATCAACTGTGTTGACTTTAAAAACTAAAAAGGTTTCGACTTTTACCAATTAACCACAAAGCTAAATCTAAAGAAAATCATGCGACAATTAAGATGGTGTAAAAACGGCTCTGATACCACTGTTGGGAAACCGTGTGTACTTTTAAATCAGATTAACGCAGCGGATAGTTAAAATAATAATCAATTATTATTTTATAAACCATTTACAAAATTAAATATTAATATATTTAAATTTAATAAAACATGCACATGATTAACAATCTCAAAGATCCAGTTACACCATAATAATTATCATGAATATTAAATCATAAGATGAGTTAACGATATACCTTTCTTGAAGAAACTGATGAACGGAGAGAAACCTACGATCAAAAGTATGACTGTCTCTTTGGATAGTCCACACTACACTTCAAACAACGTCAATGGATGCTAGTCCAAACCCAAGTAATAATTAATCAACCTTTAATTAATATTATGAACCCAAAATAATACTCTGTATGAAACAATGTTATTTCTTTTCTTACTTTCTCTCTTTTCTCTTTTCAATTCTCTTGTTAGTTTTATTGAAGGCAAAAGACCATATATATAATATGAAGTAAAGTAAAATGTATCAATCAATCTAAATCACAGATATATTTTTCTTTATAAGACAAACAAATTTTTCAAAAAAAGATATTGAAATAGAAATAAGATACGGAGTATAAATTCATTAAACGATAAAGTCGTATTTCTCAAATACTTTAGGGGTATGTTATGTAACTTATAATTAATAATTTCTATCATGTTGCTTTCATGTGAATAGTAAATTAATTAATTTCATTTCATTTACTATTCATACGAATAGTAAATGAATTAATTTCGATTTACTATTTTGTTACTTGAGTAATATATATATATATATATATATATATATATATATATATATATATATATATATATATATATATATATATTATTTGACGTCTCGGTGTATATGTGTGTGACCCTGAAGGCTCAAATGAAGTTGACCATATAGTTATATGTTGTACCTTGCACATTAATCCTACACATACGATGTCAGATATAACAATAGCCGCACCACCCTTGTGCAGCCTTTTTGCTGCTGTTAAAACGCCACCCAAAATGTCCCCAAAGTGCTCCTGTTTTGCTGCATCTGTTGCTGTTTCTGCGTGACCCAAAACAGCCCAAAAATCAAATCGTTTGGGTTGTAATTGATGCTGGATTTCTGTGTTTGATTCGAATCATAATTATCATCTTTTCTTAGTCTTAATCTTCATAAGGTATCCCTAAACCCTAGTGTTAATTATACTCTTTAAATTGTTTTAGTTATTATGATTTAAAAGATTTGGTATGAATAAAAGTAATGGTTAAAAGATTATGTAGATAAAGAATTATGAATAAGATGTATGATTAATTATAAAGATTATGATTATTGAGATTAAGTTGTTAATTATGTAGATAAAAGATTATGATTATGATCATTGTTTATGAAGTTGATTATTAAAAAGTTATTAGGTTATGAATTAGATAGTATAATCATGTATGAATATAAAGTATGGTTATGAAGTATTAGTTATTATGTTAATAAGATTAAGTATGTTAAATTACAAGTAGTAGGGTTAAGTTATGATCATGATTTTTGATATGAAGTTAATTAATATAGATAAAGGTTATGATGAAAAGATATAATGAAAGTTATGATTTTATGGATTAGTAAAGTATAATGATAATGATAATGATATACATGCATGCATGCATGCATGCATGCATATGTATGTATGTACATGTATACGTTGTAGGTATATGTATGTGTATATATGTATTTATATGTACGTGTGTATGTACGTATGAGTGTGTATTGTGTAAGTTATATAAGGTTAGTAAAACATGAAAAGTAAAATTAGTTATATGTATATGTACGTACCACCTTTATACTAATATATATATAACACTTACATATAATATATACATATATCATATAGCTATAAACACATACATGTATTATAAGAATAAAGAATATATGTACGTATCACATAGGTGTATATTTATAGGTAACATATATAATGAAAGATTTCATAATGGTTGATTAAATAGATAATAATAATATTATTATAACCTATGAACCTAACTATATAGTAACACCATAAATTACACTAAGTATATTATCACCTATATATATATATATATATATATATATATATATATATATATATATATATATATATATATATATATATATATATATATATATATATATATATATATATATAATTAATAAGTACATTAATAATTCGTTATGTGTACAATCTTTAACGTGAAGGTTATAATTAAAGATAACGTACAAAGACTACAAACATCACCGCTACTTGTAGACTAGGGGTGATCCTTGTTGCCTTATGGGAACCGCTTGTGGATCTCGAATGCCACGACTTAGATTCTGGTCAAGAGATCCTGGGCCGCTTGGTAACAATAGATCATTCGAGTGACTTGCATGGTAGCAACGAAGTTTGGGCGAGATTGTACAATATTTTTGTTAAGAATTATAACCCAAACTTCTTAAATTAGAAGCTTACTATAAGTGGAAACTTTCCATAAATAGTAGGTTTCAAAAAATAAAAACTTTTGAGAATAGGAACTTTTTCTCGAAAACCGTCACTGTTAATATGGTTTACTATATTAATAAACAAACTTTATGTCTATTAGACATTAACTAATCAAAGGTTATATCTCTAGGTTGAGATCTCCGATTTCATACTCCGTTCATACTTCCTTGCGTGGAATTACTTACTTGCTACTAAGGTGAACTTCATAGCCCCTCTTTCTACTATTTCTTAACTGTTTTATAAACTTTGGGGTGAGACATGAAATGTCCCATTCATATTGATTATAAACGTTCCATATTAATTGATTTCGTTGCGAGGTTTTGACCTCTATATGAGACGTTTTTCAAAGACTGCATTCATTTTTAAAACAACCATAACCTTTATTTTATCAAAAAAGGTTTCAAAAGCATTACGTAGATTATCAAATAATGATAATCTAAAATATACTGTTTACACACGACCATTACATAATGGTTTACAATAGAAATATATTACATCGACATATGTTTCTTGAATGCAGTTTTTACACAATATCATACAAACATGGACTCCAAATCTTGTCCTTATTTTAGTATGCAACAGAGGAAGCTCTTAGTATTCACCTGAGAATAAACATGCTTTAAACGTCAACAAAAATGTTGGTGAGTTATAGGTTTAACCTATATATATATATATATATCAAATCGTAACAATAGACCATAAGATTTCATATTTCAATACGCATCCCATACATAGAGATAAAAATCATTCATATGGTGAACACCTGGTAACCGACATTAACAAGATGCATATATAAGAATATCCCCATCATTCCGGGACACCCTTCGGATATGATATAAATTTCGAAGTACTAAAGCATCTGGTACTTTGGATGGAGTTTGTTAGGCCCAATAGATCTATCTTTAGGATTCACGTCAATTAGGGTGTCTGTTCCCTAATTCTTAGATTACCAGACTTAATAAAAAGGAGCATATTCGATTTCGATAATTCAACCATAGAATGTAGTTTCACGTACTTGTGTCTATTTTGTAAATCATTTATAAAACCTGCATGTATTCTCATCCCAAAAATATTAGATTTTAAAAGTGGGACTATAACTCACTTTCACAGATTTTTACTTCCTCGGGAAGTAAGACTTGGCCACTGGTTGATTCACGAACCTATAACAAATATGTACATATATATCAAAGTATGTTCAAAATATATTTACAACACTTTTAATACATTTTGATGTTTTAAGTTTATTAAGTCAGTTGTCCTCGTTAGTAACCTACAACTAGTTGTCCAACGTTAGATGTACAGAAAAAAAAATTGATATATATTATCTTGAATCAATCCACGATCCAGTGTATACACATCTCAGGCTAGATCACAACTCAAAGTATATATATTTTTGAAATCAACCTCAACCCTGTATAGCTAACTCCCACATTACTGCATATAGAGTGTCTATGGTTGTTCCAAATAATATATACACATGGGTCGATATGATATGTCAAAACATTTGCATACGTGTCTATGGTATCCCAAGATTACATAATATATTAGAATACATGTATAATACAATATAAGTTAGCTAGGATATGATTAATATAGAGTTGTTACCAATTTTCACGTTGCTACAACAAGAAAAATTATCCAATCTTGTTTTACCCATAACTTCTTCGTTTTAAATCTGTTTTGAGTGAATGAAATTGCTATGGTTTCATATTGAACTCTATTTTATGAATCTAAAAAGAAAAGGTATAGGTTTATAGTCAAAAATTTAAGTTACATGTCAATTACTAAAGAGGTAGTCATTTCCGTCAAAAAAACGACATCTTGATGACCATTTTGGAAAACATACTTTCACTTTGAGTTTAACCATGATTTTTGGATATAGTTTCATGTTCATAAGAAAAATCATTTTCCCAGAATAACAACTTTTAAATCAAAATTTATCATAGTTTTTAATTAACTAACCCAAAACAGCCCGCGGTGTTACTACGACGGCGTATGTCCGGTTTTACGGTGTTCTTCGTGTTTTCAGGTTTTAAATCATTAAGTTAGTATATCATATTGATATAGAATATGTGTTTAGTTGATTTTAAAAGTCAAGTTAGAAGGATTAACTTTTGTTTGCGAACAAGTTTAGAATTAACTAAACTATGTTCTAGTGATTACAAGTTTAAACCTTCGAATAAGATTGCTTTATATGTAGGAATCGAATGATGTTATGGACATCATTACTACCTCAAGTTTTCTGGATAAAGCTATTGAAAATGAGAAAAATGGATCTAGCTCCAAAGGATCCTTGGATGGCTTGAAAGTTCTTGAAGTAGAATCATGACACGAAAACAAGTTCAAGTAAGATTTCCACTCGAAATAAGATTGTTATAGTTATAGAAATTGAATCAAAGTTTGAATATGAGTATTAACTTATATTAGAAAGATATATTACTGTAAATAAGAAAGATTTCTTGAGGTTGGATGATCACTCTACAAGATTGGAAGTAAGCTAGCAAACTTGGAAGTATTCTTGATTTTATGAAGCTAGAACTTGTAGAATTTATGAAGAACACTTAGAACTTGAAGATAGAACTTGAGAGAGATCAATTAGATGAAGAAAATTGAAGAATGAAAGTGTTTGTAGGTGTTTTTGGTCGTTGGTGTATGGATTAGATATAAAGGATATGTAATTTTGTTTTCATGTAATTAAGTCATGAATGATTACTCATATTTTTGTAATTTTATGAGATATTTCATGCTAGTTGCCAAATGATGGTTCCCACATGTGTTAGGTGACTCACATGGGCTGCTAAGAGCTGATCATTGGAGTGTATATACCAATAGTACATACATCTAAAAGCTGTGTATTGTACGAGTATGAATACGGGTGCATACGAGTAGAATTGTTGATGAAATTGAACGAGGATGTAATTGTAAGCATTTTTTTTAAGTAGATGTATTTTGATAAGTGTCTTGAAGTCTTTCAAAAGTGTATGAATACATATTAAAACACTACATGTATATACATTTTAACTGAGTCGTTAAGTCATCGTTAGTCGTTACATGTAAATGTTGTTTTGAAACCTTTAAGTTAACGATCTTGTTAAATGTTGTTAGCCCAATGTTTATAATATCAAATGAGATTTTAAATTATTATATTATCATGATAATATGATGTATGAATATCTCTTAATATGATATATATACATTAAATGTCGTTACAACGATAATCGTTACATATATGTCTCGTTTCAAAATCATTTAGTAGTCTTGCTTTTACATATGTAGTTCATTGTTAATATACTTAATGATATGTTTACTTATCATAATATCATGTTAACTATATATATATCCATATATATGTCATCATATAGTTTTTACAAGTTTTAACGTTCGTGAATCACCGGTCAACTTGGGTGGTCAATTGTCTATATGAAACCTATTTTAATTAATCAAGTCTTAACAAGTTTGATTGCTTAACATGTTGGAAACACTTAATCATGTAAATAAAAATTTCATTTAATATATATATATATAAACATGGAAAAGTTCGGGTCACTACAGTACCTACCCGTTAAATAAATTTCGTCCTGAAATTTTAAGCAGTTGGAGGTGTTGATGTATCTTCTGGAAATAAATGTGGGTATTTCTTCTTCATCTGATCTTCTCGTTCCTAGGTGAACTCGGGTCCTCTACGAGCATTCCATCAAACCTTAACAATTGGTATGTTGTTTTGCTTAAGTCTTTTAACCTCACGATCCATTATTTCGACGGGTTCTTCGATGAATTGAAGTTTTTCGTTGATTTGGATTTCATCTAATGGAATAGTGAGATCTTCTTTAGCAAAACATTTCTTCAAATTCGAGACGTGGAAAGTGTTATGTACAGCCGCGAGTTGTTGAGGTAACTCAAGTCAGTAAGCTACTGGTCCGACACGATCAATAATCTTGAATGGTCCGATATACCTTGGATTTAATTTCCCTCGTTTACCAAATCGAACAACGCCTTTCCAAGGTGCAACTTTAAGCATGACCATCTCTCCAATTTCAAATTCTATATCTTTTCTTTTAATGTCAGCGTAGCTCTTTTGTCAACTTTGGGCGGTTTTCAACCGTTGTTGAATTTGGATGATCTTCTCGGTAGTTTCTTGTATTATCTCCGGACCCGTAATCTGTCTATCCCCCACTTCACTCCAAAAAATCGGAGACCTGCACTTTCTACCATAAAGTGCTTCAAACGGCGCCATCTCAATGCTTGAATGGTAGCTGTTGTTGTAGGAAAATTCTGCTAACGGTAGATGTCGATCCCAACTGTTTCCGAAATCAATAACACATGCTCGTAGCATGTCTTCAAGCGTTTGTATCGTCCTTTCACTCTGCCCATCAGTTTGTGGATGATAGGCAGTACTCATGTCTAGACGAGTTCCTAATGCTTGCTGTAATGTCTGCCAGAATCTTGAAATAAATCTGCCATCCCTATCAGAGATAATAGAGATTGGTATTCCATGTCTGGAGACGACTTCCTTCAAATACAGTCGTGCTAACTTCTCCATCGTATCATCTTCTCTTATTGGCAGAAAGTGTGCTGATTTGGTGAGACGATCAACTATTACCCAAATAGTATCAAAACCACTTGCAGTCCTTGGCAATTTAGTGATGAAATCTATGGTAATGTTTTTCCATTTCCATTCCGGGATTTCGGGTTATTGAAGTAGGCCTGATGGTTTCTGATGCTCAGCTTTGACCTTAGAACACGTCAAACATTCTCCTACGTATTTAGAAACATCGGCTTTCATCCCCGGCCACCAAAAATGTTTCTTAAGATCCTTGTACATCTTCCCCGTTCCAGGATGTATTGAGTATCTGGTTTTATGAGCTTCTCTAAGTACCATTTCTCTCATATCTCCAAATTTTGGTACCCAAATCCTTTCAGCCCTATACCGGGTTCCGTCTTCCCGAATATTAAGATGCTTCTCCGATCCTTTGGGTATTTCATCCTTTAAATTTCTCTCTTTTAAAACTCCTTGTTGCGCCTCCTTTATTTGAGTAGTAAGGTTATTGTGAATCATTATATTCATAGATTTTACTCGAATGGGTTCTCTGTCCTTCCTGCTCAAGGCGTCAGCTACCACATTTGCCTTCCCCGGGTGGTAACGAATCTCAAAGTCGTAATCATTCAACAATTCAATCCACCTACGCTGCCTCATATTCAGTTGTTTCTGATTAAATATGTGTTGAAGACTTTTGTGGTCGGTATATATAATACTTTTGACCCCATATAAGTAGTGCCTCCAAGTCTTTAATGCAAAAACAACCGCGTCTAATTCCAAATCATGTGTCGTATAATTTTGTTCGTGAATCTTCAATTGTCTAGATGCATAAGAAATCACCTTCGTTCGTTGCATTAATACACAACCGAGACCTTGCTTTGATGCGTCACAATAAATCACAAAATCATCATTTCCTTCAGGCAATGACAATATAGGTGCCGTAGTTAACTTTTTCTTTAACAATTGAAGCGCTTTCTCTTGTTCATCTTTCCATTCAAATTTCTTCCCTTTATGTGTTAATGCAGTCAAGGGTTTTGCTATTCTGGAAAAATCTTGGATGAACCTTCTGTAGTAACCAGCTAGTCCTAAAAACTGGCGTATGTGTTTCGGAGTTTTCGGGGTTTCCCACTTTTCAACAGTTTCTATCTTTGCCGGATCTACCTTAATACCTTCTTTGTTCACTATGTGACCGAGGAATTGAACTTCTTCCAACCAAAATGCACACTTTGAAAACTTAGCGTACAATTCTTCCTTCCTCAATACTTCTAACACCTTTCTCAAATGTTCACCGTGTTCTTGGTCATTCTTTGAGTAAATAAGTATGTCATCAATGAAAACAATGACAAACTTGTCAAGGTATGGTCCACACACTCGGTTCATCAGGTCCATGAACACAGCTGGTGCATTAGTTAAACCAAACGGCATGACCATAAAATCGTAATGACCGTAACGTGTTCTGAAAGCAGTCTTTGGAATATCATTTTCTTTCACCCGCATTTGATGATACCCGGAACGTAAGTCAATCTTTGAATAAACAGACGAGCCTTGTAGTTGATCAAATAAGTCGTCGATTCTCGGTAGTGGGTAACGGTTATTGATGGTAAGTTTGTTCAACTCTCGGTAGTCAATACACAACCTAAATGTACCATCCTTCTTCTTGACAAACAAAACAGGAGCTCCCCATGGTGATGTGCTTGGTCGAATGAAACCACGTTCTAATAGTTCTTGCAGTTGGTTTTGCAGTTCTTTCATCTCGCTGTGTGCATGTCTATAAGGAGCACGAGCTATTGGTGCAGCTCCTAGTACAAGATCTATTTAAAATTCAACAGATCGATGTGGAGGTAGTCCCGGTAATTCTTTCGGAAATACATCGGGAAATTCTTTTGCGACGGGAACATCGTTGATGCTCTTTTCTTCAGTTTGTACTTTCTCGACGTGTGATAGGACAGCATAGCAACATTTTCTTATTAGTTTTTGTTCCTTCAAATTACTAATAAGATGTAGCTTCGTGTTGCCCTTTTCTCCATACACCATTAAGGGTTCTCCTTCTTCTCGTACAATGCAAATTGCATTTTTATAACATACGATCTCTGCTTTCACCTTCTTCAGCCAGTCCATGCCAACTATTACATCAAAACTCCCTAACTCTACGGGCATCAAATCAATCTTAAATATTTCGCTACCCAGTTTAATTTCTGGATTCCGGCATATATAATCTACTGAAATTAATTTACCGTTTGCTAATTCGAGTAAAAATTTACTATCCAACGGCGTCAATGGATAACTTAATTTAGAACAAAAATCTCTACTCATATAGCTTCTATCCGCACCCGAATCAAATAAAACGTAAGCAGATTTATTGTCAATAAGAAACGTACTCGTAACAAGCTCCGGGTCTTCCTGTGCCTCTGTCGCATTAATATTGAAAACTCTTCCACGGCCTTGTCCATTCATGTTCTCCTGGTTCGGGCAATTTCTAATAATGTGGCCCAGTTTTCCACATTTATAACAAACTACATTGGCATAACTTGCTCCGACACTACTTGCTCCGCCATTACTCGTTCTGACACCATTTGTTCCTTTCGTTCTGTTAACCCCTGATCCGTAGACCTCACACTTCGCCGCGCTATGACCATTTATTTTACACTTGTTGCAAAATTTGGTGCAGAACCCCGAGTGATACTTTTCACACCTTTGGCATAGCTGCTTCTGATTGTTGTTTTTATTGTTGCGGTTGTTATTGTTGTTGGGATGATTGTTGTAGTTGCTGTTATTGTTGTTGTTGTTGTTGTTGTTGTTGTTGTTGTTGTTGTTGTTGTTGTTGTTGTTGTTGTTGTTGTTGTTGTTGTTGTTGTTGTTGTTGTTGTTGTTGTTGTTGTTGTTGTTGTTGTTGTTGTTGTTGTTGTTGTTGTTGTTGTTGTTGTTGTTGTTGTTGTTGTTGTTGTTGTTGTTGTTGTTGTTGTTGTTGTTGTTGTTGTTGTTGTTGTTGTTGTTGTTGTTGTTGGTGTTGTTGTTGTTGTTGTTGTTGTTGTTGTTGGTCCGTTTGTTGTTGGTCCGTTTGTTGTAGTTGTGATTGATATTGCGATTGTTGGGATAGTTGTTGCGATTATTGTTGTAATTGCTGTTGTTGTTGTATTGGTGATTCTTATCACCGTTTTCCTCCCACTTTCTTTTGACTTGCTTCACGTTGGCCTCTTCAGCTGCCTGTTCTTTAATTCTTTCCTCAATCTGGTTCACTAGTTTGTGAGCCATTCTACATGCCTGTTGTATGGAGGTGGGCTCGTGTGAACTTATATCTTCTTGGATTCTTTTCGGTAATCCTTTCACAAACGCGTCGATCTTCTCTTCCTCATCTTCGAACGCTCTCGGACACAATAGGCACAATTCTGTGAATCGTCTTTCGTACGTGGTAATATCAAATCCTTGGGTTCGTAACCCTCTAAGTTCTGTCTTGAGCTTATTGACCTCGGTTCTGGGACGGTACTTCTCGTTCATCAAGTGCTTGAATGCTGACCACGGTAGTGCGTAAGCATCATCTTGTCCCACTTGCTCTAGATATGTATTCCACCGTGTTAACGCAGTACCTGTGAAGGTATGCGTAGCGTACTTCACTTTGTCCTCTTCAGTACACTTACTTATGGCAAACACTGATTTGACCTTCTCGGTCCACCATTTCAATCCGATCGGTCCTTCGGTTCCATCAAATTCCAAAGGTTTACAGGCAGTGAATTCTTTGTAGGTGCATCCTACACGATTTCTTGTGCCGTTAGCTGCATTGCTAGATTCGGAGTTATTGTTGGTATGTAGCACAGCTTGTACTGCGGCTATGTTTGCAGCAAGGAAGGTACGAAATTCCTCTTCGCTCATATTCATGGTTTGTCGAGTAGTCGGTGCCATTTCCTTCAAATAGTCAAATGAAACAAGTTAATCATACAGAATATTAAGAGTAGTCAATAGTATCTCGTAGCATAATATGAACTCATTTATAAAAGCTTTTTCTTCATATTAGCGTTTTATAAGTTTAAATTCGGGTAGTACCTACCCGTTAAGTTCATACTTAGTAGCTAATATACAATTCAACTACTACAATTCTATATGAAAACCTGATTATAATAATATTTCGCGTTCAAACTTTTACACAATATTTTACAAACTTACAATACCGCTTATTTTACATATAGCATGAAATATAGCACACAATAACTTTGATACAAGATAGTTGTGAAGATAATTCTAGCTAGTACACAAGTCGTTCAGCAAAGGCAATAAAGACACGTAATTCATACGTCCAGAAACAAGTCATGCATTCTGGTTTTACTAGGACTACTTCCCATCCTTGGTCTTGTGGAACATAACCGTTATGGCCGTTGATAAGATAGCGTGTTGTAACGTCGTCAAAGGGACGAGGGTTACGTAATGTCCAACAGTCCCGTAACAATCTAAAAACCTTGTTTCTGTAACATCCCGCGTTTTTCCGTTAAATTATTTTAACACCGTCTTTTTTTTAAAAAATAACATCCCTCGTCACCTATACTCGTGCACTTCATTAACTAGTGTTCATGATAATCCCATTACTCGATTATAACATCTCTCGTTAACTTGCGTTTTAAAAATATTCGTTTGGTTATTTCCCGCACCCGACAACAAACTTGAGGGACTAATCTCGCCACTCGGGTAAACTTGGCTAACTAGTGACTCCTCACCACCACACACTTCATTTCACCATCTTCTTCCTCTTTTTCTTTCTTCCTTTTCTCTCAAGAACACAAACACAAAATTCATCATCTAATTTTGATCTTGGAAGCTCACAACAAATCCGACTACATATTCTTGATCCTCTCATCATCCTCTTCGATTTGATGCTAACTACTTCGATTTTGGGTAACATTTCTAAAACACTAGATTTCTTTAAATTTGTGTTCTTGACTTAAAAGTGTGTTAATTAGTGTCTATGGCTCATTGTGATGTCGTGTATGTAATTTGTATGCTCGATTTGTTGTTTTTGGTGTAACTAGCTTGAATATGAAAATTGCTTGCTTAATCTTTGATTTTGGATGATTAAAAGTTGTTTAATTGTTAAAGTTCATGTATTAAATGTGTTACTAGCATCATTAGCTTCAAATTGATGTGTAGGTTGATTAAGAAAACTTCAAAAACATGATTATTGATTTTGAGATGTTTGACTAGGGTTTGATAGTTCTTGACATGAATTTTTGGATGCTTGAATGTCATGGAATGTTAATTGTTAGTGTTTAGTAGTAATGTATGCTTCTTTACCTTCAAAACGGCATAACATATGTGTGAATTGGTTTCCCGAAACTCAAAATGCAATTGATGAACTTGAAACTTTGAAAATGGACTTTTATTGTTCGCTTGATGAGTTTTCGGCTATTGTAAATGATGTTATTGTTGGACCATAAGTGCTTAGTTGTATTCCTCGTCAAAATACCTTTCCAACGATATATGATAGGCATTATAAGTGTTTGCGGGTCAAGAGTTGGGTTGGAAAAGGTTTTGGTTCGTGCATACTTTGAAAAACTGACCAGAATTCTCTGCCCAGATGGTGGCGCGGCGCGCCCCATCCCCGCGCGGCGCGCGGATTGGCCTGGTCAGATTCTGACCTCTTTGTCCCATTTCACGTGAAATGTTTGACTAGCTACCGACCTCCGATTCACATGAAACTTGTTCTAATATACTTGTATATGAATAATTAGCATAGAAAAATAGTCCGGGACCCGACCCGAACATGTTGACTTTTTCGTTGACTTTGACCCGACCAAGTTTGACTTTTTGTCAAACTTAACCAATTAATTATGCAATCTTTCTAACATGATTCTATACTTGTATCTTGCATGAAACTTGACAATTTTCTTCACATGCTACATAATCGAGTCGTGTCGAGCCATAGGACTAATTGAACAACTTTGACCCTTCGTGACTATCGTTATTGATACAAACTACTTGTTTAGGTCGAGATTAACTTTGTCTTTGCACGCGTTTACTCGTTGAAGTACTTTATTAACTCTTGCGCTCAAGGTGAGATCATAGTCCCACTTTTACTCTTTTTGAACTTATATTTGGGATGAGAAAACATAAACGATTCTTTTGAATTAAGTGAACACAAGAACGGGAAAACAAACATTCTACATACGAGTTTAGAACAAAAATCCTCAATTCGATTATCATTAGTTACACTTGACGGGTGTAAGCGGGAACTTATGTTATATGGCCATATGGGTTGACAACCCTCATCTTTGACGGTTCGCTACCGCCTACGGATGAAATATATTTTCGAGAATCAGTGTTTGTTCTAGCACTATGGATGGGGTATACAATGGATGGAATGTTAAGCTTTGATAATTGGGTGCTCGTGAATATTAACTTTTAGAATGTATTACTATTATTTCAACTTTCCAAACCTTGTGGTTCGACTTACTTACTTTTACTCACTTACTTACTTAAACCTATGATTTCACCAACGTTTTCGTTGACAGATTTCTATGTTTTTCTCAGGTCTTGCACGATATGTGATACATGCTTCCGCTCATTATTTGATACTTGCATTGGATGTCGAGTATGCATGCATTTCATGGAGCGTCTTATGACTTTACTTTAAACCGTGTCGCCTAGATTTCATTTGTACTTATAACCTTGTAACTTAACTTTTGGTTGAACAATTCTTTTAAACTTTGGAAACAATCTTTATGTTGAAATGAAGGCGACATATTTTGGTCAAACGTTGTCATAAAGACTTATGACCAGGTAATGGGACCCATGTAGATGACGCCGTCACTTGACGATTTGTTGGGGTCGCTACAAGTGGTATCAGAGCTTTGGTTGTAGGGATTTAGAGTTCATTTGTGTCCACCCCGAGTCATAGGGTACATAGGTGAATCTAGACTACAACCGGCATATAGATTGAAGTAGGAATTACTTGACTATTTATGCATTTATACTCGAACTCTTCTATCATATCTAACTCGTATTCGATCTTGATCTTACGTTGATAAATTTTGTTGACGCGCCACCTTGACTTTATGAAGTCATGTTAAATGCACATGAGAATCAGGGTAATATAATTTCCGGGATTATATTACGGTGATTCACATGGACGTTCCGACATTATGACATAAAGAATTTAAGGCGAGTCAAGGAAAATTTTTTCTCTCTATCCTTATTCCATATCACGGTTAGTATTGTTAAGAATACTAATCAACGATATTCTTGTGTCATGAAGGAACAATGGCTCACCAAGGTCAACACAAAACCCCTCTCGAAACTCTAGAACAAGCTCTTCAACGAATGATAACCACCGCCGTAGGTACGGCCGTGGCCGATCACTTTTCCAACAACACCAATCGTGGAGCCGGTAATTCAAGCGAAGGTTGCTCCTACAAGAACTTCATGAAGTACAACCCTCCCACTTTCGATGGAACCGGAGGACCGGTTGTTCTCACCCGATGGTTTGAACAAATGGAGACCGTTTTTAACACAAGCGGTTGTCGAGACCAAGATAAGGTCAAGTTTTCCACCCTCACTTTCGCCGGCATTGCTCTTTCGTGGTGGAACAAGTACGTACAATCGGTGGGTATCGATGAAGCCCACACACTCTCATGGACCGAATTAAGAGAAAGAATGATCACCGAATATTTTCTGCGCGATGAGACTCGAAGGCTCGAACAGGGTCTAAGGAATTTAAAAACGGTCGGGAATGACCTCGGAACTTATAATCAACGGTTCACCGAACTAGTCTCAATGTGTCCAAATCTCATGACTCCCGAATCCCTAAGAGTCGAACTTTACATGGATGGCCTCCCTAAGAGCATTCAACACGGGGTAATAGCATCCCAACCCACTAACCTACAAGAGGCTTTAACCAAGGCCCGCCAAACTTTAGAAACGGCGAATGAAATGGAAGCACCGGCACCAATGGTTGAGAACCACCCGAGTAACAACAAAAGAAAATGGGAAGCCTCCCAATCAAGCAACCGAACAATAATAACTTCACCAAAGAGCCCTTTTTCCCCGGCGACAAGAAAGGGTATGCCGGAAAACAACCTTTTTGTAACGAATGCCACAAGCATCACTTTGAAGGATGTGGCAGGTTTCGCCACCGGCGCCAAGGAAGTGGTCACATCGACAAACATTGTGGAAGTGCCACCCCCATCCCTCGAAAGGGACCCAACACACAAAAGTCGGTCACTTGCTACGCATGTGGCCAAACGGGTCATTTTAGGAACGAATGCCCAAAAAAAAAAAAAAAATCAACCCCAACGCACGCCGTTAAACTTTCAACATCAACGCCTAGGATGCCCGAGACGACGATGGACTAGTCACGGGTATGTTTCTTCTCGAAATTCTCACGTTTCATGTTTATTCGATTCGGTTACCGTTAGACGTTTTATAATCAAGGCTCTGACTCATACTCTTTGCACTTCACCTTTTTTCCCTAGACACTACTTAGGCAATTTAAGTGACCAACGGAAAATATTGTGTGCCTATAAATTTTATTGGAGGATATACGTTAAGACTTTTGACTTGACACCTATAGAATTAGGGAGCTCGGAACCTATTCGTTAAAAAGAAAATGTTTTCCCCATCATCTTGTATAGATTATTGTGAACTGAGTAATTTTCGGTTGGAAACCGATACCCTCTCCCTCGCATCCATGACCTCATGATTACTTGCATGAATCCCGTGTGTATTCCAAAACGAACTCCGTTCCGGTTATCATCAATTGGGGGTTAAGGGAGACGATGTCTCCTAAGCCATCTTCCGAACTCGCAACGTTAGTTGTAAATCTCTCTTAGTACCGTCGATTTATTTAGGACTCCGTCCGTATTCATGAACCTCCTAAACCACGTATGCAAACTTATCTAGACAAATCTGTTATCGTATTTATAGATGACATCTTAACTTATTCAACTAAGTCCAATTTTCTAGACTATGATGTTAATGGTCAAGGCATTACAATCAATCTCGAAATCAAGCCACATGTAATCAAGGAACTCTCCCAACTCAGACTTGTATTCGTAAAAAAAATTAAAATCTTAGATCTCACCGGTTCTTACCGAAAATTCATTTCTGACTTTTCTCGTGTTACACGACTTTAATCTCTCCGCGATCGAACCTTGAGCGTGATTCTTCACACCAACATTTCTAGCTAAATTTGTACAACACCAGATGGGACTCAAATATGGAAATATTTCTACTTGGACGCCGAAAGGCATACTCCCTCGACTCGAAATCAACGGAACGGAAATTCGTTATTTTGCACGAAGAATTCGAATACTAAATTGTGGATCCGATCAATATTCTCGTCATCACGTACCACACTACATACCTATGTTGTTTCACCGTTACCGTCTGATATTACTGGAAATTAAGATAACACACAATCCAACGATACTTCACTCTTCTTTGACTTAACGCCCTTGTGTTTCTGATAATCGACCAACTATTATTCAACCCCGAACTATACAACTACGTGTACTATCTCGTTTCTCTTTCAGACTTCAACTTTTGACAACTAGAGGCACGTTATGGCAACCTCGAGATGCAAGCTCATCCTATTCTAAGTCCTCATTTCACTCCTATCTTTATCGCTCGCATTTCCATTTAAAGAAACTCCTTGTAACATTTCTCCATGGATAGAGAAATTCCTCATATTACATTAGTATTCGCCACGAGGGTGAATAGTCCTAACGAACATTTTTTTTGAACCCTAACTGACTTGTTCAAACATATCTTAAGAGATTCTATTCCAACACGGAGTATCTTTGTCAATTATCCCGTATCGAAATACTCGTTTCGCCTCTAGTTTTACAAGAAACCTTAGAGACCCGCTTAGACATGAGTACCGCGTACCACCCACAAACAGACGAACCGAACAAACGAACGATTTACGTCTTCGAAAGACATGTTTCAAACTTGCATGGTCGCTTTTAGTAGATCCCTCTTACAACAGTAGTTACCACTCGTGTGTTCACACGCACTTTCCGAAACCCTATATGACCGCTAATGTCATACCCCTATTCGTTGGACCAAAGCATGTGGAAAACAAAACACCGAATCTTAACTCATCCAAGAAACAACAATTGAGATAATCCAAGTCCGAGAAGGGCTCGAGACGACCCGTAGTCGCCCAAAAGAGTCATACCAAACTTAGATGAAAACCTCACAAATCCCAGTGTGTAACCGCGTAATATTGAGAAACCGCACCTTGGAAAGGTGTAATCCATTTTGGGAAATCGAGAAAGGCTATATCCGCAATATCGAACCTTTTGAAACCTTGGGGCGTATTGGAACCGCTTCCTATCGTTTAGAACTTCCGACCCAATTAAGTTTCCGTTTACCCTACATTTCGTGTAACAAACTTAGAAACGTGTCCTGCGGAACAGGAACGTGCAATCCTTCTAGATGCACCAACTATTGATGACAAACTCCTCCTCATAGGAAAAACCGGCTGAACTTGTGGATCGTAAAACCAAGCCCTAATACAACGTAACACCCCGACTATCCGGATTCGTGGAATGTCCAAGAAAGTACCTTCAATCATTCGTAGAGTTACTACACTAGGTCTCGAGTAAGAGACATCGACTATTACTTCCAACTAAATTTCGGGACGAAATTTCTTTTAAGGTGTGGATAATGTAACATCCCGCGTTTTTCCGTTAAATTATTTTAACACCGTCTTTTTTTTTAAAAAATAACATCCCTCGTCACCTATACTCGTGCACTTCGTTAACTAGTGTTCATGATAATCTCGTTACTCGATTATAACATCTCTCGTTAACTTGCGTTTTAAAAATATTCGTTTGGTTATTTCCCGCACCCGACAACAAACTTGAGGGACTAATCTCGCCACTCGGGTAAACTTGGCTAACTAGTGACTCCTCACCACCACACACTTCATTTCACCATCTTCTTCCTCTTTTTCTTTCTTCCTTTTCTCTCAAGAACACAAACACAAAATTCATCATCTAATTTTGATCTTGGAAGCTCACAACAAATCCGACTACATATTCTTGATCCTCTCATCATCCTCTTCGATTTGATGCTAACTACTTCGATTTTGGGTAACATTTCTAAAACACTAGATTTCTTTAAATTTGTGTTCTTGACTTAAAAGTGTGTTAATTAGTGTCTATGGCTCATTGTGATGTCGTGTATGTAATTTGTATGCTCGATTTGTTGTTTTTGGTGTAACTAGCTTGAATATGAAAATTGCTTGCTTAATCTTTGATTTTGGATGATTAAAAGTTGTTTAATTGTTAAAGTTCATGTATTAAATGTGTTACTAGCATCATTAGCTTCAAATTGATGTGTAGGTTGATTAAGAAAACTTCAAAAACATGATTATTGATTTTGAGATGTTTGACTAGGGTTTGATAGTTCTTGACATGAATTTTTGGATGCTTGAATGTCATGGAATGTTAATTTTTAGTGTTTAGTAGTAATGTATGCTTCTTTACCTTCAAAACGGCATAACATATGTGTGAATTGGTTTCCCGAAACTCAAAATGCAATTGATGAACTTGAAACTTTGAAAATGGACTTTTATTGTTCGCTTGATGAGTTTTCGGCTATTGTAAATGATGTTATTGTTGGACCATAAGTGCTTAGTTGTATTCCTCGTCAAAATACCTTTCCAACGATATATGATAGGCATTATAAGTGTTTGCGGGTCAAGAGTTGGGTTGGAAAAGGTTTTGGTTCATGCATACTTTGAAAAACTGACCAGAATTCTCTGCCCAGATGGTGGCGCGGCGCGCCCCATCCCCGCGCGGCGCGCGGATTGGCCTGGTCAGATTCTGACCTCTTTGTCCCATTTCACGTGAAATGTTTGACTAGCTACCGACCTCCGATTCACATGAAACTTGTTCTAATATACTTGTATATGAATAATTAGCATAGAAAAATAGTCCAGGACCCGACCCGAACATGTTGACTTTTTCGTTGACTTTGACCCGACCAAGTTTGACTTTTTGTCAAACTTAACCAATTAATTATGCAATCTTTCTAACATGATTCTATACTTGTATCTTGCATGAAACTTGACAATTTTCTTCACATGCTACATAATCGAGTCGTGTCGAGCCATAGGACTAATTGAACAACTTTGACCCTTCGTGACTATCGTTATTGATACAACCTACTTGTTTAGGTCGAGATTAGCTTTGTCTTTGCACGCGTTTACTCGTTGAAGTACTTTATTAACTCTTGCGCTCAAGGTGAGATCATAGTCCCACTTTTACTCTTTTTGAACTTATATTTGGGATGAGAAAACATAAACGATTCTTTTGAATTAAGTGAACACAAGAACGGGAAAACAAACATTCTACATACGAGTTTAGAACAAAAATCCTCAATTCGATTATCATTAGTTACACTTGACGGGTGTAAGCGGGAACTTATGTTATATGGCCATATGGGTTGACAACCCTCATCTTTGACGGTTCGCTACCGTCTACGGATGAAATATATTTTCGAGAATCAGTGTTTGTTCTAGCACTATGGATGGGGTATACAATGGATGGAATGTTAAGCTTTGATAATTGGGTGCTCGTGAATATTAACTTTTAGAATGTATTACTATTATTTCAACTTTGCAAACCTTGTGGTTCGACTTACTTACTTTTACTCACTTACTTACTTAAACCTATGATTTCACCAACGTTTTCGTTGACAGATTTCTATGTTTTTCTCAGGTCTTGCACGATATGTGATACATGCTTCCGCTCATTATTTGATACTTGCATTGGATGTCGAGTATGCATGCATTTCATGGAGCGTCTTATGACTTTACTTTAAACCGTGTCGCCTAGATTTCATTTGTACTTATAACCTTGTAACTTAACTTTTGGTTGAACAATTCTTTTAAACTTTGGAAACAATCTTTATGTTGAAATGAAGGCGACATATTTTGGTCAAACGTTGTCATAAAGACTTATGACCAGGTAATGGGACCCATGTAGATGACGCCGTCACTTGACGATTTGTCGGGGTCGCTACAGTTTCTCACCCCAACTACTGAGTCCGTCACTTGTGGGAACGTTTTGTTTAATAGTTGTAGCCCGATGTTCTTGTTCTCACTTTGGTGAGAAGCGAACATTACTAACCCGTAAGCATAACATGCTTCTTTATGTTGCATGTTAGCCGCTTTTTCTAAATCACGAAGTCCTATATTCGGATATATTGAGTCAAAATAATTTCTTAACCCGTTGCGTAAAATAGCATTTGGGTTCCCCGCAATATATGCGTCAAAGTAAACACATCGTAATTTATGGATTTCTCAATGTAATATCCCCCATCTTTCGAACGAAAGTCTTTTATAAACCAAGGCATTCTTGGAATGTTCTTTAAATGTCTTACAAACTGATCTCGCCTTAAATAGTTGTGCCGAGGAATTCTGACCGACTCTAGACAAGATTTCATCAATCATGTCTCCGGGTAGGTCTCTTAAAATATTGGGTTGTCTATCCATTTTGTGTTTTTATACTGTAAAATAGACAATAGTTAGATTTATAAAAAAAAAATACTTATTAATACAAGCAATTTTTACATATATCATAAAGCATAAGCACACTATATTACATATATTACACCACACGAATACAACTATCTTATTCTGACTTGCTCGTTTCTTCTTCTTTGGTTTTGGTTCGTTTTGCCAAGTTTCTAGGGATATATGATGTTCCCCTAATACGAGCTGTCGTTTTCCACATTGGTTTAGAAAAACCTGGTGGTTTAGAGGTTCCCGGGTTATTGTCACAACTTAAGAAATACGGGTGTTGACGATACATATAAAGTTCATCGGGTTTGGAATCAAATTTCTCTATTTTTATGCCCTTTCCCTTATTGTTCTCTTTTGCCTTATTAAATTGTGTTGGGGTAATTTCTATAACATCATCGGAATCCTTGTCGGGATCTGATTCACCGGAGAATTGGTAATCCTCCCAATACTTTGCTTCCTTGGCGGAAACACCATTGACCATAATTAACTTTGGTCGGTTGGTTGAGGATTTTCTTCTACTTAACTGTTTTATTATTTCCCCCACTGGTTTTATTTCTTCTTCCAGTTTCGATTCTTCTTCCGGTTCCGATTCTTCTTCCGGTTCCGACTCTTCTTCCGGTTCCTCTCGGGAACTTGTGAATCAGTCCACGAATCATTTCAATTTATATTTGACTCTTCATTATTATTAGGTGAGTCAATGGGACTTGTTCTAGAGGTAGAAATCTATCACATAATATTAAACACATTAAGAGATTAATATATCACATAATATTCACATGTTAAAAATATATTGTTTCCAACAAAATTTGTTAAGCAATCATTTTTCAAGTAAACACGGTCGAAGTCCAGACTCACTAATGCATCCTAACAAACTCGATAAGACACACTAATGCAAAATTCTGGTTCTCTAAGACCAACGCACGGATACCAACTGAAATGTCCCGTTCATATTGATTATAAACGTTCCATATTAATTGATTTCGTTGCGAGGTTTTGACCTCTATATGAGACGTTTTTCAAAGACTACATTCATTTTTAAAACAACCATAACCTTTATTTTATCAATAAAGGTTTCAAAAGCATTACGTAGATTATCAAATAATGATAATCTAAAATATACTGTTTACACACGACCATTACATAATGGTTTACAATAGAAATATATTACATCGACATATGTTTCTTGAATGCAGTTTTTACACAATATCATACAAACATGGACTCCAAATCTTGTCCTTATTTTAGTATGCAACAGCGGAAGCTCTTAGTATTCACCTGAGAATAAACATGCTTTAAACATCAACAAAAATGTTGGTGAGTTATAGGTTTAACCTATATATATATCAAATCGTAACAATAGACCACAAGATTTCATATTTCAATACGCATCCCATACATAGAGATAAAAATCATTCATATGGTGAACACCTGGTAACCGACATTAACAAGATGCATATATAAGAATATCCCCATCAATCCGGGACACCTTCGGATATGATATAAATTTCGAGGTACAAAAGCATCCGGTACTTTGGATGGGGTTTGTTAGGCCCAATAGATCTATCTTTAGGATTCGCGTCAATTAGGGTGTCTGTTCCCTAATTCTTAGATTACCAGACTTAATAAAAAGGGGCATATTCGATTTCGATAATTCAACCATAGAATGTAGTTTCACGTACTTGTGTCTATTTTGTAAATCATTTATAAAACCTGCATGTATTCTCATCCCAAAAATATTAGATTTTAAAAGTGGGACTATAACTCACTTTCACAGATTTTTACTTCCTCGGGAAGTAAGACTTGGCCACTGGTTGATTCACGAACCTATAACAAATATGTACATATATATCAAAGTATGTTCAAAATATATTTACAACACTTTTAATACATTTTGATGTTTTAAGTTTATTAAGTCAGCTGTCCTCGTTAGTAACCTACAACTAGTTGTCCAACGTTAGATGTACAAAAAAAAAATTGATATATATTATCTTGAATCAATCCGCAATCCAGTGTATACACGTCTCAGGCTAGATCACAACTCAAAGTATATATATTTTTGAAATCAACCCCAACCCTGTATAGCTAACTCCCACATTACTGCATATAGAGTGTCTATGGTTGTTCCAAATAATATATACACATGGGTCGATATGATATGTCAAAACATTTGCATACGTGTCTATGGTATCCCAAGATTACATAATATATTAGAATACATGTATAATACAATATAAGTTAGCTAGGATATGATTAATATAGAGTTGTTACCAATTTTCACGTTGCTACAACAAGAAAAATTATCCAATCTTGTTTTACCCATAACTTCTTCGTTTTAAATCTGTTTTGAGTGAATCAAATTGCTATGGTTTCATATTGAACTCTATTTTATGAATCTAAAAAGAAAAGGTATAGGTTTATAGTCAAAAATTTAAGTTACATGTCAATTACTAAAGAGGTAGTCATTTCCGTCAAAAAAACGACATCTTGATGACCATTTTGGAAAACATACTTTCACTTTGAGTTTAACCATGATTTTTGGATATAGTTTCATGTTCATAAGAAAAATCATTTTCCCAGAATAACAACTTTTAAATCAAAATTTATCATAGTTTTTAATTAACTAACCCAAAACAGCCCGCGGTGTTACTACGACGGCGTATGTCCGGTTTTACGGTGTTCTTCGTGTTTTCAGGTTTTAAATCATTAAGTTAGTATATCATATAGATATAGAATATGTGTTTAGTTGATTTTAAAAGTCAAGTTAGAAGGATTAACTTTTGTTTGCGAACAAGTTTAGAATTAACTAAACTATGTTCTAGTGATTACAAGTTTAAACCTTCGAATAAGATTGCTTTATATGTAGGAATCGAATGATGTTATGGACATCATTACTACCTCAAGTTTTCTGGATAAAGCTATTGGAAATGAGAAAAATGGATCTAGCTCCAAAGGATCCTTGGATGGCTTGAAAGTTCTTGAAGTAGAATCATGACACGAAAACAAGTTCAAGTAAGATTTCCACTCGAAATAAGATTGTTATAGTTATAGAAATTGAATCAAAGTTTGAATATGAGTATTACCTTATATTAGAAAGATATCTTACTGTAAATAAGAAAGATTTCTTGAGGTTGGATGATCACTCTACAAGATTGGAAGTAAGCTAGCAAACTTGGAAGTATTCTTGATTTTATGAAGCTAGAACTTGTAGAATTTATGAAGAACACTTAGAACTTGAAGATAGAACTTGAGAGAGATCAATTAGATGAAGAAAATTGAAGAATGAAAGTGTTTTTAGGTGTTTTTGGTCGTTGTTGTATGGATTAGATATAAAGGATATGTAATTTTGTTTTCATGTAAATAAGTCATGAATGATTACTCATATTTTTGTAATTTTATGAGATATTTCATGCTAGTTGCCAAATGATGGTTCCCACATATGTTAGGTGACTCACATGGGCTGCTAAGAGCTGATCATTGGAGTGTATATACCAATAGTACATACATCTAAAAGCTGTGTATTGTACGAGTACGAATACGGGTGCATACGAGTAGAATTGTTGATGAAACTGAACGAGGATGTAATTGTAAGCATTTTTGTTAAGTAGAAGTATTTTGATAAGTGTCTTGAAGTCTTTCAAAAGTGTATGAATACATATTAAAACACTACATGTATATACATTTTAACTGAGTCGTTAAGTCATCGTTAGTCGTTACATGTAAATATTGTTTTGAAACCATTAAGTTAACGATCTTGTTAAATGTTGTTAACTCAATGTTTATAATATCAAATGAGATTTTAAATTATTATATTATCATGATAATATGATGTATGAATATCTCTTAATATGATATATATACATTAAATGTCGTTACAACGATAATCGTTACATATATGTCTCGTTTCAAAATCATTAAGTTAGTAGTCTTGCTTTTACATATGTAGTTCATTGTTAATATACTTAATGATATCTTTACTTATCATAATATCATGTTAACTATATATATATATATCCATATATATGTCATCATATAGTTTTTACAAGTTTTAACGTTCGTGAATCACCGGTCAACTTGGGTGGTCAATTGTCTATATGAAACCTATTTCAATTAATCAAGTCTTAACAAGTTTGATTGCTTAACATGTTAGAAACACTTAATCACGTAAATAAAAATTTTATTTAATATATATATATATATATATATATATATATATATATATATATATATATAAACATGGAAAAGTTCGGGTCACTACAAGACACATGCTTGCTTTTAAATGATTTACAATTTAGACACAAGTACCTAAACTATTTGATATGCAATTTCGTGAGACTTTTATTAAACATGTATTTATTTTTACATGCAAAATCCCTGCCATAATATCGTTAATTGCTGGAATTGAAATTTTGCAAGCTTAATTATTGTGAGTAGGCCTATTGAGAGTGACGTCTCTACCCATTGACATGATCGTCAAGGGGGTACATAATAATGATTGCGGACACCCGTACAGTGTCAGGGGTTAATGTTTAGTTCGATATTATAACTCATGGCATATCGATATTTTGATATTTTGAATTAAATCTTGTGGTCTAAAACTTTTTATAATTATTAAACCTATGATGTTCACTCAACCTTTGTGTTGACACTTTAAACATGTTTCTCTCAGGTGAAGATTAGCTTGTGTGCTGCCCTATGATGCTTAGTTAGCTGTTGCATTGGAGTAAACATATTAGACTTATCATTTGAATTTCATTATGTAAAACATTATTATGTTTCCGCTCAAATCCAATTTTGTTTTATTAAAACGTCTCATATAGAGTCGTTCTCATTTATACATACTTGTGTTGTGATATTGAGAAGTCATATTTCCCCGGCCCTATTTGGGGGTATGACAGAGTGGTATCAGAGCCAGGCTTGTTATAGAGAACCAGGATTGCATTTTATGTGTGCCTTATGTGTTAGCTAGGGTGCCTTAGCAATCTTTAGGACTATAACCTTTCCTGCCTTAGTTTTAAGTGCTTTCCCTTATTCTTTATACTGCCAATTCATCTTACTTCATGCTTTAACCTCTTCTGACATTATGTATCCTTACCTAAGGATGTCAAGCTAAAACCTTATCATATTGCCTGATCCCGACTCTAAAGGATCAGTTAGTATGTGATTGTTATCATATCCATACATATCTTATGACTTGACTTCGCCATTGTGATTCAAAGTATTCTTTGACTCATGCGAAGGGATGTCACTCATGACTCAACATTCCCACGTCAACTATCTAAGTTTGATCACGTGTCCTGACCTTATGGGGTGATATTGAAGTGGACGTATGAATTAGTGAAATATAATGACGCTTGGCCAATGTGATTATATTACGGTAATTCATATAGAAATTCCAATATCATGAAATATGGAATAGAAAGTGAATCAAAGAAAAATTCCCAATACATTAATTCAAAAATCTCAATATTATTACATGAAGGGTAATCATCATCTGATTTGTAAATATACGAAGATCTTGTTTCAACCAAACTATCTATCTCATACTCATGAGTAGATTAACAATCCCTCATATACTATAAAGGTTGTAAAACTTTGCATCATTTCTTTCTTAAACAACCTATCTCTTTATGTTTGACACTTAATTATCACATTCCCGCTGGAAGAAAGGATGCCTGTTCTTAAGTGACCTGAAGTTTTTCCATTTTCTCGCGAGTTGCGGCTTGAGCTAAACCCACCCTAATCACATCTGAAAACTACTATAGCAATTAAAAGAACCTCATCATACTCCAGTGGATAGTATCCACATTTCTAGCCAGTTAAGTCTGAAGTATACATATATTTCCATCACCATATTGAAAAGCACGTGATTCCTCACACGCTCCATATGGTCAAAGGTAGCATTGATATGATTATCATTACGTTACTTATGGTCAAACATCTCGTGATTTGTAGTACCTAAACAATAAGTCGTGACCTTTGAATCGTTAACCCTTTTTTCCTAAAATCTTACGATTTCGCCTCGGTGTTAAAAGCATGTTAGATGAATCATTAAATGATTATATAATAGGCAAGTGACACCATGTTCTCACATCGCCCTTACTCATTGGGGAAGTTCATACTATCCCGGCACTAATCACAGCTTTAGCGAGAGCTTGATAACTTGATTTTTCAATGATCATCACATAGTCGAAAGCCGTTGCATTAGCGTGCCTTCATACTTGTCTATGTGAACATCGGATTATTCATGCTCAAGTTATTCTGAAACTTTGTGAATGACGGATTCAATCTATGAGTATACAATAAGGGCACTTACAGCCAGCCTTCCGACTCCAATATTAGTCATGACCTGTTGGCATTTCAAAATCAACAGGTGATTTACTTCACGTTCTCATACTCTACCATTCATATCTCATTTAACAGTAACAGCTTCACACATGAACGTTTTGAATTCCAAGAACTTATAATAGTCATTAACGACATTTAAATTCAATAGTTTTCATTAACTCGTAACATTTTTGCTTAAATATCCCCGAAATTTTCAAAAATCATTCACTCGGTCTTCATCAATCTTTTTCCAACTCGTAACCTCCGAAATATGAAAATTTTATTTACCAAATTTTCACACACACTATTTTACTGTGCGATCCTCTCAAAATTTTATAAAATAAATTTATTTACTGCCATTCTTGCAAATTTTATAAATCGTATATATTTACATAATAAAGTAAATAAAATCACCTTTACTTTTTTGACTAATGCATATCGAATTATACCTTCACTTTTACAAATCGATTCTTTTACATTCAACAGTTATTTTACTTAAAATAGGACACGTTGCACATAACTCCAGTTTTACTAAGAACTTCGTTTCACCTCAAAATGTGTTAAACTTTTCTAAAAATTACTTTGACTTATATATAAAAAAATTGTATTACTCCACACTATGATTGGATCACATTTCTTCTTATCCTTCGTTCAAGAACAAAACATACCTCTTGCTCTCATCAACTATTCTTTTAGGGTTGGCTGTGGCATAAAACGGTCAAGGTTTTAAATGAGCTTAGTAATGTTTCTAAAACTTCATGTATCCGAATTACTGAAATGCGTGAATAGCATTATCTTCTCTTTTTGAGGAAATCTATTCGGATGAAACTCCTGTTATTCCTTTGGATTACTTTCACATTGATAATAAGATGCACTTCAAAGAAGAACCTGTAAAAGTTAAGGGTCATAAGATTCAAACGCTTAGAACAGGGCAATATTTCTATAGAACGGATCCGTTGGAATTCACGCGATGGCCCCGAGTATACCTGGGAACGTGAAGACCAGATGAAACGGAAATATTCCCATCTATTCTCAACCGTTGATGCATCCGAGAAGTCCATCTAAAACTTCGGGACGAAGTTTAAATTAACGGGGAGGAATCTATAACAACCCTCATTTTTCCTTCATGAAATGACCAAAATGCCCTTGAGATTTTCATTTGTTCTTCTGTGTATTCGATTTAGGGTTGTTATCCATTTATGATTAATGAACTATAATTAAGACTTGTATTAAATGATCGTAGATATTACTTAAGCACTAACCCTAAATATTAAATATAAACCCTAACCCTAGTTTTTATTAAACAATATGTAATAAAATAAATTGTGACATTTATAACATTTAAAATTTATAAAAACTAAATTAAATAAAAGTTAATAAAAGACATGGACTAATAAATAAAATAATTAAGTAAAACTTATATTGAATTAAAGTAACATTTTTATAAAAAGAAATATAAAATATATAAAGAAGTAAGGTATGCCAATTTAAAAAAAAATTATATATATATATATATATATATATATATATATATATATATATATATATATATATATATATATATATATATATATATATATATATATATATATATGTATATATATATATATATATATATATAAAGGGACGGTTTATAAAAAAAAAACACTTGATTCCAAAGTAACTCCTAATCCTAATCTAATGCTTGATCTTAAATCCTTTCCTTCCAAGTAATACTTGATCACCAAGAAAATCCTAGTAATCCTAATGTGTTTACAACTTGTTAATCTCCAATAAAAAGGACCCATTAGCTCTTGATTTCTCATTCACAATTTGCACAAAACAAAATCAAACAAATACTTCTCCTTATTCCTCATTTATTCGGCAGTTTTTTTCAGCCCAAGCCCCACTTTTTTGTCGACAAAAAATAGCTTTCCAAACCACATCTGCAATCGACTCCAAACAACCCCTTTTATTCACCACTCAACAGCCCTCATCCGCCACTTTGTTCAGCCTAAAAACAGATGCTAGTTTCCTGTTTTCTGCTGCCCTTTTTAGAGCCACAACAGGCTGCTGTTTGCAGCTGCAAGTCGCCATCTATTACAGCCCAAACAACCCCAAGATCGATTGGTTTTGCTACTGTTACAGCCCTCTTGTTTCGCCACCATTAACAGCCTTTAATCGACAACTTGCTCTTGTTTTCCTGCTGCAAACACGTGATCAAACAGCCTCATAATCAACCATAGTTGCTGCATTTTTTTTCCTTTTATTTCTTGCTGTTCCTGTGCAATGAAAACAGCCCCAAAACCCAGCTGGTTAGGTCATATTTGCTGCTGTGTTTTCCACCCTTGTGCAGCCTTTTTGCTGCTGTTAAAACGCTAAACAAAACGTCCCCAAAGTGCTCCTGTTTTACTGCATCTGTTGCTATTTCTGCGTGACCTAAAACAGCCCAAAAACCAAATCGTTTGGGTCGTAATTGTTGCTGGATTTCTGTGTTTGAGTCGAATCATAATTATCATCTTTTCTTAGTCTTAATCTTCATAAGGTATCCCTAAACCCTAGTGTTAATTATACTCTTTAAATTGTTTTAGTTATTATGATTTAAAAGATTTGGTATGAATAAAAATAATGGTTAAAAGATTATGTAGATAAAGAATTATGAATAAGATGTATGATTAATTATAAAGATTATGATTATTGAGATTAAGTTGTTAATTATGTAGATAAAAGATTATGATTATGATCATTGTTTATGAAGTTGATTATTAAAAAGTTATTAGGTTATGAATTAGTTAGTATAATCATGTATGAATATAAAGTATGGTTATGAAGTATTAGTTATTATGTTAATAAGATTAAGTATGTTAAATTACAAGTAGTAGGGTTAAGTTATGATCATGATTTTTGATATGAAGTTAATTAATATAGATAAAGGTTATGATGAAAAGATATAATGAAAGTTATGATTTTATGGATTAGTAAAGTATAATGATAATGATATACATGCATACATGCATGCATACGTATGTATGTACATGTATATGTTGTAGGTATATGTATGTATGTATATGTACGTGTGTATGTATGTATGAGTGTGTATTGTGTAAGTTATATAAGGTTAGTAAAACATGAAAAGTAAAATTAGTTATATGTATATGTACGTACCACCTTTATACTAATATATATATAACACTTACATATAATATATACATATATCATATAGCTATAAACACATACATGTATTATAAGAATAAAGAATATATGTACGTATCACATAGGTGTATATTTATAGGTAACACATATAATGAAAGATTTCATAATGGTTGATTAACTAGATAATAATAATATTATTATAACCTATGAACCTAACTATATAGTAACACCATAAATTACACTAAGTATATTATCACCTATATATATAATTAATAAGTACATTAATAATTCGTTATGTTTACAATCTTTAACGTGAAGGTTATAATTAAAGATAACGTACAAAGACTACAAATATCACCGCTACTTGTGGCCTAGGGTGATCCTTGTTGCCTTATGGGAACCGCTTGTGGATCTCGAATGCCAAGACTTAGATTCTGGTCAAGAGATCTTGGGCCGCTCGGTAACAATAGATCATTCGAGTGACTTGCATGGTAGCAACGAAGTTTGGACGAGATTGTACAACATTTTTGTTAAAAATTATAACCCGAACTTCTTAAATTAGAAGCTTACTATAAGTGAAAGCTTTCCATATATAGTAGGTTTCCAAAAATAAAAACTTTTGAGAATAGGAACTTTTTCTCGAAAACCGTCACTGTTAATATAGTTTACTATATTAATAAACAAACTTTATGTCTATTAGATATTAACTAATCAAAGGTTATATCTCTAGGTTGAGATCTCTGATTTCATACTCCGTTCATACTTCCTTGTGTGGAATTACTTACTTGCTACTAAGGTGAACTTCATAGCCCATCTTTCTACTATTTCTTAACTGTTTTATAAACTTTGGGGTGAGACACATGCTTGCTTTTAAATGATTTACAATTTAGACACAAGTACCTAAACTATTTGATATGCAATTTCATGAGACTTTTATTAAACATGTATTTATTTTTACATGCAAATCCCCGCCATAATATCGTTAATTGCTGGAATTGAAATTTTGCAAGCTTAATTATTGTGAGTAGGCCTATTGAGAGTGACGTCTCTACCCATTGATGTGATCATCAAGGGGGTACATAATAATGATTGCCGACACCCGTACAGTGTCAGGGGTTAATGTTTAGTTCGATATTATAACTCATGGCATATCGATATTTTGATATTTTGAATTAAATCTTGTGGTCTAAAACTTATTATAATTGTTAAACCTATGATGTTCACTCAACCTTTGTGTTGACACTTTAAGCATGTTTGTCTCAGGTGAAGATTAGCTTGTGTGCTGCCCTATGATGCTTAGTTAGCTGTTGCATTAGAGTCCACATAATAGACTTATCATTTGAATTTCATTATGTAAAACATTATTATGTTTCCGCTCAAATCAAATTTTGTTTTATTAAAACGTCTCATATAGAGTTGTTCTCGTTTATACATACTTGTGTTATGATATTGTGAAGTCATATTTCCCCGGCCCTATTTAGGGGTATGACAAAAGCTGAACATCAGAAACCATCAGGTCTACTTCAACAACCAGAAATTTCGGAATGGAAATGGGAAAATATTACCATGGATTTCATTACTAAATTACCAAGGACTGCAAGTGGTTATGATACTATTTGGGAAATAGTCGATCGTCTCACAAAGTCAGCACACTTTCTGCCAATAAGAGAAGATGATAAAATGGAAAAATTGGCATGTTTATACTTGAAGGAAGTCATCTCCAGATATGGAATACCAGTCTCTATTATCTCTGATAGGGATGGCAGATTTGTTTCAAGATTCTGGCAGATATTACAGAAAGCATTGGGAACCCGTCTAGACATGAGTACTGCCTATCATCCACAAACTGATGGGCAAAGTGAAAGGACGATACAGACCCTTGAAGATATGCTACGAGCATGTGTTATTGATTTCGAAAACAGTTGGGATCGACATCTACCGTTAGCAGAATTTTCCTACAACAACAGTTACCATTCAAGTATTGAGATGGCACCGTTTGAAGCACTTTGTGGTAGAAAGTGCATGTCTCCAATTTGTTAGAGTGAAGTCGGAGATAGACAAATTACGGGTCCGGAGATAATCCAAGAAACTACCGAGAAAATCATTCAAATTCAACAACGGTTGAAAACCGCCCAAAGTAGACAAAAGAGCTACGCAGACATTAAGAGAAAAGATATAGAATTTGAAATTGGAGAGATGGTCATGCTTAAGGGTTCACCTTGGAAAGGCGTTGTTCGATTTGGTAAATGGGGGAAACTGAATCCAAGGTACATTGGACCATTCAAGATTATAGATCGTGTCGGACCAGTAGCTTACCGACTTGACTTACCTCAACAACTCGCCGGGGTACATAATACTTTTCACGTCTCGAATCTAAAGAAATGTTTTGCTAATGAAGATCTCACTATTCCGTTAGACGAAATCCAAATTAATGAAAAACTTCAATTCATCGAAGAACCCGTTGAAATAATGGATCGTGAGGTTAAAAGACTTATGCAAAATAAAATACCAATCATTAAGGTTCGATGGAATGCTTGTAGAGGAATCGAGTTCACCTGGGAGCGTGAAGATCAAATGAAGCTGAAATACCCGCACCTATTTCCAGAAGATGTGTCAACACCTCCAACTGCTTAAAAATTTCGGGACGAAATTTATTTAACGGGTAGGTACTGTAGTGACTCGAACTTTTTCATGATTATATATATTAAATGAAAACTATATTTGCATGATTGAATGTTTCCAACATGTTAAGCAATCAAACTTGTTAAGACTTGATTAATTGAAATAGGTTTCATGTAGACAATTGACCACCCAAATTGACCGGCGATTCACGAACGTTAAAACTTGTAAAAACTATATGATGATATATATATGGATATATATATATATATATATATATATATATATATATATATATATATATATATATATATATATATATATATATATATATATATAGTTAACATGATATTATGATAAGTAACTATCTCATTAGGTATATTAACAATGAGTTATATACATAAAAATGAGACTACTAAGTTAAGAAACTCGAAACGATATATATATATATATATATATATATATATATATATATATATATATATATATATATATATATATATATATATATATATATATATATATATATATAACGATTATCGTTATAACAACGTCTTACTAAATACATATGTATCATATTAAGATATTGTTACACTATATTTAACATGATAAAATGATAATTATATATATCATTAAGTATGTTAACAATGAACTGTATATGTAAAACAAGGCTACTAACTTAAAAATTTCGAAACGAGACATATATGTAACGATTATCGTTGTAACGACATTTTAATGTATATAAATCATATTAAGATATATTCATATAGCATAATATCATGATAATGTAATAATTTAACATCTCATTAGATATAATAAACAATGGGTTAACAACATTAAATGATATCGTTAACTTAAAGGTTTCAAAACAACACTTACATGTAACGACTAACGATGACTTAATGACTCAGTTAAAATGTATATATATGTAGCGTATTAAGATGTATTAATATACTTTTGGAAGACTTCAAGACACATATCAAAATACTTGTACTTAACAAAATTGGTTACAATTGCATTCTCATACATTTTCATCAAGAATTCTACTCGTATTCATTCGGTACTCGTACTCGTACAATACCCAGCTTCTAATTGTATATACTATTGGTATATACATTCAATGATTAGCTCTTAGCATCCCTTAATGAGTCATCAAATATTTGGGAACTATCATTTGGCAACTAGCATGAAATATCTCACAAAATTACATAAGTATTATAAATCATTCATGAATTGTATACAAGAAAACAAACTTACACATCCTTTATATCTAATCCATATACCAACGACCAAAAACACATACAAACACTTTTATTCTTCAATTTTCTTTATCTAATTAATCTCTCTCAAGTTCTATCTTCAAGTTCTAAGTGTTCTTCATAAATTCTATAAGTTCTAGTTTCATAAAATCAAGAATACTTTCAAGTTTGCAAGTCTACTTCCAAGCTTTAAAATCTATTCCAAGTAATCATCTAAGATCAAGAAACCTTTGTTATTTACAGTAGGTTATCTTTCTTATTCAAGGTAATACTCATATTCAAACTTTCATTCAATTTCTATAACTATAAACTATCTTAATTCGAGTAAAAATCTTACTTGAACTTGTTTTCGTGTCATGATTCTACTTCAAGAACTTTCGAGCCATCCAAGATCCTTTGAAGCTAGATAATTTCTTATCACTTACAGTAGGTTTACCTACTAAACTTTAGGTAGTAATAATGTTCATAACATCATTCGATTCATATATACATAACTATCTTATTCGATGATTTAAACTTGTAATCACTAGAACATAGTTTAGTTAATTCTAAACTTGTTCGCAAATAAAGTTAATCCTTATAACTTGACTTTTAAAATCAACTAAACACATGTTTTATATCTATATGATATGCTAACTTAATGATTTAAAACCTGAAAACACGATGAACACCGTAAAACCGGACATACGCCGTCATAGTAAAACCGCGGGCTGTTTTGGGTTTGATAATTAAAAACTATGATAAAATTTGATTTAAAAGTTGTTCATCTGGGAAAATGATTTTTATTATTAACATGAAACTATATCTAAAAATCATGGTTAAACTCAAAGTGGAAGTATGTTTTTCAAAATAGTCATCAAGACGTCGTTCTTTCGACTGAAATGACTACCTCTTACAATATTGACTTGTAAGCTGTATTTACGATTATAAACTTATACTTTTTCTGTTTAGTTTCATAAATTTTAGTTCATTATGAAACCATAGCAACTTGAATCACTCAAAACGGATTTAAAACGAAGAAGTTATGGGTAAAACAAGATTGAATAATTTTGCTTGTTGTAGCTACGTGAAATTTGTAACAAATCTATACAAATCATAACTTAACTAACTTACATTATATTATACATGTATTCTAACATATATTATATAATCTTGGGATACCATAGACACGTATACAATGTTTTGACATATCATATCGACCCATCTATATATATTATTTGGGAACAACCATAGACACTTTATATGTAGTAATGCTTGAGTTAGCTATACAGGGTTGAGGTTGATTCCAAAATAATATATATACTTTGAGTTATGATCTAGCCTAAGACTTGTATACACTGGGTCGTGGATTGATTCGAGATAATTTATATTGATTTATTTCTGTACATCTAACTGTGGACAACTAGTTGTAGATTACTAACATTGGACAGCTAACTTAACAAACTTAAATCGTTAAAACGTAATAAAAAATGTTGTGAATATATTTCGATCATACTTTGATATATATGTATATATTCGTTATAGGTTCATGAATCGGCCCGTGGCCAAGTCTTATTTTCCTGACGAAGAAAAAATCTGTGAAAGTGAGTTATAGTCTCATTTTTACTATCTAATATTTTTGGGATGAGAATACATGCAGTTTTGAAAATGATTTACAAAATAGACACAAGTATTGAAACTAAATTCTATGTTGAATCGTTATACCGAATATCGCCCTTATTGAACTTGGTAGCCTAAGAATTGGTGTTTATTATAATTGCCACCAATTCATGCGAATCCTAAAGATAGATCTATGGGCTTTGACACGCCCCAGTCAGAGAATTTGAACTACTTTAGTACTTCGATATTTATATATGGGGATATTCTAGATGCATTTTGTTAATGTCGGTTATCAGGTGTTCAACCATATGAATGATTTTTATGCAGATTGCATGTTATTGAAAGATGAAATCTTGTGGTCTATTATTACAATTTGATATATAGGTTAAACCTATAACTCACCAACATTTTTGTTGACGTTTAAAGCATGTTTATTCTCAGGTGATTATTAAGAGCTTCCGCTGTTGCATGCTAATTTATGGACAAGAGTTGGAGCCAGCATGCTTGTATAATATTGTTTAAAAACTGCATTCGAAGACATATATTGTTGTGTAATATGATTGTAAACCGTTATGTAATGGTGGTGTGAAAACGCTATATTTTAGATTATCATTATTTGATAATCGTCGTAATATTTTAAAGGTTATGGTTTGTTTTAAAAATTGAATGCAGTCTTTGAAAAACGTCTCATATAGAGGTCGAAAATCTCGCAAAGAAATCAATTAATATGAAACATTTATAATCAATATGAACGGGACATTTTAAAGGACCTCCGGCCAGGATAGCTCATTAAAACGAGATAGTGCGGGCATACGTACCTGTAAGAGTTATGTGCGTCTAGGATGATGCAACTATACAAAGAAGCCAAAAAGAAAACACATATAACATTAATGCACAACAGTATGCCAGATAGCATGAATAATAAAATGCACAGTAATATGTAATTTCAAGTAGACATACAAACAATCAAAAAACACAGTCACACAACCACACCCCCCTCCACACACACACACACATATACACACATACACACACACACACATACACACACACACACACACACACACACACACACACACACATATATATATATATATATATATATATATATATATATATATATGCTCCCACACACACAAAAGCATGTAAAAATACGTATACCTAAACATGTATACATATAGATACTTTCATAGATATATATTCCTAGGTACCGATACAGACATACATATACACATAGATACATACCTACATATACAGATACAAACATATACACGGGACCTTTTATATATATATATAAATATATATATATATATATATATATATATATATATATATATATATATATATATATATATATATATATATATATATATATATATATATCCTAAATAAAAACACATAGATACCAAGATGCAATATACAGCTATACAGGTAAAACATATACCATATATATATATATATATATATATATATATATATATATATATATATATATATATATATATATATATATATATATATATAATATAATATAATATAATATAATATGTAATGTAGCTATATATTAAATAGTTATAGTTATATATATGGTTGTAAAATAAAAATATGCAACCCTAAAAAAAGAAAAAAAAAAAAGCTCTAGCGCCTATATTCTAGTTTTAATATGCCTAAAAAAGAGTCTTACTCAATTACACTAATTCTACTCCTCCACAGGCTCCTATCAGAAGTCATGTCCTTCATCAGTAGAAGCTCTTTCATGTCAAGCTTCAATCTATCCTCCAACCTACGTCTTCCTAGATGAACCCTAACACAAAATTCAAACCCAAGTATGATACAATTATCGTTAAACAAAAATTAAAATCAATCTTTTTATATCATCAACAGATCAGAAACCCTAAATTTTTTAAATTTGTAACAAACAAAGATTTACCATAGACAATCACGGTGATGGAAACGATGGTGACGGAGCGGCATCGTTGGTGGTCGCAATATGATAGCAACAAACCCGAATTAATTAACGAAACCATAATTTTTTGCCCAAAACGTAACTACGGATATCATTCAACACCGAAACCCTAATTTTTGTGATGCTCGCGAACGATGAAAAGGATAAAAGGTGAATCTTGTGCAGGTGAGGATCACGAAAATTTAAAACAGTGGAAGAAATATAGGAGGAGTAGAAAGAAAATAAGGGTAGTAAACACCCCGTATTCATCCAACAGTAGGGAATGTAGTTTTGGAGCTTTTAATAAAGGGGACGACGAAAATCAGGGTTGCAATGAAGATGGTGGAGGTGTTTGAGCGCCTTTTGTTATCTGTATTAAGATGGTGGTGGATGAGTGGGCGAAGGTGTGGGTGGTACGTTGTGTGATTTGGGGGATTTAAGGAAGAAGGTGCAAGAAGGTGAGGGAAGAATGAGGGTTAGGTTTTTTTATATGTCAGTTGAGATGTCATTTTTGCCCTTTTTTATAAAGGGCACGGAAATTTTTTGAAGGCCATTTAGTATATAATGAGGGTAAAAAAATCTGCTCTTCGCTGCAGAGTAATTTTGTTCGGTTAACAGTCGATTAATGAACGTTAAAAAAACAGTTAACGATCGAGTAACTAAACGTTAAAGAACAAAAGAATGAAAAAGAAAGGAAAAAGGATGTAAGACCCGATTATTTATTGTACATGGAGTAAATATGATGTACATAAGGTGTGTGAACTATGGTGTAAAAGAAAAGCTTGGAAACCGATCAGACCTGTGTGCGCGTCGCGCAGGGCCAAGTGTACCGCCGCACACTGCTTCTGTGCACAGATTCTTGTTTTAATTTAAATTAAAAGTTGGGCATTTTGGTCTTTTCATTTGAGGCCGGATTTAAGGCCACTAAAAGGCTGGTTGGAGTCTTTAGTTCACATCCACCAACCTTATCTTCTTCTCATTCAAGTTTGGAGAGAGAGTAGAGTGAGAAAGTAAGATCTTGAGTTATTCAAGTGGGTTTTTGCTAGATCAAACTAAATTCTTGGTGTTCTTGCTTCCTAGCATCTCCTTTAGTATTGTGGTAAGTCTCTAAACCGAGTTTGTGAATTAATTTGTGTTTAGTATAATAATTGAGACTTGCAAGTGTTTAAACCCTATATTGTACAAGATTGGGAGTTTATGGGTTGGTTGAAAGTATAAGAAACCCAATAATGGCAATTTTGGGTTGTTTGATGAAATTGCTAGTTGTATGAACTAAAATTGGTTAAGTTCTCTAATAAACTTGATTTAACTAGTGGTTTGGGTGTGAGACTTGCAAGTTTAAGGTTTGACCCATTATTAGGTAAAAATGGGTTTGTGGGTAAGATTGGGTCATGAGGACTCAAGGATGACTAACCTAGGGTTTCAAAGTGACAATCGGTGTTTATGAGTCTTAAAGGGTTAGTGAATCACTAGCACACTTTGTGGTTAGGTGAATGGGTGTTATGTGGGTTAGGGGATAACCCGAAATGGGTGTGTTAACCTTGAAATGGGTCAAAGGAGTCTTGGGTGACCTAATTTGTTTAGTGAGTTTGAAAATGCACTAACCTTATGTTAATAAGTGTATTAAGACCATAATCAATTAATGTTAGAGATTTGGCGTAATCTCGACCTAGTGTAGGGTTAAGGGTGCTAATGGGTCACATTTGCACTATGAGTAAAGATGACACTAGGATGGTGAGTGAGTTGTTTGACCAACTTAATTGTATGATTGATTATATGCATAATGTAATAGGTGTGTTGCATTGAAGGTCTCGAGCTTGACTTATTATTCACCGAAGGCGTTAAGGTGAGTGGAATAATTATGCATGTATGTATATAGTGTATTTATTTGTGAATGTTATGGGATGAACCAACGAGCCGGTAGTACCATAACATGTATGTGACCAGTGTCATGATGTGAACCACGAGCTGGTAGCATCAAAGTGTGAACCACGAGCCGGTAGCACTATAAAATAAAGTGTGAACCACGAGCCGGTAGGACTATAAAGTGAAGTGTGAACCACGAGCCGGTAGCACTATAAAATGAAGTGTGAACCATGAGCCGGTAGCACTATAAAATGAGGCGTGAACCACGAGCCGGTAGCGCCAAAGTGTGAACCAAAGAGCCGGTAGCACTATAAAGGAGTATGACTCATATGCGTAGTGGCGTGAACCAAAGAGCCGGTAGCGTCATAGCATTTCGTATGGTGTGAACCATGAGCCGGTAGCACCATAGCGTTTATGGTTAACCATATAACTTGTGTATGTATCGTAGTGTAGCATATTATATTATTTGGCGTATATGCTTTTGTGTATGCTAGTTAAGGTACTTGAGGTTATTAGCTTTATACTTGAAGTTAGTATGCTAATTATTGCTAGTACATATGCGGTATGTGAGTAAGTGGTTGCAAGTAGGTATATTATTTATGTATGTGTATACCTATTGCATTCACTAAGCGTTTTGATTACCCTCTCATTGTTTACCTTTTTATGCTCCGGTGTGGATAAGGGCAAAGGTATATGTTTGGATTAGTGGCTCTCGGGAGATTAGCTTTTGGAAGTTCGACCAAGATTTAGGTAGTTTAACCCCCAAACACCATGCTCAAAGTGTCGTTTGGAATTTAAACTAATGTGGTCGAAACTTATATTTTGTAAAAAACTCGTAATTCAGGACGATGTAGGCCCGGTGTCGTAAAACTTGTTTTATTATTGGAACATGTTAGTTTTAACTATTGTAATGTGTTGTGAAAAGCTTTTCGTCTAAAAGTTTCGGGAAGTGAGAGATCTTTAACACAAAATTGGAAAATCCGGACAGAGACTGTCAGGCCTTGTGCGCGCTGCACACCTAAGGGACTGCGCGCTGCGCACCCCTGCTGTGTAAAAAAAAAAATTTTGTTTGCGGTTGGATAACGGATTGGGTCGTTACAAGTGGTATCAGAGCATGGTCTAAGGGATTTAGGCGACTTGAGATAGGTGCCTAGACTTAGACTTTATTATATATGTGCTATATGCGGGACTTGTAGGATTTCGAGTCGGACCGGGATTAGTTAGTGCCTAGGTTTAGGTTAACTAACTTTGCGCTAATTGTTTTGTGTTGTGTTTGCAATCATCGAGCGAGATAGACGTTGTACTAGCAAGTTAATATGACGTGCTCGCGTAACAATGACTAGCTACCATTGTTACGGGTTCAAATCATGTCAAACAAGCGATGTACGACGAATGTCAAGCAAGATGGGGCGGTGTGGTATATGTATATGTCGTTTCCTTTACGTTTCGTTGTTTAATCGGTGTGCATTCTTTAGAATGAAGACAGAAGATGGAGTCGGAGCGGATGCGCCTACTCATGAAAGGAAGGATGAGTTAACGGTGAGAGTTGAGGCCATGCTCGGACAATATGTCTCGGGTTTGGCCAACGAGGTTAGACAAGTAGTCAAGGAGTCAATCGAAGGACGAGTAACCTAAATGGTCCGAGACCAAGTGACTAAGATCGTAAGGGAAGAGTTTGAGAAGAGGTTTTCCAAACCTTGAGGTAGTGGTGATGAAGAAGTACTTGCAAGGTTAGAGTCAACTGCTCCTGGTAAGAGGACGAGAAGTGCTCCTGAAGGCATCGAAAACGTGAAAAAGAGGAGTAAGAGAGGTTACGTACCTTCGTGCTATAATTGTGCACAACGGGGTCATTTGTCGCGTGATTGGACAAATGCACCTTCTAATAATGACACATGTTTTAAGTGTCGAAAAGATGGACACCGCCAGTCGGAGTGTCCCGAGTCGTTTAATGATCAAAGTAAAGGTGTAATGGAGAGCACGGGTAGCATGAGGAAGGGAGTGTAGGGCTCCAGCAAGCCTAAATGTTACAATTGTGGGCAAGAGGGACATAAGTCTCATGAATGTTCGTCGGGCAAGACTGTATGTTTTTATTATCGGAAGGAAGGGCACCAAAGGTCTGGGTGTCCCGATTTGGCTAGTAATCAAAATAAGAGGTTGGGAGATTTTGTGCCTACGTGTTTTAGGTGTGGAGGACGAGGCCACTTGGCACGAGATTTTACGGGTGTACCTTTAAGCATGATCAAGTGCTTTATTTGCCAGAAGGAGGGACACCGAAAGTCAGAGTGTTCCGAATTGTTTGCCGATCGGGTTAAGAGGTTAGAGCGCAACTATTTGATGGGTAGTGAAGCACAGAAGTCCAACGATACTGTTTCAGGTACTTTCGTTTCGATACAATTATGCTTTAGAATTATTTGTTGTGTGCCGATGGATTCGGTCATGAACTAGAGACTTAAATCTCGTCTCAAGATCCACTTAGTCTCGAGTGAACGTGTATGTAATTAGTACCCATAAGGGTACAGGGTTAGTGAACTCGATGACAATTTGATTTTTTAGATGCTTCGATGACGGTGCACCGGGGTGATGCTTGAGTCGTTAACTTGTGACAGTGTGACCTGGGTCGAACGCATTGTGTTAATACGGAGAATTGTTATGGGTAGAAATCCTAATGGAATTGCCCTATGCTGACGGTTGGATTGACGGACAAAGGGCAAAGGACTTAAGCTTCTAAGCATTTCCTAGTGTGGAGTGAGGGGTTGGTTTTACCAACCTATATAAATGGGCTTTAGTGTGTGGTTAATAACGCGTGTTCTCTTTTGTGTCGGGAGTCGAAGAACCATAGGGTTCGTCAGAAAGTTATTATTAGGAGTCATTTAGTCGTGGGACTGACGAATCTCATCTCACTTAATGAGATGGTGGTGCAAGATTGTCGGGGATGCAGACATGAACTTGATGGTTGATTAAGTCAAGCACGGTGTTTGATGGCGAGAATACGGGTGACGCGTTTGTTATGATGATGTTGATCACTCTTTTCCTAGAAGGTGAGCATATGTGTATTGTCGGTCAGAAAAATTCAGGTACAATGGGTCGAGTGAACCCACGGATTGAAAAAGTCTATCCTGAGGGTAGCGGCATTTTGATATACGAAGTACGAGTTATGTTGGCATTAGGTCGCTGCTTAATTGACGCCAAGGGGTGAAAGTGAGCGTCGGGTTATGGTGAGATGAATTCGCGAGAATTCGTGGCCGATGATGGTGAGGAGATTGGTCGTATAGGTCGGTGTGTTGTGCCTTGACTCTGTTGTTTGAGCTTTTTGTTGTTTAGACATATTGCGTAGTGGCGTTAGGGTCATTAAACTCGTTCGAGTGAGACCCGTAGGATTTGTAGATTGTGTCGTGTATTGTTGCTCGTGTATGAGTTTAACAACTAAATGTATGGTGATGAAACCGTGTAAGGAGTAGCCAGAATGCAAATATATGTTTGATGGTATTGACATGTTGGATTTATTTCTAGATGTTAAATTAGTGATTCGGTGAGTAAAGTGTCGGGTGAAACCCCGGCGTAAGGATACGGCTTTTCGAAGGCTACATGATACAATGTGGTGAGTGATTTCGTAAGATCTCACTCTTCGTTAACCACGATTGTGGTTCAATGCTGTGCGTGTAGCGAGTGTTTGTAGACTTGTTGTGAGAAGGTAACCGTGATAATGGTTATGACGAAGTTGGAAGAGTATGAGCCTTGGTGTTCCCAAGCATCTCCTTAGTGATTAGTTGAAAGGTTAATAGGCTAGTTGTGCGACCGAGATAAATTGTGATTAGCGGGTGTAGCTAGAAAGTGGTGGGCATTGAGCCGTAAGGATCTCGGAAATTGTGTGACTTCGAGTAGTCAAAAGACGCGTAACATCAAGATTAGACCCCGTAAGGGTCGAGCTCTTGAGGACTCGGTGGTAGTAATGGGAGTTACATAACACTGCGTCAGGTGCCTCCTTATACCTGCTAGTGAGATGCTCCACTCCGATGGTGTGGTTACCTTGTACTTGGGTACCGGTGAGAAACCCGAAGGTACAAATGTGGTTTATTTTGGTGTTTAGTGTGCATTAACACTTAACTGATTTGAAATATCGAGGTTCGAATACCTTATAGTGAGTCCTTGGAAGGACTATTGAGTATGACCAACGTCAGAAAAGGTAAGGTGCGTTGTGGAATGTTGAAATTCCGCGGGTGTTATCATCTCGACAGTGAAAGTATGGGGTTAAAACCCTAAATGGGGGAGTTAAGTACCGGAGAATGCGGAAAATCCCTATCTAGTAGACGTAATGAGCGAACAGGTATCGCTTATTTAATAAAGGAGGACTTTGATGGTCTTCGAAAAAGTCCCAAGTTGGACTTTGGAATGACTTGTGAAGATGGTTAGCGACGTGAGTCGAAAGGGCAAATTTCCCGATGATAGTTACGGGAGATTTTAGGAAGGTGACAGGATGATTCCCGAGTATTCTATGGTTGAAAGGCGTGATGACGCAGGTCATCAGGAGATTATTCTACTTTTGGGTTGATTGTGAAACGTATTTTACGAGTTGGATACTCGGTGTAGGAACAAACAGTTTCGATTGTTTTGTCTCGTGGGATGATTACCCTTTTTCGTTGTAATATGATACGTGAGTGTACGAAGCGAGAACTCGAATGTGTGAATACTATATGTGTAACTCTGCATGGAGGCGAAAATGTTCGAGGGAGAAGTGCTTAACTTCTAGTGTTGTTGCGGATCACGGGGACGTGATCCAATCTAAGTGGGGGAGAGTTGTAAGACCCGATTATTTATTGTACATGGAGTAAATATGATGTACATAAGGTGTGTGAATTGTAGTGTAAAAGAAAAGCTTGGAAACCGATCAGACATGTGTGCGCGCCGCGCAGGGCAAAGTGTGTGCGCCGCGCACTGCTTCTGTGCACAGATTCCTGTTTTAATTTAAATTAAACGTGGGGCATTTTGGTCTTTTAATTTGAGGCCAGATTTAAGGCCACTAAAAGGCTGGTTGGAGTCTTTAGTTCACATCCACACCTTATCTTCTTCTCATTCAAGTTTGGAGAGAGAGTAGAGTGAGAAAGTAAGATCTTGAGTGATTCAAGTGAGTTTTTGCTAGATCAAGCTAAATTCTTGGTGTTCTTGCTTCCTAGCATCTCCTTTAGTGTTGTGGTAAGTCTCTAAACCGAGTTTGTGAATTAATTTGTGTTTAGATTAATAATTGAGACTTGCAAGTGTTTAAACCCTAGATTGTATAAGATTGGGGGTTTATGGGTTGATTGAAAGTATAAGAAACCCAATAATGGCAATTTTGGGTTATTTGATGAAATTGCTAGTTGTATGAACTAAAATTGGTTAAGTTCACTAATAAACTTGATTTAACTAGTGGTTTGGGTGTGAGACTTGCAAGTTTAGGGTTTAACCCATTATTAGGTCAAAATGGGTTTGTGGGTAAGATTGGGTCATGAGGACTCAAGGATGACTAACCTAGGATTTCAAAGTGATAATCGGTGTTTATGAGTCTTAAAGGGTTAGTGATGAAATGTCCCGTTCATATTGATTATAAACGTTCCATATTAATTGATTTCGTTGCGAGGTTTTGACCTCTATATGAGACGTTTTTCAAACACTGCATTCGTTTTTAAAACAAACCATAACCTTTATTTTATCAACAAGGTTAACAAGACACCACTTAAGTTATCCAGAAATGATAATCTAACAAATATCACACTTACACACTACCAATACATATTGGTTTACAAATATTAATATGTTACAACAAAATAAATCTCGAATGCAGTTTTAAACAATATTATACAAGCATGCTGACATCAAATCTTGTCCATATAATAGCATGCAACAGTGGAAGCTCTTAATAATCACCTAAGAATAAACATGCTTTAAACATAAAAAAAAATGTTGGTGAGTTATAGGTTTAACCTATATTTATCAAATTGTAATAATAGACCACAAGATTTCATATTTCAATATACATCCCATACATAGAGATAAAAATCATTCATATGGTGAACACCTGGTAACCGACCTTAACAAGATGCATATAGAATATCCCCTATCATTCCGGGACTCCCTTCGGACATGATGAATTCGAAGTACTAAAGCATCCGGTACTTTGGATGGGGATCGTTCGGCCCAATAGATCTATCTTTATGATTCGCGTCAATTAGGGTGTCTGTTCCCTAATTCTTAGATTACCAGACTAAAAAGGGGCATATTCGGTTTAATAATCCAGCCATAGAATGTAGTTTCATTTACTTGTGTCTATTTTGTAAAACATTTATAAAACTGCATGTATTCTCATCATAAAATATTAGATTTTAAAAGTGGGACTATAACTCGCTTTCACAGATTTTTACTTCGTCAGGAAGTAAGACTTGGCCACTGGTCGATTCACGAACCTATAACAAATATGTACATATATATATCAAAGTATGTTCATAATATATTTACAACATTTTTAATACGTTTTGCTGTTTTAAGTTTATTAAGTCAGCTGTCCTCGTTAGTAACCTACAACTAGCTGTCCACAGTTAGATGTACAGAAAATAAAGCAATGTATATTATCTTGAATCAATCCATGACCTCGTGTATACAAGCCTCAGGCTAGATCACAACTCAAAGTATATATAATATTTTGGAATCAACCTCAACCCTCTATAGCTAACTCCAACATTACTGCATATAGAGTGTCTATGGTTGTTCCGAAATATATATATATATATATATATATATATATATATATATATATATATATATATATATATATATATATATATATATATATATATATATATATATATATAAATATATATATGGGTCGATATGATATGTCAAAACATTGTATTCGTGTCTATGGTATCCCAAGATTACATAATATATTAGAATGCATGTATAATACAATATGAGTTAGCTAGGATATGATTAATATAGATTTGTTACCAATTTTCACGTAGCTACAACAAGAAAAATTATCCAATCTTGTTTTACCCATAACTTCTTCGTTTTAAATCCTTTTTGAGTGTTTCAAGTTGCTATGGTTTCATATTGAACTTAAGTTTATGAATCTAAACAGAAAAAGTATAAGTTTATAGTTGGAAATACAGGTTACAAGTTATTTTTGTAAAGGTAGTCATTTCAGTAGAAAGAACGACGTCTAGATGACCATTTTGGAAAACATACTTCCACTTTGAGTTTAACCATGATTTTTGGATATAATTTCATGTTCATAAGAAAAATCATTTTTCCAGAAGAACAACTTTTAAATCAAAGTTTATCATAGTTTTTAATTAACTAACCCAAAACAGCCCGCGGTGTTACTACGTAGCGTATATCCGGTTTTACGGTGTTTTTCGTGTTTCCAGGTTTTAAATCATTAAGTTAGCATATCATATAGATATAGAACATGTGTTTAGTTGATTTTAAAATTCAAGTTAGAAGGATTAACTTTATTTGCGAACAAGTTTAGAATTAACTAAACTATGTTCTAGTGATTACAAGTTTAAATCTTCGAATAAGATAGTTTTATATGTATGAATCGAATGATGTTATGAACATCATTTCTACCTTAATTTTAGTAGTTAAACCTACTGGAAATTAAAAAAATAGATCTAGCTTCAAAGGATCCTTGGATGGCTTGAAAGTTCTTGAAGCAGAATCATGACACGAAAACAAGTTCAAGTAAGATTTCCACTCAAAATAAGATTGTTATAGTTATAGAAATTGAATCAAAGTTTGAATATGAGTATTACCTTGTATTATAAAGATATCTTACTGTGAATAAGAAAGATTTCTTGGGGTTGGATGATCACTTTACAAGATTGGAAGTAAGCTAGCAAACTTGGAAGTTTTCTTGATTTTATGAAACTAGAACTTATAGAATTTATGAAGAACACTTAGAACTTAAAGATAGAACTTGAGAGAGATCAATTAGATGAAGAAAATTGAATAATGAAAGTGTTTGTAGGTGTTTTTGGTCGTTGGTATATGGATTAGATATAAAGGATGTGTAATTTTGTTTACTTGTAAATAAGTCATGAATGATAGAACTTTCCCGGGTGATAACGAATCTCAAAGTCGTAATCATTCAACAATTCAATCTTGTAAGTTGTTTCTGATTAAATATGTATTGAAGACTTTTGTGGTCGGTATATATAATACTTTTGACCCCATATAAGTAGTGCCTCCAAGTCTTTAATGCAAAAACAACCGCGCCTAATTCTAAATCATGCGTCGTATAATTCTGCTCGTGAATCTTCAATTGTCTAGATGCATAAGCAATTACTTTAGTTCGTTGCATTAATACACAACCGAGACCTTGCTTTGAGGCGTCACAATATATCACAAAATCATCATTCCCTTCAGGTAATGACAATATAGGTGTCGTAGTTAACTTTTTCTTTAACAATTGAAACGCTTTTTCTTGTTCATCTTTCCATTCAAATTTCTTCTCTTTATGTGTTAATGCAGTCAAGGGTTTTTCTATTTTAGAAAAGTCTTGGATGAACCTTCTGTAGTAACCAGCCAGTCCTAAAAATTGGCGTATATGCTTCAGAGTTTTCGGTGTTTCCCACTTTTCAACGGTTTTAATCTTTGCTGGATCCACCTGAATACCTTCTTTGTTCACTATGTGACCGAGAAATTGAACTTCTTCCAACCAAAATGCACACTTTGAAAACTTAGCGTACAGTTTTTCCTTTCTTAACAACTCTAGCACTTTTCTCAAATGTTCTTTATGCTCTTGGTAATTCTTTGAGTAAATAAGTATGTCATCGATGAAAATAATGACAAACTTATCAAGGTATGGTCCACACACTCGGTTCATGAGGTCCATGAATACAGCTGGTGCATTGGTCAACCCAAACGGCATAACCATAGACTCGTGATGACCGTAACGCGTCCTAAAAGCAGTCTTTGGAATATCATCCTTCTTCACCCGCATTTGATGATACCCAGAACGTAAATCAATCTTCGAATAAATTGACGAGCCTTGTAGTTGATCAAATAAGTCGTCGATTCTCAGGAGTGGGTAGCGGTTCTTGATGGTAAGTTTGTTCAACTCTCGGTAGTCGATACACAAACTAAATGTACCATTCTTCTTCTTGACAAACAAAACAGGAGCTCCCCATGGTGATGTACTTGGTCGAATGAAACCACGCTATAAAAGATCTTGTAACTGACTTTGTAATTCTTTCATTTTGCTAGGTGCGAGTCTGTATGGAGCATGAGCTATTGGTACAGCTCCTGGTACAAGATCTATTTAAAATTCAACGGATTGATGTTGGGGTAATCCCGGTAATTCTTTCGGAAATACATCGGGAAATTCTTTTGCGACGGGAACATCACTGATGTTCTTTTCTTCAGGTTTAACTTCCTTGATGTGTGCTAGAATGATGTAACAACCTTTTCTTATTAGTTTTTACGCCTTCAAACTACTAATAAGATTTAATTTCGATTTGTTCTTTTCTTCGTACACCATTAAAGGTTTTCCCTTTTCACGCATAATGCGAATCGCATTTTTGTAACAAACGACCTCTGCTCTCACCTTTTTCAACCAGTCCATGCCAATTATTACATCAAAACTCCCTAACTCGACTGGTATTAAATCAATTTTAAACGTTTCATCCCCCAGTTTAATTTCTCTATCCCGACATATATTATCTGCTGAAATTAAATTACCATTTGCTAATTCGAGTAAAAATTTAATATCCAAAGGCATCAATGGGTAACTTAATTTAGCACAAAAATCTCTACTCATATAGCTTCTATCCGCACCCGAATCAAATAAAACATAAGCAGATGTATTGTCAATAAGAAACGTACCCGTAACAAGTTCCGGGTCTTCCTGCGCTTCTGCCGCATTAATATTGAAAACTCTTCCGCGGCCTTGACGATTAGTATTCCCTTGGTTTGGGCAATTTCTAATAATGTGGTCCGATTTTTCACATTTATAACAAACTACGTCGGCATTATTTGTTCTGACCTTATTTATTTCTTTATTTTTGTTGTTCTTTGGTCCGTAAATCTCACATTTTGCCGCGCCATGACCACTTCTCTTACACTTGGTGCAAACTGTTGTGCAAAACACATTCGGATGGTACTCTGCACACCTGAAGCATGGTAGTTTCTGTTGTTTGTTGTTATTGAGGTTGTTGTTGGGATTTTTATTGTTGTTGAAACGGTTGTTGTAGTTTTTGTTGTTGTTGTTGGGACATTTGTTGTAGTTATTATTAGGATTGAGGTTATTGTTGCGATTCTTGTTGTGGTTGTGGTTGTAATTGTTATTGTTGTTGTACTGGTGACTCTTGTCACCATTTTCCTCCTACTTCCTCTTGAGTTGTTTCGTGTTGGCTTCTTTGGCCGCCTGTTCTTTAATTCTCCCCTCAATCTGATTTATGAGTTTATGAGCCATTCGACTTGCCTTCTGTATGGAAGCGCGCTCGTGTGAACTCACATCTTCTTGAATCCTTACTGGTAACCCTTTTACGAACGCGTCGATCTTCTCTTCTTCATCTTCGAACGCTCCCGGACACAATAGGCACAACTCTGTGAATCGTCGTTCATATGTGGTAATGTCGAATCCTTGTGTTCATAACTCTCTAAGTTCTACCTTGAGCTTATTGACTTCGTTTCTAGGATAATACTGCTCGTTCATCAATTGCTTGAATGCCGACCACGGTAGTGCGTAAGCAGCATTTTGTCCTACCTGATACCTGTTCAAGATAGGTGTTCCACCACGTTAACGCAGTACCTGTGAAGGTATGCGTAGCGTACTTAACTTTGTTCTCTTCAGTACACTTACTTATGGCAATCATCGATTCAACCTGCTCGGTCCACCGTTTCAATCCAATTGGTCCTTCGGTTCCATCAAATTCCAAAGGTTTGCAGGCAGTGAATTCTTTGTAGGAGCATCCTACACGATTTCTTGTGGAATTAGTTCCACTGCTAGATCCAGAGTTATTGTTATTTTGCATCGCATCCTGTACTTCGGCTATGTTTGCTGCAAGGAAAACACGGAAGTCTTCTTCGCTCATGTTCAAATTCTGACGAGTCGCCGGTGCCATTTCCTTCAAAAATAGCCCAAAAGAATTGAGTTAATCATATAGAATTTAAGAGTAGTTAATAGTATTTCGTAGCATAATATGAACTTATTTATAAAAGCTTTTTCTTAATATTAGAATTTTATAGTTTTAATTCGGGTAGTACCTACCTGTTAAGTGAAATGTCCAGTTCTTATTGATTAAAAACGTTCCATATTAATTGATTTCGTTGCGAGGTTTTGACCTCTATATGAGACGTTTTTCAAAGACTGCATTCATTTTTAAAACAAACCATAACCTTTATTTCATAAATAAAGGTTTAAAAAGCTTTACGTAGATTATCAAATAATGATAATCTAAAATATCCTGTTTACACACGAGCATTACATAATGGTTTACAATACAAATATGTTACATCGAAATCAGTTTCTTGAATGCAGTTTTTACACAATATCATACAAACATGGACTCTAAATCTTGTCCTTATTTTAGTATGCAACAGCGGAAGCTCTTAGTATTCACCTGAGAATAAACATGCTTTAAACGTCAACAAAAATGTTGGTGAGTTATAGGTTTAACCTATATATATCAAATCGTAACAATAGACCACAAGATTTCATATTTCAATACACATCCCATACATAGAGATAAAAATCATTCATATGGTGAACACCTGGTAACCGACATTAACAAGATGCATATATAAGAATATCCCCATCATTCCGGGACACCCTTCGGATATGATATAAATTTCGAAGTACTAAAGCATCCGGTACTTTGGATGAGGTTTGTTAGGCCCAATAGATCTATCTTTAGGATTCGCGTCAATTAGGGTGTCTGTTCCCTAATTCTTAGATTACCAAACTTAATAAAAAGGGGCATATTCGATTTCGATAATTCAACCATAGAATGTAGTTTCACGTACTTGTGTCTATTTTGTAAATCATTTATAAAACATGCATGTATTCTCATCCCAAAAATATTAGATTTTAAAAGTGGGACTATAACTCACTGTCACAGATTTTTACTTCGTCGGGAAGTAAGACTTGGCCACTGGTTGATTCACGAACCTATAACAATATATACATATATATCAAAGTATGTTCAAAATATATTTACAACACTTTTAATATATTTTGATGTTTTAAGTTTATTAAGTCAGCTGTTCTCGTTAGTAACCTACAACGAGTTGTCCACAGTTAGATGTACAGAAATAAATCGATAAATATTATCTTGAATCAATCCACGACCCAGTGTATACGTATCTCAGTATTGATTACAACTCAAACTATATATATTTTGGAATCAACCTCAATCCTGTATAGCTAACTCTAACATTCACATATAGAGTGTCTATGGTTGTTCCGAAATATATATAGATGTGACGACATGATAGGTCGAAACATTGTATATGTGTCTATGGTATCTCAAGATTACATAATATACAATACAAGTTGATTAAGTTATGGTTGGAATAGATTTGTTACCAATTTTCACGTAGCTAAAATGAGAAAAATTATCCAATCTTGTTTTACCCATAACTTCTTCATTTTAAATCCGTTTTGAGTGAATCAAATTGGTATGGTTTCATATTGAACTCTATTTTATGAATCTAAACAGAAAAAGTATAGGTTTATAGTCGGAAAAATAAGTTACAAGTCATTTTTGTAAAGGTAGTCATTTCAGTCGAAAGAACGACGTCTAGATGACCATTTTAGAAAACATACTTTCACTTTGAGTTTAACCATAATTTTTGGATATAGTTTCATGTTTATAATAAAAATCATTTTCCCAGAATAAAAACTTTTAAATCAAAGTTTATCATAGTTTTTAATTAACTAACCCAAAACAGCCCGCGGTGTTACTACGACGGTGTAAATCCGGTTTTACGGTGTTTTTCGTGTTTCCAGGTTTTAAATCATTAAGTTAGCATATCATATAGATATAGAACATGTGTTTAGTTGATTTTAAAAGTCAAGTTAGAAGGATTAACTTTTATTTGCGAACAAGTTTAGAATTAACTAAACTATGTTCTAGTGATTACAAGTTTAAACCTTCGAATAAGATAGCTTTATATGTATGAATTGAATGATGTTATGAACATCATTACTACCTCAAGTTCCTTGGATAAACCTACTGGAAATGAGAAAAATAGATCTAGCTTCAAAGGATCCTTAGATGGCTTGAAAGTTCTTGAAGCAGAATCATGACACGAAAACAATTTCAAGTAAGATTTCCACTCGAAATAAGATTGTTATAGTTATAGAAATTGAATTAAAGTTTGAATATGATTATTACCTTGTATTAGAAAGATAACCTACTGTAAGTAACAAAGGTTTCTTGATCTTGGATGATTACTTGGAATGGATTTAGAAAACTTGGAAGTAAACTTGCAATCTTGGAAGTATTCTTGATTTTATGAAACTAGAACTTTTGGAATTTATGAAGAACACTTAGAACTTGAAGATAGAACTTGAGAGAGATTAATTAGATGAAGAAAATTGAAGAATGAAAGTGTTTGTAGGTGTTTTTGGTCGTTGGTGTATGGATTAGATATAAAGGATATGTAATTTTGTTTTCATGTAAATAAATCATGAATGATTACTCATATTTTTGTAATTTTATGAGATATTTCATGCTAGTTGCCAAATGATGGTTCCCACATGTGTTAGGTGACTCACATGGGCTGCTAAGAGCTGATCATTGGAGTGTATATACCAATAGTACATACATCTAAAAGCTGTGTATTGTACGAGTACGAATACGGGTGCATACGAGTAGAATTGTTGATGAAACTGAACGAGGATGTAATTTTAAGCATTTTTGTTAAGTAGAAGTATTTTGATAAGTGTCTTGAAGTCTTTCAAAAGTGTATGAATACATATTAAAACACTACATGTATATACATTTTAACTGAGTCGTTAAGTCATCGTTAGTCGTTACATGTAAATGTTGTTTTGAAACCTTTAGGTTAACGATCTTGTTGAATGTTGTTAACCCATTATTTATTATAACAAATGAGATGTTAAATTGTTATATTATCATGATATTATGATATATAATATATCTTAGTATGATATATATACAGTTAAATGTCGTTACAATGATAATCGTTACATATATGTCTCGTTTCGAAATCATTAAGTTAGTAGTCTTATTTTTACATATGTATTTCATTGTTAATACACTTAATAATATATTTACTTATCATTTAACATAATTAACCAAGTGTATCAATATCTTAATATGATTCATATGTACCTAGTAAGACGTTGTTATAACGATAATCGTTATATATATCGTTTTCGAGTTTCTTAAATTAATAGTCTCATTTTTATGTATATAACTCATTGTTAAAATACCTAATGAGATACATACTTATAACAAAATCATGTTAACTATATATATAACCATATATATGTCATCGTATAGTTTTTACAAGTTTTAACGTTCGTGTATCACCGGTCAACTTGGGTGGTCAATTGTCTATATGAGACCTATTTCAATTAATCAAGTCTTAACAAGTTTGATTGCTTAACATGTTGGAAACACTTAATCATGTAAATAACAATTTCATTTAATATATATATAAACATGGAAAAGTTCGGGTCACTACAGTACCTACCCGTTAAATAAATTTCGTCCCGAAATTTTAAGCAGTTGGTGGTGTTGACGTATCTTCTGGAAATAAATGCGGGTATTTCTTCTTCATCTGATCTTCACGCTCCCAGGTGAACTCGGGTCCTCTACGAGCATTCCATCAAACCTTAACAATAGGTATCTTGTTTTGTTTAAGTCTCTTAACCTCACGATCCATTATTTCGACGGGTTCTTCAATGAATTGAAGTTTTTCATTGATTTGAATTTCGTCCAACGGAATAGTGAGATCTTCTTTAGCAAAACATTTCTTAAAATTTGAGACGTGGAAAGTGTTATGTACAGCCGCGAGTTGTTGAGGTAACTCAAGTCGGTAAGCTACTGGTCCGACAATCAATAATCTTGAATGGTCCAATATACCTTGGATTTAATTTCCCTCGTTTACCAAATCGAACAACACCTTTCCAAGGTGCAACCTTAAGCATGACCATCTCTCCAATTTCAAATTCTATATCTTTTCTTTTAATGTCGGCGTAGCTCTTTTGTCGACTTTGGGCGATTTTCAACCGTTGTTGAATTTGGATGATTTTCTCGGTAGTTTCTTGTATTATCTCCGGACCCGTAATCTGTCTATCCCCCACTTCACTCCAACAAATCGGAGACCTGCACTTTCTACCATAAAGTGCTTCAAACGGCGCCATCTCAATGCTTGAATGGTAGCTGTTGTTGTAGGAAAATTCTGCTAACGGTAGATGTCGATCCCAACTGTTTCCGAAATCAATAACACAAGCTCGTAGCATGTCTTCAAGCGTTTGTATCGTCCTTTCACTCTGCCCATCAGTTTGTGGATGATAGGCAGTACTCATGTCTAGACGAGTTCCCAATGCTTGCTGTAATGTCTGCCAGAATCTTGAAATAAATCTGCCATCCCTATCAGAGATAATAGAGATTGGTATTCCATGTCTGGAGACGACTTCCTTCAAATACAGTCGTGCTAACTTCTCCATCTTGTCATCTTCTCTTATTGGCAGGAAGTGTGCTGACTTGGTGAGACGATCAACTATTACCCAAATAGTATCATAACCACTTGCAGTCCTTGGCAATTTAGTAATGAAATCCATGGTAATGTTTTCCCATTTCCATTCCGGGATTTCAGGTTGTTGTAGTAGACCTGATGGTTTCTGATGTTCAGCTTTGACCTTAGAACACGTTAAACATTCTCCTACATATTTAGCAATATCGGCTTTCATACCTGGCCACCAAAAATGTTTCTTAAGATCCTTGTACATCCTCCCCGTTACAGGATGTATTGAGTATCTGGTTTTATGAGCTTCTCTAAATACCATTTCTCTCATATCTCCAAATTTTGGTACCCAAATTCTTTCAGCCCTATACCGGGTTCTGTCTTCCCGAATATTAAGATGCTTCTCCGATCCTTTGGGTATTTCATCCTTTAAATTTCCCTCTTTTAAAACTCCTTGTTACGCCTCCTTTATTTGAGTAGTAAGGTTAGTGTGAATCATTATATTCATAGATTTTACTCGAATGGGTTCTCTGTCCTTTCTGCTCAAGGCGTCGGCTACCACATTTGCCTTCCCCGGGTGGTAATGAATCTCAAAGTCGTAATCATTCAACAATTCAATCCACCTACGCTGCCTCATATTCAGTTGTTTCTGATTAAATATGTGTTGAAGACTTTTGTGATCGGTATATATAATACTTTTGACCCCATATAAGTAGTGCCTCCAAGTCTTTAATGCAAAATCAACCGCGCCTAATTCCAAATCATGCGTCATATAATTTTGCTCGTGAATCTTCAATTGTGTAGACGCATAAGCAATCACCTTCGTCCGTTGCATTAATACACAACGGAGACCTTGCTTTGATGCGTCACAATAAATCACAAAATCATCATTCCCTTCAGGCAATGACAATATAGGTGCCGTAGTTAGCTTTTTCTTCAATAATTGAAACGCCTTCTCTTGTTCATCCTTCCATTCAAATTTCTTCCCTTTATGCGTTAATGCAGTCAAGGGTTTTGCTATTTTGGAGAAATCTTAGATGAATCTTCTGTAGTAACCAGCCAATCCTAAAAATTGACGTATATGCTTCGGAGTTTTTGGGGTTTCCCACTTTTCAACGGTTTCTATCTTTGCCGGGTCCACCTGGATACCTTCTTTGTTCACTATGTGACCGAGGAATTGAACTTCTTCCAACCAAAATGCACACTTTGAAAACTTAGAGTACAGTTTTTCTTTCCTCAATACTTCTAGCACTTTTCTCAAATATTCTTCGTGCTCTTGATCATTCTTTGAGTAAATAAGTTTGTCATCGATGAAAACAATGACAAACTTGTCAAGATATGGCCCACACACTCGGTTCATAAGGTCCATGAACACTGCTGGTGCGTTAGTCAATCCAAACGGCATAACCATAAACTCGTAATGACCATAACGCGTCCTAAAAGCAGTTTTTGGAATATCATCCTCCTTTACTTGCATTTGATGATATCCAGAACGTAAATCGATCTTTGAATAAACTGACGAGCCTTGTAGTTGATCAAATAAGTCGTCAATTCTCGGTAGTGGATAACGGTTTTTGATGGTAAGTTTGTTCAACTCTCTGTAGTCAATACACAACCTAAATGTACCATCCTTCTTCTTGACAAACAAAACAGGAGCTCCCCATGGTGATGTGCTTAGTCGAATGAAACCACGTTCTAATAGTTCTTATAGTTGGCTTTGCAGTTCTTTCATCTCGCTGGGTGCGAGTCTATAAGGAGCACGAGCTATTGGTGCAGCTCCTGGTACAAGATCTATTTGAAATTCAACAGATCGATGTCGAGGTAGTCCCGGTAATTCTTTCGGAAATACATCGGGAAATTCTTTTGCGATGGGAACATCATTGATGCTCTTTTCTTCAGTTTGTACTTTCTCGACGTGTGCTAGAACAGCATAGCAACCTTTTCTTATTAGTTTTTGTGCCTTCAAATTACTAATAAGATGTAACTTCATGTTGCCCTTTTCTCCGTACACCATTAAGGGTTCTTCTTCTTCTCGTACAATGCGAATTGCATTTTTATAACATACGATCTCTGCTTTCACCTTCTTCAGCCAGTCCATGCCAACTATTACATCAAAACTCCCTAACTCTACTGGTATCAAATCAATCTTAAATATTTCGCTACCCAGTTTAATTTCTCGATTCCGGCATATATTATCTACTGAAATTAATTTACCGTTTACTAATTCGAGTAAAAATTTACTATCCAACGGCGTCAATGGACAACTTAATTTAGCACAAAAATCTCTACTCATATAGCTTCTATCCGCACCCGAATCAAATAAAACGTAAGCAGATTTATTGTCAATAAGAAACGTACCTGTAACAAGCTCTGGGTCTTCGTGTGCCTCTGCCGCATTAATATTGAAAACTCTTCCGCGGCCTTGTCCATTCGTGTTCTCCTGGTTCAGGCAATTTCTAATAATGTGGCCTGGTTTTCCACATTTATAACAAACTACATTGGCATAACTTGCTCCGACACTACTTGCTCCGCCATTACTCGTTCTGACACCATTTGTTCCTTTCGTTCTGTTAACCCCTGGTCCGTAGACCTCACACTTCGCCGCGCTATGACCATTTCTTTTACACTTGTTGCAAAATTTGGTGCAGAACCCCGAGTGATACTTTTCACACCTTTGGCATAGCTGCTTCTGATTGTTGTTATTGTTGTGGTTGTTATTGTTGTTGGGATGATTGTTGTAGTTGCTGTAGTTGCTGCTGTTGTTGTTGTTGTTGTTGTTGTTGTTGTTGTTGTTGTTGTTGTTGTTGTTGTTGTTGTTGTTGTTGTTGTTGTTGTTGTTGTTGTTGTTGTTGTTGGGCCATTTGTTGTAGTTGCGATTGATGTTGCGATTGTTGGGATAATTGTTGCGATTATTATTGTAATTGCTGTTGTTGTATTGGTGATTCTTATCACCGTTTTCCTCCCACTTTCTTTTGACTTGCTTCACATTGGCCTCTTCAGCCGTCTGTTCTTTAATTCTTTCCTCAATCTGGTTCACTAGTTTGTGAGCCATTCTACATGCCTGTTGTATGGAGGCGGGCTAGTGTGAACTTATATCTTCTTGGATTCTTTCCGTTAATCCTTTCACAAATGCATCGATCTTCTCTTCCTCATCTTCGAACGCTCCCGAACACAATAGGCACAATTCTGTGAATCGTCTTTCGTATGTGGTAATATCAAATCCTTGGGTTCGTAACCCTCTAAGTTCTGTCTTGAGCTTATTGACCTCGGTTCTGGGACGGTACTTCTCGTTCATCAAGTGCTTGAATGCTAACCACGGTAGTGCGTACGCATCATCTTGTCCCACTTGCTCTAGATAGGTATTCTACCATGTTAACGTAGAACCTGTGAAGGTATGCGTAGCGTACTTCACTTTGTCCTCTTCAGTACACTTACTTATGGAAAACACCGATTCGACCTTCTCGGTCCACCGTTTCAATCCGATCGGTCCTTCGATTCCATCAAATTCCAAAGATTTGCAGGCAGTGAATTCTTTGTAGGTGCATCCTACACGATTTCCTGTATTGCTAGATCCAAGGTTATTGTTGGTATGTAGCACAGCCTGTACTGCGGCTATGTTTGAAGCTAGAAAAGTACGGAATTTCTCTTCATTCATATTCACGGTGTGTCGAGTAGTCGGTGCCATTTCCTTCAAAATAGTCAAATGGAACAAGTTAATCATACAGAATATTAAGAGTAGTTAATAGTATTTCGTAGCATAATATGAACTCATTTATAAAAGCTTTTTCTTCATATTAGCGTTTTATAAGTTTAAATACGGGTAGTACCTACCCGTTAAGTTCATAATTAGTAGCTAATATACAATTCAACTACTATAATTCTATATGAAAAACTGATTATAATAATATTTCGCGTTCAAACTTTTATACAATATTTTACAAACTTACAATACCGCTTATTTTACATAAAGCATGAAATATAGCACACAATAACTTTGATACAAGATAGTTGTGAAGATAATTCTAGCTAGTACACAAGTCGTTCAGCAAAGGCAATAAAGACACGTAATTCATACGTCCAGAAACAAGTCATGCATTCTGGTTTTACTAGGACTACTTCCCATCCTTGGTCTTGTGGAACATAACCGTTATGGCCGTTGATAAGACAGCGTGTTGTAACATCGTCAAAGGGACGAGGGTTACGTAATATCCAACAGTCCCTTAACAATCTAAAAACCTCATTTCTTACCCCAATTATCGACTCTGTCACTTGTGGGAACGTTTTGTTTAATAGTTGTAGCCTGATGTTCTTGTTCTCACTTTGGTGAGAAGCGAACATTACTAAGCCGTAAACATAACATGCTTCTTTATGTTGCATGTTAGCCGCTTTTTCTAAATCACGAAGTCCTATATTCGGATATATTGAGTCAAAATAATTTCTTAACCCGTTGCGTAAAATAGCACTTGGGTTTCCCAATGTGATATCCCCCATCTTTCAAACGAAAGTCTCTTATAAACCAAGACATTCTTGGAACGTTCTTCGAATGTCTTACAAACTGATTTCGCCGTAAATAGTTGTGCCGAAGAATTCTGACTGACTCTAGACAAGATTTCATCAATCATGTCTCCGGGTAGGTCTCTTAAAATATTGGGTTGTCTATCCATTTTGTGTTTTTATACTGTAAAATAGACAAGAGTTAGATTCATAAAAAAAAAATACTTATTAATACAAGCAATTTTTACATATATCATAAAGCATAAGCACACTATATTACATATATTACACCACACGAATACAACTATCTTATTTCGACTCGCTCGTTTCTTCTTCTTCGGTTTTGGTTCCTTTTGCCAAGTTTCTAGGGATATATGATGTTCCCCTAATACGAGCTGTCGTTTTCCACAACGGTTTAGAAAAACCTGGTGGTTTAGAGGTTCCCGGGTCATTGTTACAACTTAAGGGCTTCGGGGGTTGACGATACATATAAAGTTCATCGGGGTTGGAATTAGAATTCTCTATTTTTATGCCCTTTCCCTTATTATTTTCTTTTGCCTTTTTAAATTCAGTTGGGGTAATTTCTATAACATCATCGGAATTCTCGTCGGAATCCGATTCATCGGAGAATTGGTAATCCTCCCAATATTTTGCTTCCTTGGCGGAAACACCATTGACCATAATTAACCTTGGTCGGTTGGTTGAGGATTTTCTTTTACTTAACCGTTTTATTATTTCCCCCACCGGTTCTATTTCCTCCTCCGGTTCCTCCTTTTCCGGTTCTGATTCTTCTTCCGGTTCTGATTCTTCTTCCGGTTCTTCTTCGGGAACTTGTGAATCAGTCCAATATATATTCGACTCTTCTTTATTATTAGGTGAGTCAATGGGAATTGTGTTAGAGGTAGACATCTATCACACAATATAAAACATGTTAAGAGATTAATATATCACATAATATATACATGTTAATAATATATAGTTTCCAACAAAAATGTTAAGCAATCATTTTTAAAGAAAACACGGTCGAAGTCCAGACTCACTAATGCATCTTAACAAACTTGATAAGACACACTAATGCAAATTTTCTGGTTCTCTAAGACCAACGCTCGGATACCAACTGAAATGTCCCGTTCTTATTGATTAAAAACGTTCCATATTAATTGATTTCGTTGCGAGGTTTTGACCTCTATATGAGACGTTTTTCAAAGACTGCATTCATTTTTAAAACAAACCATAACCTTTATTTCATAAATAAAGGTTTAAAAAGCTTTACGTAGATTATCAAATAATGATAATCTAAAATATCCTGTTTACACACGACCATTACATAATGGTTTACAATACAAATATGTTACATCGAAATCAGTTTCTTGAATGCAGTTTTTACACAATATCATACAAACATGGACTCCAAATCTTATCCTGAGAATAAACATGCTTTAAACGTCAACAAAAATGTTGGTGAGTTATATGTTTAACCTATATATATCAAATCGTAACAATAGACCACAAGATTTCATATTTCAATACACATCCCATACATAGAGATAAAAATCATTCATATGGTGAACACCTGGTAACCGACATTAACAAGATGCATATATATAAGAATATCCCCATCATTCCGGGACACCCTTCGGATATGATATAAATTTCGAAGTACTAAAGCATCCGGTACTTTGGATGGGGTTTGTTAGGCCCAATAGATCTATCTTTAGGATTCGTGTCAATTAGGGTGTCTGTTCCCTAATTCTTAGATTACCAGACTTAATAAAAAGGGACATATTCGATTTCGATAATTCAACCATAGAATGTAGTTTCACGTACTTGTGTCTATTTTGTAAATCATTTATAAAACCTGCATGTATTCTCATCCCAAAAATATTAGATTTTAAAAGTGGGACTATAACTCACTTTCACAGATTTTTACTTCGTCGGGAAGTAAGACTTGGCCACTGGTTGATTCACGAACCTATAACAATATATACATATATATCAAAGTATGTTCAAAATATATTTACAACACTTTTAATATATTTTGATGTTTTAAGTTTATTAAGTCAGCTGTCCTCGTTAGTAACCTACAACTAGTTGTCCACAGTTAGATGTACAGAAATAAATCGATAAATATTATCTTGAATCAATCCACGACCCAGTGTATACGTATCTCAGTATTGATCACAACTCAAACTATATATATTTTGGAATCAACCTCAACCCTGTATAGCTAACTCCAACATTCACATATAGAGTGTCTATGGTTGTTCCGAAATATATATAGATGTGTCGACATGATAGGTCGAAACATGGTATACGTGTCTATGGTATCTCAAGATTACATAATATACAATACAAGTTGATTAAGTTATGGTTGGAATAGATTTGTTACCGATTTTCACGTAGCTAAAATGAGAAAAATTATCCAATCTTGTTTTACCCATAACTTCTTCATTTTAAATCCTTTTTGAATGAATCAAATTGCTATGGTTTCATATTGAACTCTATTTTATGAATCTAAACATAAAAAGTATAGGTTTAGAGTCAAAAAAATAAGTTACAAGTCGTTTTTGTAAAGGTAGTCATTTCAGTCGAAAGAACGACGTCTAGATGACCATTTTAGAAAACATACTTCCACTTTGAGTTTAACCATAATTTTTGGATATAGTTTCATGTTCATAATAAAAATCATTTTTCCAGAATAACAACTTTTAAATCAAAGTTTATCATAGTTTTTAATTAACTAACCCAAAACAGCCTGCGGTGTTACTACGACGGCGTAAATCCGGTTTTACGGTGTTTTTCGTGTTTCCAGGTTTTAAATCATTAAGTTAGCATATCATATAGATATAGAACATGTGTTTAGTTGATTTTAAAAGTCAAGTTAGAAGGATTAACTTTTATTTGCGAACAAGTTTAGAATTAACTAAACTATGTTCTAGTGATTACAAGTTTAAACCTTCGAATAAGATAGCTTTATATGTATGAATCGAATGATGTTATGAACATCATTACTACCTCAAGTTCCTTGGATAAACCTACTGGAAATGAGAAAAATAGATCTAGCTTCAAAGGATCCTTGGATGGCTTGAAAGTTCTTGAAGCAGAATCATGACACGAAAAAAAATTTCAAGTAAGATTTCCACTCGAAATAAGATTGTTATAGTTATAGAAATTGAATTAAAGTTTGAATATGATTATTACCTTGTATTAGAAAGATAACCTACTGTAAGTAACAAAGGTTTCTTGATCTTGGATGATTACTTGGAATGGATTTAGAAAACTTGGAAGTAAACTTGCAATCTTGGAAGTATTCTTGATTTTATGAAACTATAACTTTTGGAATTTATGAAGAACACTTAGAACTTGAAGATAGAACTTGAGAGAGATCAATTAGATGAAGAAAATTGAAGAATGAAAGTTTTTGTAGGTGTTTTTGGTCGTTGGTGTATGGATTAGATATAAAGGATATGTAATTTTGTTTTCATGTAAATAAGTCATGAATGATTACTCATATTTTTGTAATTTTATGAGATATTTCATGCTAGTTGCCAAATGTTGGTTCCCACATGTGTTAGGTGACTCACATGGGATGCTAAGAGCTGATCATTGGAGTATATATACCAATAGTACATACATCTAAAAGCTGTGTATTGTACGAGTACGAATACGGGTGCATACGAGTAGAATTGTTGATGAAACTGAACGAGGATGTATTTGTAAGCATTTTTGTTAAGTAGAAGTATTTTGATAAGTGTCTTGAAGTCTTTCAAAAGTGTATGAATACATATTAAAACACTACATGTATATACATTTTAACTGAGTCGTTAAGTCATCGTTAGTCGTTACATGTAAATGTTGTTTTGAAACCTTTAGGTTAACGATCTTGTTGAATGTTGTTAACCCATTGTTTATTATAACAAATGAGATGTTAAATTGTTATATTATCATGATATTATGATATATAATATATCTTAGTATGATATATATACAGTTAAATATCGTTACAATGATAATCGTTACATATATGTCTCGTTTCGAAATCATTAAGTTAGTAGTCTTATTTTTACATATGTATTTCATTGTTAATACACTTAATAATATATTTACTTATCATTTAACATAATTAACCAAGTGTATCAATATCTTAATATGATTCATATGTACCTAGTAAGACGTTGTTATAACGATAATCGTTATATATATCGTTTTCGAGTTTCTTAAATTAATAGTCTCATTTTTATGTATATAACTCATTGTTAAAATACCTAATGAGATACATACTTATAAAAAATCATGTTAACTATATATATAACCATATATATGTCATCGTATAGTTTTTACAAGTTTTAACGTTCGTGAATCACCGGTCAACTTGGGTGGTCAATTGTCTATATGAAACCTATTTCAATTAATCAAGTCTTAACAAGTTTGATTGCTTAACATGTTGGAAACACTTAATCATGTAAATAACAATTTCATTTAATATATATATAAACATGGAAAAGTTCGAGTCACTACATTAAGTTCATACTTAGTAGCTATTATACAATTCAACTACTACGATTCTATATGAAAAACTTATTACAATAATATTTCGTGTTCAAACTTTTATACAATATTTTACAAACATACAATACCACTATTATACATATAGGATGAAATATAGCACATAATAACTTGCTACACGGCAGCTATAAAGGTAATTCTAATTAATACGCAAGTTGTTCAGCAAAGGCAATAAAGACACGTAATTCATAAGTCCAGAAACAGGCCATGCATTCTGGTTTTACTAAAACGACTTCCCATCCTTGATCTTGTAGAAAGTAACCGTTATGACCATTGGCTAGGCAGCATGTTGTAATGTCGTCAAAAGGACGAGGGTTTCGTAATGCCTAACAGCCTCGTAGCAATCTAAAAATGTTATTTCTTACCCCAACTACTGAGTCCGTCACTTGTGGGAATGTTTCATTTAAGAGTTGTAATCCGATATTCTTTTTCTCACTTTGGTGAGAAGAGAACATCACTAACCCATAAGCATAACATGCTTCTTTATGTTGCATGTTAGAAGCTCTTTCTAATTCACGAAATCCTATGTTGGGATATGTTGAGTCAAAACAGGTTCTTAACCCGTAGCGAAAAATTGCATTTGGGTTCCCCGCATTTAACGCTTTAAAGAAAACACGGCGTAACTTACGGTCTCCCCAATGTGATATAACTCACCTATCAAAGGAAAGCCTTTTATAAACTAAGACATTTCTAGAAAGTCTTTCAAATGTTTGACAAGTTAATTTCGCCATAACTAATTGTACTAATGAATTCTGACCGACTCTAGACAAGATTTCATCAATCATATCCTCTGGTAGGTCTTCTAAAATATTCAGTTTTTAACCCTTAACGTCCATTTTGTGTTTTTATAATGTAAAAATAGACGAGGGTTAGATTCATAAAATATAATTAACAAACAATACAAGCAAATTTACATTTATCAAAAAAAATACAAGAAATTTTACATTTATAAAAAGAAAAAAACACAAGCACACTATATTACATATATTACACAACATGATTACAACTCTTTAATCTGACTCACTCGTTTCTTCTTCTTCGAACTTGGTTCGTTTTGCTAATTTCCTAGGGATATATGATGCTCCCCTAATACGAGCTGTCGTTTTCCACAATGGTTTAGAAAAACTTGGTGGTTTAGAGGTTTCCGGGTTATTGTTACATTTTAGGAAATACGGACGTTGCCGATACATATAAAGTTCATCGGGGTTGGAATCAGGTTTCTCTATTTTTATACCTTTTCCCTTATTATTTTCTTTTGCTTTATTAAATTGGGTCGAGGTAATTTCTATAACATCATCGAAATCCTCATCGGGATCCGATTCATCAGAAAATTGGTAATCTTCCCAATATTTTGCTTCCTCAGCGGAAACACCATTGACCATTATTGACTTTGGTCCATTGGTTGAGGATTTTCTTTTATTTAACCGATTTACTGTAGGTATCAATATTTCTTCCTCCGGAACCTCTTCTTCTTCAGGTTCTTCCTCTTCCTGTTCCTCCTCTTCCGGTTCCTCCTCTTTCGGTTCCTCTTCTTCCGGTTCCTCTTCTTCCGGTTCCTCTTCGGGAATTTGTGAATTTTCCCAAAGTATATTCGACTCTTTATTATTATTAGGTGAGTCGATGGAATTTGTACTAGAGGTAGACATCTATCACACAATATCAAACACGTTAAGAGATTAATATATCACATAATATTTATATTTTAATAATATATAGTTTCCAACAAAAAAGTTAAGCAATATCCGGTTTTACTACGACGGCGTATATTCGGTTTTACGGTGTTTTTCGTGTTTTCGGGTTTTAAATCATTAAGTTAGCATATCATATAGATATAGAACATGTGTTTAGTTGATTTTAAAATTCAAGTTAGAAGGATTAACTTTATTTGCGAACAAGTTTAGAATTAACTAAACTATGTTCTAGTGATTACAAGTTTAAATCTTCGAATAAGATAGTTTTATATGTATGAATTGAATGATGTTATGAACATTATTACTACCTTAATTTTAGTAGGTAAACCTACTGGAAATGAGAAAAATAGATCTAGCTTCAAAGGATCCTTGGATGGCTTGAAAGTTCTTGAAGCAGAATCATGACACGAAAACAAGTTCAAGTAAGATTTTCACTCGAAATAAGATTGTTATAGTTATAAAAATTGAATCAAAGTTTGAATATGAGTATTACCTTGTATTAGAAAGATATCTTACTGTAAATAAGAAAAATTTCTTGAGGTTAGATGATCACTTTACAAGATTGGAAGTAAGCTAGCAAACTTGGAAGTATTCTTGATTTTATGAAACTAGAACTTATAGAATTTATGAAGAACACTTAGAACTTGAAGATAGAACTTGAGAGAGATCAATTAGATGAAAAAAATTGAAGAATGAAAGTTTTTTTAGGTATTTTTAGTCGTTGGTATATGGATTAGATATAAAGGATGTGTAATTTTGTTTACTTGTAAATAAGTCATGAATGATTACTAATATTTTTGTAATTTTATGAGATATTTCATGCTAGTTGCCAAATGATGGTTCCCACATGTGTTAGGTGACTCACAAGGGTTTCTAAGAGCTGATCATTGGAGTGTATATACCAATAGTAAATACATTTAGAAGCTGGGTATTGTACGAGTACTAATACGAGTGCATACGAGTAGAATTGTTGATGAAAATGAATGAGGATGTAATTGTAAGCATTTATGTTAAGTAGAAGTACTTTGATAAGTGTCTTGAAGTCTTTCAAAAGTGTATGAATACATATTAAAACACTACATGTATATACATTTTAACTGAGTCGTTAAGTCATCGTTAGTCGTTACATGTAAGTGTTGTTTTGAAACCTTTAGGTTAACGATCTTGTTAAATGTTGTTAACCCATTGTTTATTATATCTAAAGAGATGTTAAATTATTACATTATCATGATATTATGATGTATTAATATATCTTAATATGATATATATATATACAATTAAATGTCGTTACAACGATAATCGTTACATATATGCCTCGTTTCGAAATTCTTAAGTTAGTAGTCTTGTTTTTACATATGTAGTTCATTGTTAATATACTTAATGATATGTTTACTTATCATAATACCATGTTAACTATACATATATCCATATATATGACATCATATAGTTTTTACAAGTTTTAACGTTCGTGAATCACCGGTCAACTTGGGTGGTCAATTGTCTATATGAAACCTATTTCAATTAATCAAGTTTTAACAAGTTTGATTGCTTAACATGTTGGAAACACTTAATCATGTAAATAATAATTTCATTTAATATATATAAACATGGAAAAGTTCGGGTCACTACAGTACCTACGTATGCGGTATATGAGTAAGTGGTTGCAAGTAGGTACATTATATATGTATGTGTATAACTATTGCATTCACTAAGCGTTTTGCTTACCCTCTCGTTGTTTACCTTTTTAGGCTCCGGCATGGATAAGAGCAAAGGTATACGTTTAGATTAGTGGCTCTCGGGAGATTAGATTTTGGAAGTTCGACCAAGATTTGGGTAGTTTAACCCCAAACACCATGCTCAAAGTGTCGTTTGAAATTTAAACTAATGTGGTCGAAACTTATATTTTGTACAAAACTCGTAATTCTGGACGATGTAGGCCCTGTGTCGTAAAAATTGTTTTATTATTGGAACGTGTTATTTTTAACTATTGTAATGTGTTGTGAAAAGCGTTTCGTCTAAAAGTGTCAGGAAGTGAGAGATCTTTAACGCAAAGTTGGAAAATCCGGATAGAGGCTGTCAGGCCTTGTTCGCCTCACGCACCTAAGGGGCTGCGTGCCGCGTACCCCTGCTCTGTAAAAAAAAAAAAAAAAAATTTCCGTTTGTGGTGGGATAACGGGTTGGGTCGTTACAAAGGAAGTAGAAAAAAGTTACTCGTATGAAAAGATAGTTTCGCTACGAGGTGTTAACGATAAGTTGTTTTAAAATTAAACAGTTAACGGTTAGTTAATTAAGTGTTTAAATTAATGAATAAAAAGTAGTGGCAAAAGTTGTAAAAATAATAATGAGAAAAAGTAAAAAAAAAAAAAAAACTCAATTACCAAAATACCCCCAAAGTTGGGGCTATTTACATGTTTGCCACCATGAATAGTACCCATGCTCATGGAATTTAGTATATAGTTATAATTATAATATATATATATATATATATATATATATATATATATATATATATATATATATATATATATATAAGATAAATAAATAAATAAATAATTCTTAGTGTTGGTCTAATGGTACTGATGGGTTATATACACTTCGAGAAGCTCAGATACAAATCAATAATGTGATCGTTCCTTCTACTCAGGGCAATCATGTCAATTTTATGGGCTCTTTATGAAAAATAAAAGTAGACCCTTTTATATACATGTAACCCTAATTTTGAAGATATTACCTATAATCTTATGGAATCGATGCCAGAATATTATAGCTAAACGAGGAGTATTGGATTACACACTATTTGACATTGATTATATTTTCTTTTCTAATTTTTAAATAAATAAATAATAAATGGACCTATGTATGTATAATGGGCCTAGGTATGTAATATTAAGCTATATTTTTTAGCCCTACGGATATTGGGATCTATGCAGGCGCACACCTCGCACCCCCAAATATCCGGCCTTGCTTCTGCTCCTCCTATTAGTTGAAAAAAGATCATCCCTCGTAATATAAAAGTGTCATTTGAGGGTAGGGATCGTTGAGGGGTTTAGATACTGACAGTATTTCCTATTAATATATGGCTGGGGTTAAGTTGTGCTCAATTCAATCATTAGCCATTTGTATCTCTTGGCTAGCACTCGGATTTACACATGGTTAGAGATCTGAAGGATGGGGAGTTCCTTATTATAGCGGCTACGATTTGGATGAAATGGAGAGCATTTTAATGTGCATCCAATTAGGGGTGTTCATCGATTTGGTTAAAACTGTGCAAACTGAAAACCAAATCGAAATCAAATCAAAAAAAATCTAAACTAAATTTGTAAATGGTTTTCGGTTCGGTTTTTGTTTATTAAATTTCTAAATTTGGTTAACCGACAACTGAATATAAAACTGAATTCGATTTAGACATTATTAAATAAATATATTATTTTATTAATATTGTTGTATACATGTGTTAGATATGTGATTTGAATAGATAATTTATCTTTTTAAGTCAAAGTATGTTACTCGCTTTGAATGTCTATTTAAATTATTAATTCATTTTTTTCTAATTGCTTTCTCTCCACATTCTTATACATGTAGGCAATTTAAATCGACTTTCTCTAAGTTATTGATTTTGTTTATTTTCTTGATATATATATATATATATATATATATATATATATATATATATATATATATATATATATATATATATATATATATATATATATATATATATTTATATATATATATCATTATGAGATTTTATATGCTTATATAAGCTAATTGTATTTTTTAAATTTGTATATACACGTTCGATTATATATATTAGTTTATTATGAAATATTACAAAGTTATTACAATAATGTTTGTTCATCTCGTAGGGAAAAAATAAAAAATTAAATTTCAAAGTTAAATTTGATTTTAATCGAAACCAAACCGAATTCAAATTCAGTTTGGTTTCAGTTTCGGTTTTAATATTTGAATTCGCTCTCAGTATGGTTTTCGGTTTGGAGTTTAAAAGTTTCAAAACCAAAAAAAATGAACCGAAAAATCAAAAACCGAACCGATGAACACCCCTACATCCAATGAAGAAAGGTGATTTATTTGATTACATTTGTAGTTTTTTTATTTTTAGATATAAAGGTACAAATTCATTATCGTGGAAATTAAGTTTTTTATAGATATAGAGATACAAAATTCATTAGCGTGAAAAAATTAGTTTACTAACTGTTGTAGTTTATCTTTTGCCCTTTAATAGGGTTTCGTTTTTCATAATAGTTTACTGTTGAAAAAATGATCAATATTAATAAAGAAAATGATAAACGTAGTCCTATGAATTACGTTTAAGCATTCATTATATAAATTAACTACTTTTATGAGCCCGTGCGTTGCACGATAGTTGTACAAATTGGTATTAGATAATGTTAGTATTGATATTTTATCAAATGTATAATACAATTACAATGAAAAAATCATTTATTACTAATAATATTTGTATCAAAAGCATTTACATTGAATACTAACGTGAGCCCGTACATTACTCGACAGTTGTATAAATTAATATTCGATAAAGTTAGTATTAATATTTATTAAATGTATTATTTAATTATAATGAAATAAACCATTATTACTAATAACATTTGTATCGAACACATTTTTATTTAATACTCCCGCGTAGATTAGGAACCAGTTTATTTTGTTTATTTAAAAATCTAAACATAGTAGCCTTTAATTATAAAAATATTAAATTTAATGAATAATAATTAAAACTTGAAGTCGTATGACATTAATATTAATGGATAAGATATTAATCCTTATTATTATATTTATTAAATCATGATTATGATTCTATACGTAATTAAATAGAATATTAGAAAATTTATATACCTTTAAACAATTTTTTAATTATTTGTAATTAAAAATATAAACATAGGATTAAAGATGGGAATGAAGTTTCACAGATATGCATTATAGTAATTCGGTTATAAACATAAATTATGAATCGTATGACATTACACTATTAAGAGTCGTACAATTCATAATATATACATAAATTAAGAGTCCTATGATATTACAATATTAGCCATATTAATTAATTTAAGGAGTTATTATTAATTTATTCAGTTTAATTAAGGAAACAACATGTAAGATTATTTAATTCAGTTTAATTGAGAAATTGACACGTATGTAGTATTAATTCAGATTAATTGAGAAATTGACACGTAAGATTATTGGGACGCGCTTTATAATAATGTATAGATATATTTCATATTTATAATTAATCGTTGCCATAAATAAAACTAATATCAAGATTATATAAAGAAAGTTGATATCGAAAAAGAAATATTCATGCTTTGCAATTAATTTAACAGAATTTTAAAACTTAAATTAAATATGTTCTATCTAAATGTATATCTAAGAGCTACGTTTAGCAGTTTCCTATTAATAATTCAATAAGATTATGATTAGTAACTAATTTATATGAATAATGCTAAATGTAATTTAGTTTAAGCATACAATATATAATTTATTTGATTCCTTGTTTATAACATAATAAAGTGACCATAAATAAATATGACATCAGATTTAAATAAACTAAGTTAATATTAAAAATGAATATTAATACTTTTTAACTAATAACTCGGTTCATAAACCGGTTAATGTTAATATTAATATTAATATTAAGTTTAAAACGTATTTTAAAAGGTTACTTTTAACGTTATTCAATTTATTTTTTTATTTATTTCTACATGATTTCTTTTTCGTTGTGATTACACCATATATTCATACTTCATTCTTACGTTTTCAAAGGATAAATCAATCAAGTAAGAGCAAGTTCTCACATTTTCAATGGATAAATCAATCAAGTAAGAGCAAGTTCTCACGTTTTCAACGGATAAAATAATCAAGTAAGATCAAGTTCTAACTTATAAAAGGCTCGAATATACCTTTCGTTGTTTATTTCTTGTTCGTTTATGGATGTCAATATTATTCTAAGAGCACTAGGAGTCGTGGAGTTTGTTCAACGTCGAGGAAATTCGATGCTGGGAATGGCGAGATCGTCGACTCTGTCACGACTTTAAATCGATGTTTCTCGTCTGCGTTGGAGGCCACCGTCGGGTAAGCGACGTTGGTGATCTGTTTGATTTTCAATATATATCCGATGAATAACGGATATATTGCTTATAATGTACTGAGTTAAATAATCATATAATTCATCTATATAAACACATATATTTTATACACAAACACAACACATTTTTTTCTCAAACAAATACATCATCAAATTTTTTTGACAAAATTTCATTCCTCGTTCCTGAACTTTACATCAACTTTGACTCCCTGTCCTTTTTTTTTTTTTTTTTTTGTGCATCTCTAGTCCCTAATGTATCAGAAATCTACATCCCTCGTCCTCCCGTCTATATTCTGTCTATTTTGTCGTTACCCTCCTATCACGTGCAGAACATGTGAGGGTAATTTTGGAAAAGGTACGAGGAATGTAATTTTTGTGTTTTATTTATTTTTTCTTTTAATAACACCTTCTCTCTCATCACTCAAAAACAATTACAGATTCATCTTTATCACGCACCTTCATCTTCAAACTTATAACTTTCAAACTTAGATATGAATTATTTTAAGACATAAAAATTAAATCCAACTTCAAATTCCACGGCTCGTCATCATCATATGAATCATTCCATATGTGGATTCGATTTTCATCTCCTCTCCGAAATTAAATCCACCAGATTTGGGTTTACAAACCCTTTCAGTCGTCTGATAATGCTAAAAACGAACATATATTTCATAGCATTATTCCTCAAGAAAGACAAGCTTTTAGTTGCAATTGTTCTATTTACAAGAGATATTCGTTTAAATAATAAAAGGTGAAGACAAAAGACAGATTCGACGAATTGAAGACGCAAACGACCAAAAGGCTCAAAAGAATAAAAGACAATCAAAAAGGTTCCAATTATTGATAAGAAACGTCTCGAAATTACAAGAGTACAAGATTCAAAACGCAAAGTACAAGATATTAAATTGTACGCAAGGACGTTCGAAAATCCGGAACCGGGACCAGAGTCAACTCTTAACGCTCTACGCAACGGACTAAAAATTACAAGTTAACTATGTATATAAATATAATATAATATATAATTAATTATATTAATTATATATATATTATATATATATTATTAAAACCGTCGGCAGCAAGAAACTCCAAGGGTGTGAGCTGTAAATATATCTCCGCGACTCGCGGAGTTTGAAGGGCATTTTGCCGCGAGTCGCGGAGCCCTAATTTTCAACCCTGGCTATAAAGCCAACCGAATTCTGATCAAATTTGATATCTTTTTTTTTCTTCCTCTTCATACGTAAATATATTTATATTTATAATTTATATTTTAATTTTAATTATAATTCTAATAATAAGGGTATGTTAGCGAATGTTGTAAGGGTGTAAGTCGAAATTCTGTCCGTGTAACGCTACGCTATTTTTAATCATTGTAAGTTATGTTCAACATTTTTATATTAATGTCTCGTAGCTAAGTTATTATTATGCTTATTTAAAACGAAGTAATCATGATGTTGGGCTAATTACTAAAATTGGGTAATTGGGCTTTGTACCATAATTGGGGTTTGGATAAAAGAACGACACTTGTGGAAACTAGACTATGGGCTATTAATGGGCTTTATATTTGTTTAACTAAATGAAAGTTTGTTAATGTTAATATAAAGATTTACAATTCGGCGTCCCTATAAATTACCATATACACTCGATCGGACACGATGGGCGGGGTATTTATATGTACGAATAATCGTTCATTTAACCGGACACGGGAATGGATTAATAGCCACTAGAATAATTAAAACAGGGGTGAAATTACATTCAAGGGTAATTGGTGTAATTGTTAACAAAGTAGTAAAACCTTGGTTTACACGCAGTCGATAACCTGGTGTATTCATTAAACAAAGTATTAAAACCTTGTTACAATTCGAATCCCCAATTAGTTGGAATATTTATCTTCGGGTATAATAATAATTTGACAAGGACACTTGCAATTTATATTTATGACTGATGGACTGTTATGGACAAAAACCAGACGGACATATTGAATAATCCAGGACAAAGGACAATTAACCCATGGGCATAAAACTAAAATCAACACGTCAAACATCATGATTATGGAAGTTTAAATAAGCATAATTCTTTTATATCATATTTAATTTCCTTTATTTTATATTTAATTGCACTTCTAATTATCGCACTTTTATTTATTGTTATTTAATCGCACTTTTAATTATCGTACTTTTTAATTATCGCAAGTTTATTTTATCGCACTTTTATTATTCGCAATTTCATTATCGTTATTTACTTTACGCTTTAATTTAAGTCTTGTATTTATTTTATATTTTACATTAGGTTTTAACTGCGACTAAAGTCTTAAAATCGACAAACCGGTCATTAAACGGTAAAAACCCCCCTTTATAATAATAATATTACTTATATATATATTTGTATTTTTATAAAAGTAAACTAATATAGCGTTGAGCTTTGTTTAAAGTTTTCCCTGTGGAACGAACCGGACTTACTAAAAACTACACTACTGTACGATTAGGTACACTGCCTATAAGTGTTGTAGCCAGGTTTAAGTATATCCATTCTATAAATAAATAAATATCTTGTGTAAAATTGTATCGTATTTAATAGTGTTTTCCTAGTAAAATAATAACTATTTTATATACACCTCGCTTCGCATCAAGTTATTTTTGGCGCCGCTGCCGGGGACAAACTCTTAAACGCCGGAAGCGCAACGCTAATATAAAAAAAAAAAAGATTTTTAGTTACTTTTATTAAAAATTCGCTTTTGTAAAAATACGTTTTAATTATTCAAAAATATAAAAAGAAAAACAAAAATATATGTATTTTTAAGATTTTGTAAATATTTAAGTTTTATAAGTTTCTTTATTTCTATTTTAGTTTATAAAAATATAAGTTTTATTTTAAAATCGTTTATTTAAATTAAAAACAGAAAACATAAAATAAAAAAAATAAAAAAATAAATTAAAAAATGCGTAAAAACACAAAGCTGTCAACTGAATTCCTGAACCCCGCGACTCGCGGGGTGTTCTTCTTTATTTGCCGCAACTCGCGGAGACCTTCTGACACACGGACAAAACCCTAATCAAGCATTGATTACGGGTTATTTTTAATTATTATTAATTATTAAACCTAATTATAATTATTATTATTATTATTTTTAGTTTTAGTTTTATTTTTACTTTTTATTTATTTAATGTATTTAGTATAAATAAGTTTAATAAAATTATAAAATTAATAGTTTTATTAAATAAATAATATAAAAATAATATTTGTATAAAAATTGTACTTTTTACAACTTTTTGTATATTTTTATATTTTGTACCTTTTTAATCGTTGTAGCGTAATATTTGTATTTTTTAGCTCATATTTAATTTTAAACTTAGTTTTAGCTATAGTTATTTTTACTCCTATATTTTTAGGCTTTGCCGTAGAATTCCTTAAGTGCTTTTTCTTTAGACTAAGATTTAGGTGCTTTAGAATTTTGCGACGCCTTTTTAAGTTTTAGTTTCTTTTTAAGTTATTTCCATTTGGGATTTAGTTTTTTCCTGTAAGCTTTAATATTTTTAGACACCTTTTACTATGTATCAATTATCATTTCAATTAGTAATTTCAATTTGCGATTATAATTTTAAGTTAGTTGTAGTAATAAGGTTAAATTAGTTAAGTATTTTTAAGTTTTTATAAGTTTCTTTTATTTTTCCGTCACCTTTTATTTTTCAATCAGCGACGAACTCTTTGTCTTTCTTATTTCTCGCCATTCTAGTTTTTAGGACTTAGAATTTTATTCTACTTCTTATCTAAATTTCTTAAAATTACGAAAATTTATTTTGAGTGGTTAAATTGATAGACATCAAAATTTTCTGGTTCGTAGTAATAGTTGGATTTGTACGTGGACCGGGTTATTGGAGCCAAACAGTCCTCAATTATATTGAGACCAAACGAATCCTGCCCCTCTGCTGCATCTTTTGGCTATTCGAAACGTGGGCAAAATCAGAAAAGTCTATTGATTGGATAACTTATTATAATTTTTCTTTCTTTTTAAAAACTAATAGGATATTCTGTGAATGCACCGAGCAAGACGTTCATCACCTTTTGTACGTTCACCACCTGTAACTCGATCAAGACATCGTTTAACAAATATAACCGCCGTTGATTTTTCTTTAGAATCGTCATCCAGTAGACCAAGTACTTCAGTTCAAATTTCCGATAATCCATTTTTTGAACCCAACCTCACAATTGAGAATCCAGAAAATATTCAGGAACGGTTCATAGATCCTGAACCATTAAACTTTCCTCCGGAACCACCAATCATTCAAACAGAGATTGTTGAGGAACGAACCATTAAATCTGAAGCATCTAGTGATACCGATTCGACAAATTCAATTATGGAGAATCTGGAACCTTTAAGTATGGAAGACCGAATGAGAGCTAAACGCACTGGCCAAGGTCACGCAATTACTCATCCAGACATTAATGCGCCAGATTATGAAATCAAAGGACAAATTTTACACATGGTGACTAATCAATGCCAATTTAGTGGTGCGCCGAAGGAAGATCCAAATGAACATCTACGTACCTTTAATAGGATCTGCACACTATTTAAAATACGAGAAGTGGAGGATGAACAGATATATCTCATGTTATTTCCCTGGACTTTAAAGGGAGAAGCCAAAGATTGGTTGGAATCGTTACCTGAAGGGGCGATCGATACATGGGACGTTTTAATTGATAAATTTCTTAAACAATTCTTTCCTGCATCTAAAGCCGTAAGACTTCAAGCAGAAATTGTTACGTTCACACAAAAGCCAAATGAAACTCTATATGAGGCGTGGACAAGATATGGAAAGTTGTTAAGAGGATGTCCGCAACATGGTTTAGACACCTGTCAAATAGTACAAATATTCTACCAAGGATGCGACATCACTACAAGAAAAGACATAGATATAGCAGCTGGTGGTTCTATTATGAAGAAAACCGAAACTGATGCTTACAAAATTATTGATAATACTGCTTCCCACTCACATGAGTGGCACCAAGAAAAAGATATCATTAGATCATCTAAAGCAGCTAGAGCCGATTCTAGCCATGACTTAGATTCCATTTCCGCAAAGATAGATGCTTTCGAGAGACGAATGGAAAAGATGACTAAGGATATTCACTCAATACGAATTAGTTGTGAGCAGTGTGGAGGACCACATTTGACAAAAGATTGTCTCAGTATTGAATTAACAATGGAACAAAGAGAGAATATTTCATACATAAACCAAAGGCCTGGAAATAATTATCAGAATAATTATCAACCGCCAAGACCGATTTACAATCAAAACCAGAATTATAACCGAAATATTCCATACAATAACCAACAAGGTCCTAGCAATCAACAAGTATCCAATAATACTTACAATCAGCAAAGACCGAATTTTTAAAACAAACCACCAAAACAAACCGATGATAAAAAGCCGAATTTAGAAGATATGATGACGAAGCTAGTTGAAACTCAAACGCAGTTTTTCACATCTCAAAAACAAACAAATGAACAAAATGCTCAAGCATTTAGAAATCAACAAGCTTCTATTCAAAATCTGGAACAAGAAGTAAGTAACCTAGCAAGGTTAATAGGTGAAAGAAAACCGGGAAGTTTACCTAGTGATACAAATGCTAACCCCCGGAATGAAACAGCTAAAGCTATTACCACAAGAAGTGGTACAACACTTAAACCACCTGAAATACCTGTAACTTCTGATGAAACTATTCCTACTCCACAAGAACCACAACCTGATCAAGATAAGGAAAAAGAACCGGTAGTTGAAAAGGTTAATGAAGATAACACAGTTAAGGATAAACCTTATGTTAAACCATACCAACCACCACTTCCTTATCCGAGTAAAATGAAGAAAGAAAAACTTGAAGCCGAGCAATCCAAATTCTTGGATATGTTTAAACAGATAAATGTAAATCTTCCTTTCATTGATGTGATTTCAGGAATGCCAAGATATGCTAAATTCTTGAAAGATCTAATCACGAATAGAAAGAAAATGGAAGAACTCTCGGCTGTTACTATGAATGCTAATTGTTCAGCAGTGCTATTGAATAAGATACCAGAAAAATTATCTGATCCAGGAAGTTTCACAATTCCATGTTTTCTGGGTAGTCTTAGTTCAATAGAAGCATTGGCAGACTTAGGTGCTAGTATAAATCTAATGCCGTATTCACTATACGCTAAACTAGACCTTGGAGAATTAAAACCAACCAGAATAAGCATACAACTAGCCGATAGATCAATAAAATATCCTAGAGGGATAATGGAGAACATGCTAGTTAAAGTTGGTACTTTAGTATTTCCAGTAGATTTTGTTGTTTTGGACATGGAAGAAGATTCTCAAGTTCCTCTCATATTAGGAAGACCATTCTTAAACACGGCTAAAGCAATGATAGACGTGTTCGGTAAGAAACTGACCCTAAGTATAGAGGATGAGAGTGTTACCTTTTCAGTTGATAGAGCAATGCAACAACCACAATCTGCAGATGATACATGTTATTATATTCAAACTATAGATGCACATGCAGAATTATTAAAAGAATTTCCAGAATTACAAGGAACAGGAGAATGTTCTTTAGGAGAAGGTAATGAACCAATTGATGAAGCTGAAATGTTAGCTACACTTATAGCTAATGGATATGAACCAACAACAGAAGAAATTCAAATGCTAAAAGAAGAAGACAGATATCGATATAAATCATCGATAGAAGAACCTCCGAAATTAGAGTTAAAGCCACTTCCAAACCATTTGGAATACGCTTATTTACATGGTGAATCTGAATTACCTGTAATAATATCGTCTTCTCTTACTGAAAATGAGAAATCACAACTCATTTCTGTGTTGAAAGCTCATAAACCAGCCATTGCATGGAAGATTCATGATATTAAAGGAATAAGTCCTTCGTATTGCACACATAAAATCCTTATGGAAGAAGGTCATAAAACGTATGTGCAACGTCAACGAAGACTAAATCCTAATATGCAAGATGTAGTTAAGAAAGAGATTATTAAACTGCTAGATGCAGGTTTAATTTATCCAATCTCTGATAGTCCATGGGTAAGCCCAGTTCAATGCGTGCCTAAGAAGGGTGGCATGACTGTCATCACAAATGAGAAAAATGAGCTTATTCCTACTAGGACTGTAACAGGATGGCGTGTATGTATTGATTATAGAAAATTAAATGACGCCACCAGAAAAGATCACTTTCCCTTACCTTTCATAGATCAAATGTTGGAAAGATTAGCCGGAAATAGTTACTATTGTTTTCTAGATGGATTTTCCGGATATTTTCAAATTCCAATAGCACCCGAAGATCAAGAGAAAACCACATTCACGTGCCCTTATGGTACTTTTGCTTACAAACGCATGCCATTTGGACTTTGTAACGCCCCTGCAACCTTTCAAAGGTGTATGATGGCGATTTTTCATGACATGATAGAAGAATGCATGGAAGTTTTCATGGATGACTTTTCAGTCTTCGGTGATACATTTAAATCATGTCTAGTTAATCTGGAACGAATGCTAATTAGATGCGAAAAATCAAATCTAGTACTTAATTGGGAGAAATGCCATTTCATGGTTAAAGAAGGCATCGTTCTTGGACATAAAATTTCAAAAGAAGGAATTGAAGTGGATAGAGCTAAAGTAGATGTAATTGCTAAACTTCCACATCCCACCAATGTTAGAGGAGTTAGAAGTTTTCTAGGGCATGCCGGTTTTTACCGACGTTTCATAAAAGATTTTTCTAAAATTGCCACTCCTATGAATAAACTCCTAGAAAAGGATGCGCCATTCATCTTTTCAGATGAGTGTATCAAATCTTTTAATATTCTTAAAGAAAAACTCACTAATGCACCGATCATGATAACACCAAATTGGAATCTACCATTTGAACTAATGTGCGATGCAAGTGATTTTGCAATGGGAGCCGTTTTAGGACAAAGGATTGAAAAACGATTTCAACCTATATATTATGCTAGTAAGACATTACAAGGAGCACAAACGAACTATACAACTACTGAAAAAGAACTCCTTGCTATTGTCTTTGCTTTTGACAAATTTCGATCATATCTAGTTCTAGCAAAAACGGTGGTCTATACCGACCATTCTGCTCTTAGATACCTATTTTCAAAACAAGATGCTAAACCAAGATTAATCCGTTGGATCTTACTCTTACAAGAGTTTGATATTGAAATCCGAGATAAAAAGGGAGCAGAAAATCTCGCCGCTGATCATCTTTCTCGTCTTGAAAATCCCGAATTAGAAGTTCTAAATGAATCGGCCATACAAGACAACTTTCCTGATGAATATCTATTGAAGATAGATTATAAAGAAATCCCATGGTTTGCAGACTATGCAAACTACTTAGTTTGTGGATTCCTTGAAAAAGGATTATCGTACCAAAGACGAAAGAAATTCTTCAGTGATATAAAACACTATTTCTGGGAAGATCCACATCTGTTTAAAAGTTGTCCCGATGGAATAATACGCCGATGTGTATTTGGAGATGAAGCTAGTAAAATTTTAAACCATTGTCACACAGGACCAACAGGAGGGCATTATGGGCCTCAACTAACAGCAAGAAAAGTTTATGAAGCTGGATTCTATTGGCCTACAATTTACAAAGACGCACACCTTCTTTGCAAATCCTGTGATGCATGTCAAAGGACCGGAAAAATAAGTCAACGTGATGAAATGCCACAAAATGTCATCCAAGTATGTGAAGTATTTGACATTTGGGGTATTGACTTTATGGGTCCATTTCCAAAATCTCATAATAATCTATATATACTCGTAGCCATTGATTATGTATCTAAATGGGCGGAAGCACAAGCTCTCCCAACTAACGATGCACGAGTTGTAGTCAACTTTTTAAAACGTCTTTTTGCAAGGTTTGGAACACCGAAAGCTTTAATAAGTGATCGGGGTACTCATTTCTGTAATAATCAACTTGAGAAAGTTCTTAAAAGATATGGAGTAACTCATAAAATCTCCACCGCATATCATCCACAAACAAGTGGACAAGTTGAAAATACCAACCGAGCTTTAAAACGTATTCTAGAGAAAACCGTAGGATCAAATCCGAAGGAATGGTCCATTAAATTGGAGGATGCACTCTGGGCTTTTAGAACAGCCTACAAAACTCCAATTGGAACCACACCTTTTAGACTTGTTTATGGAAAAGCATGTCATCTTCCAGTAGAAATTGAACACAAAGCATTTTGGGCTTTGAAAACATGTAACCTTGATTTACATGAAGCCGGACGTCTACGATTAAGTCAACTAAACGAATTAGAAGAATTAAGACATGAAGCATACGAAAATTCGTTAATCTATAAAGAAAGAACGAAGAAATGGCATGATAAAAGAATCAGAAGTTCAAAAGAATTTAAAGAAGGAGACAAAGTTCTTCTTTTCAATTCACGATTCAAGCTATTTCCTGGAAAATTGAAATCAAGATGGTCTGGACCATTCATAGTCAAAAGAGTTTTCCCATACGGAACAATAGAATTAATAAATTCAAATGGGATTGAATTTAAAGTTAATGGTCACAGAGTTAAACATTACATACATGGTCCGATGGAAGTCGACAACGAAGTTAATCACAATTTCGACACCACAGCTAACTAAGTGTGGGGAGAATCAAGTCTTTAAAGGATAATATGTATTTCTGTTAGAGTTAGATTGTCTGTTTTCGTGTAGTTTTCGAAAATGGAACCCGAATGGTCTTTCCCTAGCAGACCCTAAAGAACTAGTCTTCTCCCCCCATTCTGAATTTTTATTTTTTTAGGTTTTTACGAAATGAAGACTGCCTGCGAACTAAACCATGGTCTAATGCTACACGCTTTGATCACTAAATGTAATAATGACATACTACCGAGCGAATTAGTATCAGTAATCAGAGAAAGAATGGACGGAGTTAGAAAAGGATCCAGATGCGAAGATAATAAGTTACAATTTGGTAAAGGAAAATCAAAATCCGCAGCGAAAAGAAGAGCACGACACCTAGAACGATGTCACAAATGCGGAAAATGGTCACATGGAGGTAAATGTTCAAATAATCAAACCTATTCAAATACCGAATTTGTTACTTTATGCAGAGACGGACCGTTCATATGTTTAGAAGAAAAGACAATGAATGCTCGAGGTTACGCCTATGCAGCCATGGAAAACCAATTAAACCGACTATCTTATGAATATAATAGATCATATAACTAAGAAATCTATTTCACAGGTATGTCTGTACAGTTTTTATTTTTATTTTTATTTTTAACCTTTTGATAATAAACGCTAATTTGTTCGCTAAAAAGTATTAAATTGGTATTAAATAAAATTAGGTTTGGCGACCGAAATTATTGATATCATTCAAAAATTTATTACATCACTGCGAAATTTAACGTTTATTCTTAAGGTATAAATATCTTTAATCAATCAACCCAAAATATTTCAAAAATTCGTCATGAGTTAAATTAGGTCTTGGAACCGAAATTACTTTACCGAAAAGAGGGGCGCATATTTTTGATAATATTTGATTGATTAAAGTGGGATAAAAAGACAAAAAGATTTTTAATTTTATTTTTACCATGTTTTTAAAATTAATATTTAAATCTTAAATTAATATTGTAAACTTTGTAAAAACAATATATTTAAAATTATAAATATTTGAAAAATTAATATAAGTTTGATATGAATTTATGAATTTTTAAATTAAGTTTGGTGTGAATTTTTAATTTTTAAAATATGAAATTTTAATTTTATGCATTTCAAATTTTAAGTTTGGTGTGATTATTTTTTTTTTATTAATTTTGAATTTTATATTTAAGTTGTGTGAATTTAAAAAACAAAAATTTACTTTATCTCATTAAGTTAAGAATATGATTTTTAAAATTCGTCGTAAGTTGAAGACTAGGTCTTTGAACCGAAATTGCTTTACCCGAGGGAGGGACGAGAACTTTTATTATCATTATTTTTAATCTTATTGATTTAAAGTATGCCAAAAACATTGAAAAAACCCAAAAATCTTAGCTTTTAAAACAATCGCTACAAAAAGACAAATTTTAAAATTTTGTCGAGGGACGGACTAGGACATCGATCCGAAACGACCTCGTCCTAAATAACAAGGGAAACAAAATTTTAAAATTAATTTCTTAATTGTTTTATAAGTTAAAGATTATAAAAAAAAAAAAAAAAAAAAAAAAGGGTAAACTCCGCGACTCGCGGAGTTTGCAGTGCAAAACCTCCGCGACTCGCGGAGGGTCCAAAACCCAGAAAAAAAAAATAAAAGAGCTGCTCGATCAGTCACTCCCCCACACACAAACACACTGCATAAACACTCGAAACTGCACCCGAAAACCACCAAAAATCACCCCCAAAAATCTCAATTTTTAACCGTTAATCACCAAATTTTTTGCTAAAATCATGTTGAGAAGGATGATATCTAAGAACTACTCAAGAAAAACGGTAAATTTCTACACCTAAACACCATTTAATTCGAATTTTAGTGTTCTTGAGCTATTTTTCCCCAATTTGATTTTGATGCTTTTTAGTGTAATTAGACTTAAATTGTTTATGTATTATGCTTGTATAACCTAGATTGATGCTGTTTAACATGATTAGAAGCCTTAAACTTCAAATTTTGAATAATCTAGGGTTTGTGTTCTTGAGCAATTTGGGGCTTTTTGATATAAACAGGTTATGGCCGATTTTTGTCATGAATTGTTGTTAAATTGAGTAGTGTAACATGTCTAGGTAGTTAAATGATCCAAACTTTGAGCCTAAACATGATTTTGAGAATTAAAGTGGACTTTTTCAAGTCCAAAATTCATGAACTTGATTTTTGAAAGATAATGCCATTTGAGACTTGTTTATTTGCTAGTAATGATTATTTTGACATGTTATTTGAGTTGAATGCTTATGAACTTGGCGAAAATTTTCGTATATGCTTATTTGAAAAAGTGTAGATTTGATAAAAATGTAAAAATAAGCTTAAGTTTGATATAAATTGATAATGTCATTGTAATTATTTTGATTGATGATTTTGCTGACACTAATGCATATTTGGATGCACAAAATTTGTGTTTGATGTGTTTTGCAGAATGAAAGGGGTGAATCTTCATCCCAAGCCCGCCATGCTCCTGCTGAGAACTTGGAACAACAGGAGGTAGATAACTACTACAAGCAGGATGTACCTCATCCAGTCATGACCTTTTCAGATATGCACTTGGAACAGTTGCACCCGAACCTGCGATTTGACAGACTTTGGATAGATTATCCAAAATATCAACGGGGTTTGCATACTCTTCATTCCAAGGTTGTTGAGGTACCGAGGGTCATAGAATGGGGACCCTTGGAAGCTGTAGAATTGGCCGGGCCAAATAGGGAATTACTTGTACAGAGGTATGGTAATTCTTCTTTTAATGACTGGATATGTTTATTCACCATACGCAGACCTGTATATAAAGTATGGTGTGAAGAGTTGTTATGTAGTATAGAGTTGAATGATCGGGTAGCTAGTTTAACCGATCGTTCTTTTATTAGATTTTTGTTAGGCGGTTCGATGCGCCACATGTCTTTACTGGACATGGCTCAGGCTTTACGTATATATACGCCTGAGGAGTTAGCGTCTGCCGATTGTAGAGGATTGATACTAAACGGTAGAAAGATAGATGAGAATTTTGATACACACGGTGTGTGGAGTCAAATGACAAGCCATCACCGTTTCAAAGGGGGAAACTACTCTTATTTGGATATAGATAGAGCCGAATTAAGAGTAATACATAGGTTTTTAGCTAATTCGATTACACAAAGGGGTAAAAACAAAGAAAAGGTAAATGAACAAGATTTGTTTTACCATATGTGTATTCGAGACCCACAGAGCGCTGTAAGTATACCATATTGTGTGGGTTATTATTTATCAGCTATGGTTCGGGGGATGCGTCCACATAGCATAATAGGAGGTGGTATTTTTATTACTTTGATTGGTGAATATCTCGGTGTGGACATAAGTCGGGGGGGATTATTACTAGAAGAGCCGGAACCCCGCGACACTATAGGTTTAAATGTATACCATGGTGCGAAAGTTTTGAAGCGGCGAAATAACGCCGCAGTACGATACCATGGTAGACATCCACAGGTGGAGAGAAACCAGGAACAAGGTAATGTAGGAGGGGGGAATGAGATGCAAGAAATGCATAGGTTTATAGCTTCTCAGGAATACGAAAATGCTAGACAGAGAGCATTTGAAGATTGGCAAGTTCATCAGAACCAGATCATAGCGCATTGCCAACATATAGGTAGAAACTATATTCCTACACCGAAACCCGTCTTCCCTCCTTGGTCGATAGAGATGCAGCCACCATATCCTACGTATGACCCTGCCGAAGCATTCTATAGCACTTATGGTTATGCGTGGAACCCCTATTGGTACCAATATCATCCTTAGTTTACTTATTTTTTTTTATTTTGTAATTTGTAATTATTGATATGTTTAATACTTTTGTTAATATTGTAATCATTTTTATAATTATCTAACTTTTATTCTTAGATTTTAATAATTTTTGAATGTGGGGTAATATACCAAACTTCAAAAATATGTATATATGTTTGCAGTTTATCTTATGTACACAACAGGGTAAAACAACGCATTTTCAAAGACTGGCATTAAGTTCAGCAAAAGCAACTAATTTTGACGACAAGATGCAAAATATATGTGAAATAACAACAAGACGGGATGAACAAATGATGTGCACCATTTATCATTCAGCAAACAAACGACAATATATTTGGAAACTTTGGTAAAAATTTAATCATTTTCACACAAATCACCCTCAATAATATAAATTGTTACTGATTTCTTGCAAATGAGGGCATTGCAAGATCTTAAGTGTGGGAAGGGATTAAATTCTTTCGGATTTTAAAATTTTTATATTAAACACTTGGTTACCATTAAAAAAACTAGTAAAGCAGTAGTTGTATTAGAATCTAGTGCTCTCTGATAAAAAAGAACAGCCCTAGTCTTATATACTGACTACCCAATTCTAGTAAAATTTTTCAAAATTTTCAATTAAATGAATTCAAAATCATGTTTATACATATTTATGAACGATAAAACTAGGTTTTAACACCGAAATTATTGTTACCTCGGAAAGGACATAAATTGAGAAACAAACTAAAATGTTAAAATTCATTTAAAATGGAATAGAGGACGATAAAAAGGAAAATAAAAGCCAAGTGTGGGAAAATTTATCAAGTTATTTTAAACATATGCCACATATATCTGTAACAAATAACTGAAAATACTTTTGTTTTGAACTAAACTAAACTGTTTTACCCGATGAAAGAAAAGAAGAGATGGATCTACACGATGAATCAATTCCATCATTAAAAGGAAGTAAAGTCTTACGAAAAAGAAACGCGCTTCTTGATTTAGGTCATGAAGTTGTCGTCCAGACCAGCTGTAGGTTGACGAAAAATCTAGAAAAGTCATCACTAAAATCAGCAGGAAATCCACGGACCTCAGCATTAAACAGGGTCGCCAAGTGGTCAGATTTATCCTAACCATGAGAAGGATTTATCTCGTACAATGGGGGGGCACCGTGCAAATTAGCTTGATAAGACTAATGAATCAGATCCCCAGAAAGGATAATCTCCTTAAAGATCAAAAATCAGCTTTTAAGCCTGATATTACTCAATCCTTGAGATTGACCTTAAAGATTGAGAATTACAAACTCATGGAATTCAATGATATCTAAACTCGAGCTTAAACGAGAAAATATTTTGATCAAAATTACAAACCGATTTGTTTTCTGAAAACCCTATTTTCAATGCGTTCATTACCATTGAACGTAAAATCCTAGGAATTCACCTGGAATTCATTAGGTCACCTGAACTAAATCGGGTGTCAACCGTAAGAACGGTGGTTGCATAGCATGGTCAAAGACAGGACCTTGTGCCAGACCGACAAATTATAAGGGTGAGCTTTACTATTGCTCCTACCAAGGATAGTAATTGCGTCCGACACGTTATAGACCATAATCAAAAGCATGTCACGGGACATTGCCTTAAACAGTTGCTTGTTCAACGCTTTCCTTTACAACCGGACGGTAGTTTGCCGAAAGGTAATATACGGAACAAGTAAACTGGACGTGTTGCTTTCCAAATACAAGGTTAGCAAGTGGGTGACACAAAACCGCAAGTTTTGAGCTAAAATTTTCAAATCTGAAACCCACCAAACCCACAAAAATATTTTGCAAACACCGGTAAAGGGTTATTCCGGAAAACTTATCTAGGGTAAAAACTAGATTTAATTTTCAAAAGATCAAATGTTTTCATAAAGATCCAATTTCCTTAATGGATCTAAATTTTTATAGTCATGTGGGACTGTAAACCATATCGTTACTACCATTGTTTATACCGCCGTATAGAAATCACTGATGTACAAAGTGTGAAGAATAAAGAAGTGATTCTAGTATTTCAAGACGATATTGCTTGAGGACAAGCAACGCTCAAGTGTGGGAATATTTGATAATGCTAAAAACGAACATATATTTCATAGCATTATTCCTCAAGAAAGACAAGCTTTTAGTTGCAATTGTTCTATTTACAAGAGATATTCGTTTAAATAATAAAAGGTGAAGACAAAAGACAGATTCGACGAATTGAAGACGCAAACGACCAAAAGGCTCAAAAGAATAAAAGACAATCAAAAAGGTTCCAATTATTGATAAGAAACGTCTCGAAATTACAAGAGTACAAGATTCAAAACGCAAAGTACAAGATATTAAATTGTACGCAAGGACGTTCGAAAATCCGGAACCGGGACCAGAGTCAACTCTTAACGCTCGACGCAACGGACTAAAAATTACAAGTTAACTATGTATATAAATATAATATAATATATAATTAATTATATTAATTATATATATATTATATATATATTATTAAAACCGTCGGCAGCAAGAAACTCCAAGGGTGTGAGCTGTAAATATATCTCCGCGACTCGCGGAGTTTGAAGGGCATTTTGCCGCGAGTCGCGGAGCCCTAATTTTCAACCCTGGCTATAAAGCCAACCGAATTCTGATCAAATTTGATATCTTTTTTTTTCTTCCTCTTCATACGTAAATATATTTATATTTATAATTTATATTTTAATTTTAATTATAATTCTAATAATAAGGGTATGTTAGCGAATGTTGTAAGGGTGTAAGTCGAAATTCTGTCCGTGTAACGCTACGCTATTTTTAATCATTGTAAGTTATGTTCAACCTTTTTATATTAATGTCTCGTAGCTAAGTTATTATTATGCTTATTTAAAACGAAGTAATCATGATGTTGGGCTAATTACTAAAATTGGGTAATTGGGCTTTGTACCATAATTGGGGTTTGGATAAAAGAACGACACTTGTGGAAACTAGACTATGGGCTATTAATGGGCTTTATATTTGTTTAACTAAATGAAAGTTTGTTAATGTTAATATAAAGATTTACAATTGGGCGTCCCTATAAATTACCATATACACTCGATCGGACACGATGGGCGGGGTATTTATATGTACGAATAATCGTTCATTTAACCGGACACGGGAATGGATTAATAGCCACTAGAATAATTAAAACAGGGGTGAAATTACATTCAAGGGTAATTGGTGTAATTGTTAACAAAGTAGTAAAACCTTGGTTTACACGAAGTCGATAACCTGGTGTATTCATTAAACAAAGTATTAAAACCTTGTTACAATTCGAATCCCCAATTAGTTGGAATATTTATCTTCGGGTATAATAATAATTTGACAAGGACACTTGCAATTTATATTTATGACTGATGGACTGTTATGGACAAAAACTAGACGGACATATTGAATAATCCAGGACAAAGGACAATTAACCCATGGGCATAAAACTAAAATCAACACGTCAAACATCATGATTATGGAAGTTTAAATAAGCATAATTCTTTTATATCATATTTAATTTCCTTTATTTTATATTTAATTGCACTTCTAATTATCGCACTTTTATTTATTGTTATTTAATCGCACTTTTAATTATCGTACTTTTTAATTATCGCAAGTTTATTTTATCGCACTTTTATTATTCGCAATTTCATTATCGTTATTTACTTTACGCTTTAATTTAAGTCTTGTATTTATTTTATATTTTACATTAGGTTTTAACTGCGACTAAAGTCTTAAAATCGACAAACCGGTCATTAAACGGTAAAAACCCCCCTTTATAATAATAATATTACTTATATATATATTTGTATTTTTATAAAAGTAAACTAATATAGCGTTGAGCTTTGTTTAAAGTTTTCCCTGTGGAACGAACCGGACTTACTAAAAACTACACTACTGTACGATTAGGTACACTGCCTATAAGTGTTGTAGCAAGGTTTAAGTATATCCATTCTATAAATAAATAAATATCTTGTGTAAAATTGTATCGTATTTAATAGTGTTTTCCTAGTAAAATAATAACTATTTTATATACACCTCGCTTCGCATCATCGTCTGATTCCGTTAAACCAACAACCACTGTCGTCGATTCAAGTTCGGTCCTCTCCGGATCTGTTTACTATTTCCCAGATCCGTGTTTCCAGATCTGTTATTCGTTTCCTTTTTTTGTTCACCTGACTCCAACAAGTGCTATGAACTAGTAAGTGCTTCGCAAACAGGAATAGGTTGAAATGCAATCAGTTTTACACTTTTAAGAAGTCTGGCACCACCACCACCGGTGAACTGGTGAATCATTGGACCTGATTTAATTTATGGTCGCCAGAGAATCCATGAAGTCACCACTGCTACCACCGTCGACGAAAACCTCAAGAGTTGCAGGTTTAATTTTTCAGCAACAACTTTCCATTGATGCCATCAAATTAAATTAGGGTAAGTTGATCGTGTTCTTCATCTAGTTATAGTGTTTATGGATTAATTGATTAGGTATTAATGAAAAGCTTTGAATTATAGTCAACGATTTAAAAAGCTTGAATTATAGTGTTTCTGGATTAATTGAATTATAGTCAACGATTTGTAAAAAGCTTTGATTTGTCTATAATTGTTTCAATTAGGGTTTATATTAATCTGTTGATTAGGTATTAATGAAAAGAAGATGAACGAGAAAAGGAAATATGTAAAATGACGAAACTACCCTCACATGATTTGCACATGACTACACTTAACGTCTGAATTTGACAGAAAGTAGACGGAGGATGAGGGATGTAGATTTCTGATACATTAGGGACGAGAGATGCACAAAAAAATAAAAAAAGGACAGGGAGTCAAAGTTGATGTAAAGTTCAGGGACGAGGAATGAAATTTTGTCAATTTATTTCTCTATATTCCATATATATATATATATATATATATATATATATATATATATATATATATATATATATATATATATATATATATATATATATATATTTGAACCTAAGTAGGTAGATGCATTGATCGCGGAAAAAGAAAGATTGATCGCAGTAAGAGAAGCACACTTGGAGAGATCGGTGAGACGCGGTGAACGAAAAGCCCTGAAAATTGCAGATGCCATATCCAAACACTTAAATCTAGTAGTCGTGTTTTCGGGAGACGATAATGACAAAGACGAGGATGGTGAAGTTGGTGTTGAGTGGCGTTAGTATCTCGAGGTTGCATGATACTTGTTTTAAACTACTTTGAATTAGAATTTTTGAACTTGTTGTGAATTAGAACTTGTGATCTTGTATATATGTATATATATATATATATATATATATATATATATATATATATATATATATATATATATATATATATATATATATATGAACCTAAGTAGGTGGATGCATTGATCGCGGAAAAAGAAAGATTGGCCACAGAAAGAGAAGCACACTTGGAGAGATCGGCGAGACGCGGTGAACGAAAAGCCTAGAAAATTGCAGATGCCATATCTAAACACTTAAATTTAGTGGTTGTGTTTTCGGGAGACGAGGATGGTGAAGTTGGTGTTGAGTGGCGTTAGTATCTCGAGGTTGCATGACACTTGTTTTAAACTACCTTGAATTAGAATTTTTGAACTTGTTGTGAACTAGAACTTGTGTACTTGTTACCAGCTTAGATTTGGTTGTTCGATATCGCTTTAATTGGTGTTCATATTGTCGTTATTGTTAGCTATATTTTTGTTATTGTATTGCGAGAAATCTGGAAAATAGAAGAAAACACAAAAAATGATCCGAAAATTCGTGAAGCTGCAAATACATTTCGGGAAGCTGCAAACAAAATTATGTTGTATATGCATTTACATATTTGTGTGAACATGTTCATGCAACAAGTTAATTGTGACAACACGTCTTGTCTGCACATGTCAACACTATAAGTTCATTGTGCGAATAATTCTTGCATGGATAAATTCAAGCTACAAGTCTATTGTGGGAACTCTATTTGCGTGGACATGTCCACGCGATAGTCTTATTATGAGAAATCTATTTGCGTGAATATGTCCACGCAAAAGTGTAAGTTTCTTTTCTTTTCCATTTTCCTTATAAATCACTTGTAGCGTGGACAATGTCCTCACGCCAAATATCTAGCGTTCCGTGTGTAGGGAGAATACTTTCGCGTGAACATGTCCACGCAAAATATATATTGCCTGCACATGCAGTTAGATTGCGTGGACATATGTGCACGCTAAAGGTCCAACTTGTTGTAGTGACATACTTTTAATCAAAGTAATGTCTTCGACATCTTCGTCGTAGAGTATTTGATGCAAGTGCTTGATATAATAGACAATGATGCAATGGAAAGCGAAAATTAGGCGGAAAGTTTAAACACAGGTCGTTACATAGAATGTGAACATGAAGAAGCACATCTACGTCTTATTACCGACTATTTTGTTGAAGGTTGCAAATACACCGACGATAATTTCAAAATGAGGTTTTTGATAAAACGACATGTTTTTATTATAATTATGGAAGATATTCTCCATTACTCGAAACATCCGCAACCTAAACATTTTAGGTATTTTCATTTAAAAGTTGATGCGCGCGGCGAGTTGAGTACTAAACCATACTTAAAAGTAACTGCCGCTCTACGTCATTTGGCATACGGTGATACACTGGATCTTTTTGACGAGTACTTGTAAATGTCGGAACGAACATGTCGTGAATCAATTATGAACTTCACACATTGTATTATTGATTTATATCGGGCTAGTTATATGCGAGAGCCTATCCGGGATGATACGTTATGATATGAGGCTCATGAAGAAGTTCATGATTTTTCGGGAATGCTCGACAGCATAGATTATATGCATTGGGCATGGGACAATTGTCTCGTTGCATGGAAATGTCAATTTACTCGAGACGATCACAAAGTTTCAACTATTATTCTTGAAGCCGTAGCCTCATATGATAGTTGAATTTGGCATGCTTTCTTTGGGTTGCGGGTTCGAATAACGATTTAAACGTGTTGAACACTAGTAATCTCTTCAACTCAATGCTTAATGAATAAATGGAAGACATCCTTTTTACTGCAATTGGTGTTGAGTACAAAAGAGGATATTATCTTGCCGACGGAATTTACCCCCGGTTGACATCATTTGTTAAGGCGTTTTCAAATGCAAATGATGAAAAACGTACTTACTTTTCGAAGAAACAAGCAGGGGCACACAATGATATTGAGAGGATGTTTGGTATTTTACAAGGGCATTAGCATATACTACAATAATCGGAAAGGGCTTACAGTATCAATGTTATGAAACGGGTTATGTATACGTGCATCATCATACACAATTAAATTGTTGAAGATAACAACTATGTAATTGACGAAAATGATTGGGTTTATGAACCAGTTGCTAATATGCAAACAACTTGGATCGAGAGGTGTGAAGTATACACACGAAGGACGAGAAAATTACGAGATATGGATATGAATGAAGGCTTACGATCTGATTCCTTTGAACAAGTTTGGGCTAATCGTGAAATGTAGACGACGACGTAGTTGTTTGATTTTCTTATATGTTTTTCTTTTAGTATTGTATCTTTTTTTTAAGTATTGTATTTTTTAATGAAATTTTTATTTTATAACATTAATTTATTTTTATTACTTTAATTATAATAAATTATTAATTTATTTGTATTATTCAAACAAATTAAATATTAAATTAAAAATGATTAGACACTGAACGATTTCCCATGTTTTGGCTTCAGTGTTAAATTTCAGTTTCTTGAAAGATACTTAAATTAGACACTGAAAATAGTATGTCGATTCCCAGTGCTCTAAGTTTGTATTTTGTAATCAAAAGATTGTACGTACATTAAAAGATTGTACAATACAAACTTGTAATGTAGTAATAAACTACGTGCAGGTTATGCTGTATTGTAGACATAAGTTTACAGTACAGTACTTGCTTCTTAAAAAACACGCTCACATGCCCAAATTAAATATACTCACAAGAGAACATTTGTGCGTGAATTAATTTCGTAATATTCTCGATAGCATACAAATGTAGCTAGACCGTGTATAAGACCATTTGTAATGGACTCGACCCACGCCCTTGGGATCCTATCTGGCACCCAACCCACGCCCGTTGCAGCCCTATCGCGGTGTTGCTTTTCCCAAAAATGCAGGCGTGTGTTGGCGTGTTGCCATACAAAAGCTCAGGCAACTGGCATTTGTTCCGGGGGATGTGAGTGATTGGAGTTCCCATTGTAGCCGTTGACATGCAATATTAAATATATAAAAGAACTTAATATCTACTCATTTTTGTTACACATACAATTAATCATCTTATTCTTATTTTCCTTTCAAATTATATACTTACTAGTTTATAACCCGCGAATTCGCGAGACTATGCAAATAAATGTTTTATATATTAATTTTTACAAATAACTATGTCAATCATTATAATATCAATATGAAACATATTTTAAATTGTTTATATAGTCAACAGTCTATTATAGTCCAAAACGAAGATGAGAGCCACCGCGCGTTGTCATGGGTTTCTAGGCATGTTTCTTTATGCAGTGTGTAGTTCCAGCTTCATTCCCTCCACCACTTCCTACTCATTTTAAAGTGGTTTCCCATTCTTCAATGAATAAATACAAAATTCAAAAACGTCATTAACACAAAAAAAAATAACTTAGCATTTACCATAAGCATGTAACTTGATTAAATCCCAATCAGTACTGAGAAAAATATAGTACAATTGTACTAAACTCAGCCCAAAAGAAAAAGAAGTTGTTACACTTGGATATTTAAATCTTCTGTAATGATACATAGTTTTGTTAAGTTACCTATAATATGATTTGAATGGTTGTTGCTCATTCGTGTAACTGCATTATTTTTCGTTAAACTCAATCTGCACAAAAAATACGGAATCGAGCCATATTTGAAAAAGACTGGAATACAAATCAACCCTTTTACTCCAATTTGAATTGAGAGGCAAACATAACTACCGAGGACAAACAAAATGTTAAAATATCACGTCACATTGATTCCATATAAATGCACCAATTTGAATTTCAATTGTTTGACTTGGTAAAGTCAAAAAAACAATGCTTTGAGCAATCCATCCATCACTATCAATATACACCTTAATTGTTTCAGACGTATCATGGCTCGCCCTAACAGAGCATACCAGTCTTCATCATCTTTAAGAAGCGTGGCCGAAACATCGGCTTCTTTGAAATACAATACATGTTTGTGCTCGACAGACATATTTTCCTTAAGAAAAGCAAGAAAATTCGATAACCCAAACTGACGCACATCAATATTATACTATACTATATATCTAAAACACATAGGCCAAGTGAATAGTGAAGTCTACAACCTTCACAAATTTACCACAAGCTTTTTATTCTTTATAATTTAACCACACCCTTTACAATATTTAACTTTATAGTTTTTATAAACTTACCACAAACTTTTCACATTCTATAATTTAACCATAAACCTTCTCATTCAGATAAATTCTCCACACAATTTTTACTACCTAATAACTATTATTATTATTATTATTATTATTATTATTATTATTATTATTATTATTATTATTATTATTATTATTATTATTATTATTATTATTAACTCAACCACATGATTTTTCACTTTATTATTGTTTAACTTTTTTCCTTATTACAAATTAACCACGTAATTCATTTTTTAATAACTGTTCTATTGTTATATATATATATATATATATATATATATATATATATATATATATATATATATATATATATATATATATAGTTATTTCCAATTTTATTAAATAGTTTGTACCAGTGGCGGAAGCATAATTTTTTTCACCGGGGGCAATTTTTTTTTTTAAACGTAGCAATTTTTTGGCCAAAAAATGGAGGTTTTTGGGCAAAATATGGAGCTTTTTCAACAAAATTTGAAAGTTTTTGAGCAAAATTTGGATGTTTTTTGACAACATTTGAGCGTTTTTGCGGCAAAATATGTAAGTTTTGGGGTAAAAATTCACTGGGGGCAAAATCAAAAAATTTAAAATTTTTACACGAAAAATTGCAAATCCAATGGGGGGCAGGTGCCCCCCTTGCCGCTACATAAAACCGCCCATGGTTTGTACCAGTCCTTGATGTACGTCTCACTTTATTAATTGAGCATTTGGGTCTTTTCTCTCTAGAAGACGAAAACTAAAACAAAATATGATGAATAATTACTTTCACGCTTATTACAAATCAATCACATAACTATTTTGGGTTGTTTCTCGACAAAACAAAAAATAAAAGAAAAAAAAATGATAAACAGTTACTTTCTCAATAATTAGCTATGTAATTAATGTTAATCAGGGGTGAAGAACCGGCGGAAAGCCAGGTCGTCCAACTAGTTGTACTCTGTTTGCCAACAGGCTGTGTAAGTCTTCACTTCACGATCAAATACACCACTGTAGTTTACCTCCAATATAACAGATAACGGATTCATAGTGAACGATAAAGTGAGTGTTATAAATTAAAAATTGAGAAGTTGTAGAAAATAAGAAGTGTGATTTGATGATAGAAGAATGGTGTATATATAGTAGTAAAAAAGATATAGTCGTTGGAGTTTAAAAAATAGCTGTCGGCATTATTGATATTATTATTTACTATTTAGTTGTTATTATTATTTTACATATACACAATAATATAAAAGAAATTGATATAACACAAAAAATAAAAATAAAATGTCACATCAGCATTCCATTAACAACCTACACCAAACACCCACACCGAAAACCCACACCATCATTACTACACACTAAAAACTCACACATCCTCGTCATCAAAAAAGTGCAAAAAACAATCTATACAAATGGTCTAATAGTTGTCTGCATGCAGGCTATTCAGCTGTAATCACTTCAATCTTCGGATCTTATCAATTTAAATTTATGCTATTTTGATAAAAAAAAAATAATAATAAAATAATATTTGATATTGATCGATATTCATTAAATCGGGACGAAGACTCTAGATTTTCAGCGAATAAATACCATAGTAACTTCGTTGACACTGTATCAACACGTGTTGCTATTAGACTGCTCTTAACCGTGTCTGTAATATCACAGGCAGCTTACACACGTTTTGGTCAAAAAGTGAAAACTGACTGTGATTAGGAAGTGTCAGTTTCTGCTATTTTATAACTGTTGTGTCATTTTCTTGTGTCAAATATTGGTTTGGGTGATGCGGTAAAATCTGATTGAAAATTGTGTGAGAAATAATATATTAATTATAAAAAATATATATTTATTAAATCATGAAAAAATCTGATTGGTTGAAGGAAAAAGTGACATTTTTTGCGTCAATGGCCCAACTGACGTCCCAAACTGACAAAAACTGATGCCCTGTTAAAATTCGTCAATTTTTGTCAGTTTTGACACATGGACTAACGGAAGGTAATTGACGAACGGTTATGAGCAGTCTTACATATCAAAGTATAGTCATCTTAGACAATTCTTATTCATGACATCCTTCTTTTCTAGGCCAGACCGTCACATCAGCTTTCTTTCTCCATTTTCTCCCCGCTTCCTCCCATCACATCAGCTTTCTTTCTCCATTTTCTCACCTCTTCCTCCCATCACATACCACTCACAACCATGACATAATTCTTCAATATCACCTGACCCCACATTTTATTATTATTATTATTATTTTATTATCATTATAACTATAATTATAACTATTTATAATTATATTTCAAATTTTAGTTACTGGGTATATTTTATATTTATAAATGGGACCCAACTCATTTTTAAGCGTACAAAACCAATTTCAACCACGCATTAATATTCATTTTTAAATTGAAAGTGTAGCGAACTAATACTACTAATACTATCATCTTCTTCGCTCAAGCACTTATCCTTTAATACTCCATTTTTGCTCCGGGTAGCATTTACAATTACTCAAGAATAAAATTATACAATATATAAGAAAAAAAGGAACAATATCTCGTGCTCACATATGCGCAGGAATGAAAGAAGTCACGACGAAGTGGGTGAGTACGATCGAGGGCGACCGAGGGTGGGTTGAATGAAATCGGCGCCCTCAAGAGCTAAGAGGTGCGGGCTCGAGGGCGCGCCGATGGGAATGGTCTTATTTAAATAATATTTATACTTCGTACTGAAGGATTAATGTGCAAGGTACAACATATAACTATATGGCCAAATTCATTTGAGCCTTCGGGGTCACACACATATACACCGAGACGTCAAATAAAATATATATATGATGTATATATATTACTCAAGTAATAAAATAGTAAATCGAAATTAATTCATTTACTATTCATATGAATAGTAGATGAAATGAAATTAATTAATTTACTATTCACATTAAAAGCGACATGATAGAAATTATTAATTATAAATTACATAACATACCCCCAAAGTATTTAAGAAATACGACTTTAGAAACGTAAAAGGGAATCAAATATTTGCAAGATTTTGCAATATTTTATTCCACGGACTCGTTTTACAAAAGTCGTTTAACTTATTAGATTTCATATATTACATATATGGATATGGAATATTTCTATAGATGTAGAGATAATGAAACAAATCATCACACACAAACCCACTTGTATAACTCTTCATATTCTCTCATACAAACCAAATTCGATTTATGGAATACACTATTCCATATTAGTACAACTTTTAACAATCATGATGGATGACAACATGATTTTCAATATTAGAATTTTACTCCGATCTCCTTCAGAGTTATACGAAGTATTATATATTGTTTTATTTTAACAATTTGATTATTATAATAAGTTACTTGGGCTTGGACTAGCATCCATTGACGGTTGTTTGAAGTGTAGTGTGGACTATCCTAAGAGACGGTCATATTTTTGATCGTAGGTTTCTCTCCTTCAATCAGTTTCTTCAAGAAAGGTATATCGTTTACTCACTTCGTGAATTACATATTTTGACAATTATTAGTGGTGTAACTGGATCTTTCGGATCGTTAATCATGTGCATGTTTTATTAAATTTAAATATATGAATATTTAATTTTGTAAATGGTTTATAAAATAATAATTGACTATTATTTTAACTATCCGCTACGTTAATCTGATTTAAAAGTACACACGGTTTTCCAACAGTGGTATCCGAGCCGCTTTTACACCATCTTAATTGTTGCGTGATTTTCTTTAGATTTAGCTTTGTGGTGTATTGATAAAAGTCGAAACCTTTTTGGTTTTTAAAGTCAACGCAGTTGATTTAGACTTAACCTAATGATGCACAAATATGATTGAAAGAATATCAATAATTTAAATTGTAGATTTAATTATTATGGCTTGAATATTTATTATAATTGTTGATTGCTGTATTCTATGGTTATACACATGCATTGTAACCATGGACAAGCCATACTTAGTTTTTAATAATGTAGTTATTAAAATTGTGATTGCACACATAGCCCATAATGCCCCGACCTATGTATGATTGTTGTGATTGTTGATTACGGCAATATTAAGTCATATTGATTTATAAGAAAGGCCATTTTGAAGCCAAAGTTGTATTATATTTATTTTTCATTTTCATAGTATTGTATTTAAGTTTATTCTAAATTATAAAAGTATTACATTAGTTATATTTTTCAATTTTAAATAAATGTAATAAGATGAAGATTAAAGATAAAGATGCAACGTGGAGTTTGACTTAGAAGATGGCGAACAGGTCAATTTGACAACGATGACGTTTGTCAAGTTTTCACTTGATTCTTGAATTAAGTGGGATCTACGATATTACCCTTAGTTTGACCTCTTGATCCCATGTCGGCTCATGGGATCAAGCATAGGATTTTTGGGCTAGGCTATATGTGTGTGATGCATGATTGTGTTTTATTTTTGCATTTATATATAATTGTTGATTATAATATATGCTAAATGTTTTTGAAAGGAAACATTAAATAAAATCGGTAACGAGGTTCAAATATTAAAATTGTTGATTTTAAAAAGTTAAACTCTAACGAGTTTAAAGTTAAATAATTTTGAGACTCAAGTTATATATGTTTTTGATGAAAACATTAAATAAAACTCTAAACGAGTTTCAAAGATTAAAATTGATGATTTTATAATAAGTTAAATTCTAACGAGTTTAATGTTAAAATGATTTTTAAAGTCAAATAATATATATGGACGACATCTTTTAAAACTGTTTTAAAACGATACACGTTTGTGTATTTGTTATTTTTATGCTAGAAATTAAATAACAAATTAGATCACAAACATAATCGACATATACAATTGGTTAAAATGTTTTTTAACTAATAGTGTAGCGAATCTTATGTGCATGCATTATTCGTTGACACAAACTTTTTCCAAAATACCCGTCAAATTTAAGTCATGCCATCCAATGAGCTTGCAAACACTCCTCGTTATTTTTTCGATTTAGTGAGACTAGGCTAAATTATAGCCACGAGGTGGATTTTTCGATCTAGTGAGACTAGCGTGAATTTCTACTATTTCCAAATTGGACGGCTTAATCGTATTTACGGTGAGATCTGAGTTTGAGGCAATGATGGGACAAACATGCCATTAGATAATAGTGGTTTGTTGGACTACATATATCTCTAGGTCCCATAAAGATCTAAGAGTTGTACTTGTAATGCAATTGGTACCCGCTACCTACCAATAGACTCCATAACTGCTAGCTGATCAATAGATGTGGCTATGGAACCTCTATGTGGATCTTAGGCTTTTGTAAATTAATGGTTTTTTTAAAATATTATAAAAACTTGGGTAGTTAATTTATTAAAGCTCAATATCGAAAATACTAAATTGAATCTTATATCTGTTGTAGATGTCAAATAATCAAAATGTAAACCAAAACACACTTCCTTCTTTGTTGGAGAAGGATACACTCAATGTTCAAACTTTCTAGACTGGCACTGCAACCTGAGAATTGTTCTCAAGCATAATTGAAAGTTGAATAAAGTTTAGGACCCATATCCTTTCTTCCTGTTGTGGCAGTTGCTGCAGCTCAGAAAAATGATTATCGAATGTAGTTCGATGATCAGGAAGAAATAGGATTGAAGGGTGAAAAAGAATAAGCTGAATACTTTGTGGAAGGAAAATGACAAATCATTTGCTAGGAAAAATATTCCACCTTCCAAGAAGGAAAGCCCAACAAAAGACGCCGAATGTTTCCATTGTGGAAAGGTTGGCAATTGGAGAAGGAAGTTGTCCTATCTTCCAATCTGAGCTGAGAAAAGGCAATGCTGGTGAGACTAGCAAATCAGGTATATTCCATATATAGTTATATACTTCTTCTAGTGATTCCTAGATCTTTGTTAACTGGTTGTGGCCTTCACACCTGTAACAATATGAAGGGAATGAGAAGAAGTAATAGACTGAAGAAAGACACACTGGATTTGCAAGTAGGTAAGGGGGATCAAGCTTTTGTTAAAGCTATTGGTACATCTGAACTTACTTCTCTAAGTGGTCTTATTGTTTTCTTGGAACAATAGAATTATGCTCTCAATACTGCGAGCGACATAGTTTGAAAGATGTTAGTATTGAACTTGCATTTACACACTTAGGTATTTCAGTTTCTAAGGATAATATATTTATCTTAATACCTATCCACGTGATGGTATTTTTGAAATTGATATGCATAGTGTAATTTCAAATGAGAATTCTGTGTATACCTACATCGCCAAAGTCTTCAAGCAAGACTTGAATGAGACCTATCTATGACATTGTCATATTGGTCATATAAAGAAACAATGCATTTCAAAACTCCAATCTAATGGACTTTTGGAATCAATTGACTCTGAGTTATTTGATGTATACGAGTCATGTTTATGTGACAAGATGACAAATGCTTCTTTCTCCGATTTAGGTAAAAGAGCTAAAGATCTTTTAGGACTAATACATACTGTTGTATGTAGCCCTTTAAGAACAATGTATAGATTTAGTTAATTTTACTTCATTACATTTACTGATGAGTACAGTAGCTATGATTATGTTCACTTGCTGAAACATAAACATAAAGCTATTTTAACATTCAAAAGTATTCCAAAATGAAGTAGATAATCAGCTTCGAAAGACCATTAAAGCACTTCGCTCTGATGGAGTAAGTAAGTTTATGAATCGAGAGTTTTTTGACCACCTAAAGAATTGTGGGATTGTCTCATAGTTCACTCCACCTTATACACCACATCACAATGGTGTGTCTGAACGGAGGAATCGAACTTTACTTGATATGGTTCGATCTATGATGAGTCTAACTACTCTACCGATGTATTTTTGGGGTTATGCATTAGAGTCTGCTGCACGCATACTCAATATGGTTCCAACCAAGAAGGTAGACAAGACACCATATGAGTTATGGCATGGAAAGAGTCCTAAGTTATCTTATTTGAAAGTCTGGGGTTGTGAAGCGTATGTGAAATGTGATACTTCAAACAAGTTAGAACCCAGAGGTATCAAATGTCACTTTGTGGGATACCCAAAGGAAACAATGGGTTACTACTTTAACTACCAAGCTGAAAACAATGTGTTTACTGCTCGGTTTGCTGAATTCTTTGAAAGAGATCTTTTCTTACAAGAAGTCAGTGGGAGAAAAGTAGATCTTGAAGAAATTCAAGAATCACAAAGTGACATACCTTCTGAAGGCACTAGCCAACCGCAAGTTGAAGCTGAACATACTGTTGGTGAGCCATAACGTGTTACACCTGCACTTTATAGATCTAGTAGAACTCATCGGCTTATGAGGTTTAATTATTTGATTAATTTAGATAAACCTCAACTAAGGGATTATGATGAACCCTCTAGCTGCGTGAGGCCATATCTGATCCTGAATCTGAAAATGACTAGATTCTATGAATACAGATATGCAGTCCATGAAAGATAATCAAGTATGAGACTTGATTGATCTTCTACCCAATTGTAAGACAATGAGGTAAAAATGGGTCTTCAATGGAAGACTGATATGGACGGTAATGTAAACACTTTTAAAGCTCGATTGGTGACAAAAGGTTATGATGAAAGTTTTTCATCAGTCGCGAGCCTTAAAACAATTAGGGTACTTATTGCCATGGTTACTTTTCATGATAATAAAATATCGCTAATGGATGTCAAAACCGCTTTCCTAAATGGTGACCTAAGCGAGGACGTATATATGGTTCAGCCGGAAGGGTTTATGAATCCTAAGCATCCTAATAAAGTATGCAAGCTTCTAAAATCCATTTATGGATAAAAGCAAGCATCCAGGAGCTAGAATCTTAAGATTAATGAGAAAATCAAAGTATTTAATTTTTCTCAAAACCAAGATAAGCCCTGAGTTTACATTAGAGCTAGTGGGAGCAGAGTAGTCTTCTTGATCTTATATGTTGATGACATATTACTTATTAGAAATAACATTCCAACTTGCAAGATGTCAAGTCTTGGCTTGGAAAATGTATTTCCATAAAGGATCTTGATGAAGCTACTTATATTATTGGAATGAGGATCTATACAATAGATCCAATTTTTTTATTGGTTTGAATCAAAGTACATACATTATCTTGCAGAGATTTAGCATGCAAAACTCCAAGCATGGAGCTTTGCCAATGCAAAAAGGCATAATCGTGAGAAAGTCTCAAAAGTCCTATCACAACAGATGAGATGAGACAAATGCAATGTATCACATATGCTTCGGCTATATGATCCATTATGTATGCCATGATATGTACTATACTCGATGTTTTGTTAGTTTTGAGTTTGACGAGTCATTGTCAACATAATCCAGGTGAAGTACATTGGATTTTTGTTAAGAATATTCTTTAGTATTTGCATAGTACTAATGATATATTCTTGGTTTACGGTGGTTTGGAAGAAGAGTTAAGTATTAAGTTTTATACTGATTCTAGTTTCCAAACTGATCAAGATGATTCTCGATCCAGTCACGTTGTTTCTTTGTCATGATGGGCAAGATAGTTGATTGGAAGAGCTCTAGGTAGAGCACTATTGAACAATCTACAACAAAAGCAGAATACATTGTTGACTGAGAAGCTGCTCAGAAAGCTGTCTGGATAAGGAAGTTTGTTATTATACTCAGAGTAGTACACAACATTTAATCTTCTATAATATGTACTGTGATAGTTCGAGTGTTAATATACTTTTGAAAGTATCACATGTACATAAAAGTATCCGGCACATTCTTCAAAAGTTTGACTACATTCATTAAGTCATTAAGAGGAATGATATTAGTATTCTTAAAGGTTCATACAAATGATAATGTGGCTGACCCGTTCATAAAGCCCATGATGCACAACAAGCATGATGATCATTCTAGTAATACTGGACTTCGTTATGCTGCTGATCTTTTTCATTTGTAATTTAGTATTTGGATATTTTTGGAATATTAAGCAGTTTTATATTAATGAATTGATATATAGTTGGTATGATCGTTTTCATTTATATCACTGTGTTGTATATTAGCATGTTTAATCCATGAATAATTGTTGATTATTCAAAATCTCCATAATCGGTCATGTAATGGGAATAACATGAATTAAGATTAATGTGAAATTTTGGTTATATTCATTGATGATGAATAGTTAACTTGTTGAGACCAAAATTCATATGTATTCATTGATGATGAATATTGGAATGACCCAACCATGAGATGTCACTACATGGATCGTAGTCAGTAGTAAATCTTTTAGTGATTATGTTTTTGTGTCCTTAGACTTGAGATGCACGTCCGTCTTGATGAGTGTAGCATTGTACTTTGATATGGTTAAACACTGTCCTGAATAAGGCTGTTATAAAGGCCATTATTAGGTATAATGTAATGCTCGTGATAGACACGTGTATGCAATATAGGATTTGTTCCTCTAAAATGTTCGGAGTTAGATACTTTTTGAGCTCCTCGATGAATGAATAAGATATTTGTGTGGCCGCACCCAGATGTAATTAAGATGATACTTAATTAATTTGGTGATCTAATTCAGTTCTAAGATCGAGAAACAAAATTGTTAAACAAATGAGAATGACCGATGATCCATATCTCAAGCTTAACTAAAGTATCTGAAACAAAAGGACGAATGACATTTAAAACTTACCATAAACAGTTTCGAGAAACTACCCTCACATGAATTTGGGGACAATGACGTGTTGCTAGACGCTTACCATTGTTTGTATAGTTACTTGGTGTTGTGCCATGCACAAGTGGGAGTCTGAAGGATTAATGTGCAAGGTACAACATATAACTATATGGCCAAATTCATTTGAGCCTTCGGAGTCACACACATATACACCGAGACGTCAAATAAAATATATATATATATGATGTATATATATTACTCAAGTAATAAAATAGTAAATCGAAATTAATTCATTTACTATTCATATGAATAGTAAATGAAACAAAATTAATTAATTTACTATTCACATGAAAGCGACATGATAGAAATTATTAATTATAAGTTACATAACATACCCTTAAAGTATTTAAGAAATATGACTTTAGAAACGTAAAAGGGAATCAAATATTTGCAAGATTTTTCAATATTTTTGCAATATTTTATAAAAGTCGTTTAACTTATTAGATTTCATATATTACATATATGGATATGGAATATTTCTATAGATGTAGAGATAATGAAAGAAATCATATCACACACAAACTCACTTGTATAACTCTTCATATTCTCTCAAACAAACCAAATTCGATTTATGGAATACACTATTCCATATTAGTACAACTTTTAACAATCATGATGGATGACAACATGATTTTCAAGATTAGACTTTTACTCCAATCTCCTTCAGAGTTATACGAAGAATTATATATTGTTTTATTTTAACAATTTGATTATTATAATAAGTTACTTGGGCTTGGACTAGCATCCATTGACGGTTGTTTGAAGTGTAGTGTGGACTATCCTAAGAGACGGTCATATTTTTGATCGTAGGTTTCTCTCCTTCAATCAGTTTCTTCAAGAAAGGTATATCGTTTACTCACTTTGTGAATTACATATTTTGACAATTATTATTGGTGTAACTGGATCTTTGGGATCGTTAATCATGTGCATGTTTTATTAAATTTAAATATATGAATATTTAATTTTGTAAATGGTTTATAAAATAATAATTGACTATTATTTTAACTATCCGCTGCGTTAATCTGATTTAAAAGTACACACGGTTTTCTAACACTTACTTCATTCACGTATTAAAATAAAATTAAATAATTGTTGAGTCAGAAACGCATTTGATTGAAAGATCTTATAATATTTACTACAATAATTAATTTGTACCTTATTAAAATCAAATACGTTAAATATATGCATCAATACACCTAAATCTAACCAATGAGCAACAACATATTATGGAATTACTTGATAAACACCAAATGAAACTAAGACCGATTGTATCGGTGGGCAAGTGACGGGGTCACTTGCCTTATTGGACAAAAGAAACGCCACTCACCTCCAGTAATCGAACATCACTTTCGACGTTACTTTGGCGTCCGGGATTAAGTGACGAGGCATGTCACGGCTGTTTCTTGTATTTTTTTTTATTAATTTAAAAATATTATTTTTATCCCCTTTTAATACCTAACCCAATTATATTTTGACACATCATCATAATACTCGTAACTAACACAAAAAAAAAAACACCACCACTACTCCACTCAAAAAAGAAACTCGTCCTAGTCATCCAAAAAGTGCAAAAAGACAAGTGACACCAAAGTGACACCGCTCACCGTTACGAATGGTCTAAGGGGTGTTTGAATTCACGTTTGCAATTGGATTATTTGATTATTCCATTTTGAAATCACAAATAATCTATTCCCAAGTGTTTGGCAAATAAAAATCAAAAATTGTTATAATTTTGTAGGCTTATAACTTTCTTTAGTGGCCTGGTTCTTGACTGTAGACTACTAATAAGTATATAGAGGGAATATGAGAGAAGTAGGTGTTTTATATATGTTTTTGGTGTGCACCTTATGTGCTCATAACATACATATATATACACTAAAAAAAACTACTATACAATTTTTATAATAATAATAAAATTAGCATCCATGACTTTTATAACACTCCCCCTTGGATGACAATTTTATTATAGAATAACTAGTACTGCCTCGTTAAAAACCTTGCTAAAGAAAATCCATTGGGATGAAACTTTAGCTGAGGGAAAAAGAGTGCAGCATAGAGTTGACTCCCCCTCAAGTAGGCAACGCCTGAATTGTTACATCTTCTGAACATGCCTCATGCCAATATTATGAACGTGTGTTCTGAAAATAGCAGTTGAAAGTGCTTTGGTGAAAAGGTCAGCAGAGTTTTTGCTGGACTGAACATATCTCATTTCAATCTGGTTGTCCTTAATGGGATTTTGAGTGTATGAGAAGAATCTAGGAGGTATGTGTTTTGTTCGGTCACTTTTGATATACCCTTCTTTCATCTGTGCTATGCAAGCAGCATTATCTTCATATATAGTTGTTGGACTTTTATCACGTTCTAGTCCACAAGAATCAGTAATGAGTTGTGTCATTGATCTCAACCAAAAACATTCCCGAGTAGCTTCGTGTAATGCAATCACTTCGGCATGATTTGATGATGTTGCAACAAGTGTTTGTTTTTTAGAACGCCATGATATTGCGGTACCTCCATTTAGGAATACATATCCATTTTGAGATTTAGCTTTATGTGAATCAGATAAATAACCTGCATCTGCATAACCAACCAAATCTTGTTTTGATTCGTTAGAATAAAATAATCCTAAATTAGTAGTTCCTCGAAGGTATCGAAATATGTGTTTGATCCCATTCCAGTGTCTTTTGGTAGGAGCTGAGCTGAACCTTGCCAACAAATTAACTGCAAAAGAAATGTCAGGTCTTGTACAATTTGTAAGATACATAAGAGCTCCAATTGCACTAAGATATGGCACTTCTGGTCCCAGGATATCTTCATGATCTTCACAGGGACGAAATGGATCAGTGTCAACATTAAGTGATCTAACAACCATAGGAGTACTTAATGGTTTTGCCTTGTCCATATTAAAACATTTTAAAATCTTTTCAGTATATGTTATTTGATGTACAAGTAAACCATTAGGCATATGTTCAATTTGTAAACCAAGGCAATACTTGGTTTTTCCAAGATCTTTCATTTCAAATTCTTTCTTTAGAAGTTGAATGGCTTCATGGATCTCTTTATTTGTTCCTATGATGTTAAGATCATCAACATAAACAGCTATGATCACATATCCGGATGTTGTTTTCTTATTGAAAACACATGGGCAAATAAGATTATTGGTATACCCTTTTCTTATCAAGTAATCACTTAATCATTTATACCACATGCGACCCGATTGTTTCAACTCATATAAAGACCTTTGTAACTTAATTGAGTACATTTCTTTGGGTTTTGCATTGGTTGCTTCTGATACCTTAAATCCTTCAGGTATCTTCATATATATATATATATCACTATCAAGTGATCCATAAAGATAAGCAGTCACAACATTCATGAGATGCATTTCTAAATTTTTAGAAACTGCCAGGCTGATTAAGTATCTAAAAGTAATTGCTTCCATAACAGGAGAATAAGTTTCCTCATAATCAATTCCTGGTCTTTGAGAAAAACCTTGAGCTACAAGTCTAGCTTTATACCTTGTAACTTCATTTTTCTCATTTCTTTTTTGTACAAAAACCCATATATATCCCACAGGTTTCACATCTTTAGGTGTGAGAATGATAGATCCGAAAACTTTTCTTTTATTGAGCGATTCAAATTCAGCTCGTATTGCTCCTTTCCAATGATCCCAATCATGTCTATTTTGACATTCCATGACAGATTTTGGTTTTGGATCATCATCATCATTCATGATGTCATATGCAACATTATATGAAAATATCTCATCAAGATTTTTCATTTCATTTCGGTTCCATAATATTTTTGAATGTGCATAATTGATTGAAAATTCCGTATTGACATGATCAATCTCCTCTGCAGAAGGAGTATTGATTTGTAGTTCTTCTTGAACACTTTCTTTTATCTTATTATCAGCTGATTTTCTTTTTCGAGGATTTTTATCTTTGGAACCAATTGGTCTCCCACGTTTCTGGCGTGGCAAAGACTCAAGAATGATATTATTGCCAGTTTTTGGAATTTCAATTCGAGCTGGAGCATTTGCTGCTAGTATATATGATTTAGTAACTCTTTTTGTATCTGTAAATGCATCAGGCAATTTATTCGCAAGTTCTTGCATATACATTATTTTTTGAACTTCGGTCTCGCATTCTTTTGTGCGAGGATCAAGATACATTAATTGAGGTTCACACCATGAAACATCATTTTCTTTATTTTTTATTTCTCCCCCTAATCTAGGGAATAATGTTTCATTAAAGTGACAATCAGCAAAACGTGCTGTAAAAACATCACCCGTCATGGGTTCAATATATCTTATTATTGAAGATGTTTCATATCCAACATATATTCCCATCCTTCTTTGAGGACCCATTTTAGTGCGTTGTGGTGGTGCGATAGGGACAAACCGCACAACCAAATGTTCTAAGGTGGGAAATATTTGGCTGATGGCCAAAAGCAAGTTGCAAGGGAGAATATGTATGACTTACGCTTGGTCTAATGCGAATCAATGATGCAGCATGCAAAATTGCATGGCCCCATACAGATACTGGGAGTTTTGTTCGCATTATCAATGGTCTAGCTATTAGCTGCAATCGTTTAATTAATGATTCAGCTAAACCATTTTGTGTATGCACATGGGCAACGGGATGTTCAACAATAATCCCAATAGACATGCAAAAGTTATTAAATGCTTGAGACGTAAACTCACCGGCATTATCTAGTCTCACCCTTTTAATAGTATAATCAGGGAAATGTGCTCTCAATTTAATAATTTGAGCAAGAAATTTTGCAAATGCCATATTTCGACTTGATAATAGACAAACATGAGACCATCTACTAGATGCGTCTATTAGAACCATAAAATATCTAAATGGTCCACATGGTGGATGAATTGGTCCACATATATCACCTTGAATTCTTTCAAGAAACATTGGTGATTCTTTTTCAACCTTAAGAGGTGATGGTCTTATTATCAACTTTCCAAGTGAGCATGATGTACATGGGATAAGTGCATCATGAGGGATCCTTTGATCTGCCAATGGATGTCCATGTGTATTTGTATTATTCTTTTCATCATTGTTGATCCTGGGTGGCCTAATCTCTCATGCCACAAACTGATCATTACAGGATCACATGATTTTTCTTTAACTACCACATTTACTTCAGGTACATTTATATGTGTATAATGTAAACCAGAATGAAGTCTTGGTAGTTTTTCAATTACACGATTCTTATCAGTGATACTTAAATATTTTTCATTTTCTGTTGTCACTGACTGATAATCATATCCATTTTGGTATATGTCAGAGAAACTTAACAAATTTCTCTTTGACATGGGAGAAAATAAGGCATTATTTATCAGAAAATTCGTACCATTTGGTAACATGAATTTTGCCTTTCCCATTCCTTTTATTAAGTCCACAGGACCTGATATAGTATGTATAGTTCCTTCCGTTGCTTTCAAGTCTGTGAAATATTTTTTAGATTTGAGTATGGTGTGAGTGGCACCACTGTTTGCAATACAAATATCTCCACCATTTGACTGATTTTTTACTCCAGCAGTATACATCATGAACTTCAAAAAAAAAATGAGAAACAAATAATGAGTACATAATTCATCAATATATTACATTCAAAACATGTTACAAACGATAGCACATAATAAGGAAATATGTAGTAAACTAGATATGGTGTAGATTGAAAATCTACAACCATTTATTTAGCGAAAACATATAATAGGATATATATATATATATATATATATATATATATATATATATATATATATATATATATATATATATATATATATATATATATATATTAGAAATTTATTCATTAAAGTAGTCACAAGTTGGCTCAGTGATTTTTGTATCAAGGTCATCCACAAGATTTGCTTCTTTTCGTTTTCCTTTTAGGGATTCTTGATACCGATTAACAAAATGCTGATTTGTTCGGCAGTTTTTAGACCAGTGGCCAATTTTACCACATCGGTAACAAGAATCTTCAACATTCTTTGAAGAGCCTTCTTCAACATTGTGATTTGTGGGATTGTATGGTGTTTGAATTTTATAATTTTGTGGATTATTATTTCTTTGTCCACGACCACGACCACCACGACCACGACCACCACCACGACCATTACCATAAGGGTGATTTCGAACATAGTTATGATTTTTATTATTGTTATGGTAATTTCCATGATGATGGTTTTGGCCAATATGGCCACGACCTTGTCCACGCCCTCGTCCATGTGCATTTCTTCTTTTATTATTATTATTGTTAATAGCATTAGCTTCAGGAAGTACCGGTAGGACGAGATTCTTGATTTTTCATCAGTAATTCTTTATTAACTTCTGCAATTAAGAGATAAGTTTGAAGTTTGGAAAAAGTTTTATAATTCTGCAATCTTAAATTTTCTTGCACAGTTATGTTTGCAGAATATATTGTGGAGAAAGTTTTCTCTATCATATCAGCATCACTTATTTCTTGACTACAGAATTGAAGCTTTGAATGGATCTTGAACATGGCCGAGCTGTATTCACTTACCTTTTTGAAATCTTGGAACCTTAGATTTCTCCATTCTTCCTTCGCAGCTGTGAGTAATATTTCCTTTTGATTATCGAATCTACTCTTGATACTTTCCCATAAAACATGTGGATCTTTGATAGTGAGAAACATATGTTTTAAAGTGGTATCAATATGTTTGCGAATAAAAGCAATTGATTTTAATTTATCTTGATCGGAACAAGTATTATTTTCTTTTAAAGTTTCTAGAATACCCAATGATCCAAGATTTATTTCTACGTCCATAACCCATGATGTGTAGTTTGTTCCCGATACGTCTAAGGCGTCAAACTCAAGCTTTGATAAGTTTGACATTTTCTATTTTCAGAAAGATGAACAACATAAATCATAATCATAATCATAATCAATTTTTTTTTCATAGACAAATAACAACATGAAATTAGAATTAGTTTAGATTCATAAGTAGCAAACAAAGGAATAATGGTATGATTATAAATAATAAAACCATAAGGGAAGGATAGAATATAGGTTCATATTATATTATTAATAATATTATTATAATATATATTAAGTTATAATATATATTATTATAATATATTTTTCTTATTTTAACTTTTAAGATTTACTTTTAATAAAAATACAAACTACTTTTTCTTATTTTAACTTTTAAGATTTACTTTTAATAAAAATACAAACTACTTTTTCTTATTTTAACTTTTAAGATTTACTTTTAATAAAAATACAAACTACTTTTTTATTTTAACTTTTAAGATTTACTTTTAATAAAAATACAAACTACTTTTTTTATTTTAACTTTTAAGATTTACTTTTAATAAAAATACAAACTACTTTTTCTTATTTTAACTTTTAAGATTTACTTTTAATAAAAATACAAACTACTTTTTTATTTTAACTTTTAAGATTTACTTTTAATAAAAATACAAACTACTTTTTCTATTTTAACTTTTAAGATTATAAATTTAAGAATAAACATTAGTATGCATGAAATAAATAATGATTAATTGCATAAGTAATCATAAATGTTAGATAACATATAAAGACCCCATCGTATTCGTATTGATCGGAATTAATCTCGACCCATGGTACCGTGTTGTCAAATGACGTGTTGCGTACATAAAGTACCATGTTGTCAAATGACGTGTTGCGTACAATCATGAGGTCTTATTAACATAAATATAAATGTTAGTGAAGTTAATAAGAGTTAGATTACAGAAAATATAATTCAGGCGGTATAACCGACCATATATAACTTAAATAACATAAATATAAATGTTAGTGAAGTTAATAAGAGTTAGATTACAGAAAATATAATTCAGGCGGTATAACCGACCATATATAACTTAACATAAATATAAATGTTAGTGAAGTTAATAAAAGTTAGATTACAGAAATATAATTCAGGCGGTATAACCGACCATATATAACTTAAATAACATAAATATAAATGTTAGTGAAGTTAATAAAAGCTAGATAATTTCTTACCTTGATTAGTGACGTGTGCTTGCTTAGATAAACCTTGATTATACGGAGCAGTTCGTGCTGATAACGTGTTATAATTTTGTAGGCTTATAACTTCCTTTAGTGGCCTGGTTCTTGACTGTAGACTACTAATAAGTATATAGAGGGAATATGAGAGAAGTAGGTGTTTTATATATATTTTTGGTGTGCACCTTATGTGCTCATAACACACATATATATACTAAAAAAAACTACTATACAATGTTTATAATAATAATAAAATTAGCATCCATGACTTTTATAACAAAAATCAATTTTTTACATTTTATCACTTCCAAAACGCATAAATCAAACAGTATATACCATGTTACTATTGGAAAACGCAATTTTCCGAAAAATGTTCCCCTTGATTAATTTACTATTATACCCACATATCCCTCCTTCTTTCTTATACATAGCGACACACTATTTTTCTTTATGTTCTCCATTGCTAGTCTGACATCAATAATCATCTACCATGCTTCGAAATAATGTTTCTAACTATTTGGCTTGACAAAAGACCGTATGCATTCTTCGTTCATTTCCTTTAGTTTTGTGAGTTTCGTATATATTATTAATTTTATTATATTATTATTATTTATTTATTTATTACTAATTATTATTATTATTAATTATTAATTATTATTATATGTTATTTTATATATTTATCATTTAGAAAGTAATACTACACATTAAATTTATATATTTATTAAGTTAGATGAATGTCCATTTTGGTAATTTTACATGTTAATTATCAAAAAATCTGATTTACCCAAACACTTAAAATGTTGATAATCAGATAATTACGATATCAAACATCATAATCAAATCCAAACACCATTTATATAAATCACGTTTTGGTACAGCTGATTATTTGATTCTGATAGCGCATAATCAATTTTCAAAACGCAAATCCACACACCCCCTAATAACAATAAATCTTCTTACGATCTATCTTTGTGCATATATGTGGATGATGTCATTTTTGTAGGTGAATGGACTTATTCAAACCTTGAAACTTTAATCATTTTTCTGGCTTGTTTCTTCTCTATTTCGGGTTTAAGATTAAATCCACACAAGTAATTGTTATATGGTGTAGGAGTTCCAAACTTTTTGGTCATTGAAGCTGCAACCAGGATTGGTTGATTAGCAGCATCACTTCCATTTATCCACTTGGGCCTTCCAGTGGGCCGTAACATGCACAAAGCATCAAGCTGGGAGCTCATTATGGAGAAAGCTCGCAAACGGTTAGCCTCTTGGAAATCTAATCTAATTTCGATGGGCAGACGTCTCACGCTAATAAAATCGGTTCTTGTATCGGTCAGTACATATTATTTATCAATGTTCAAAGCTACTAAAAAAGTAATTGCAAAATTGGAATCGATGAGAGTCGCTTTCTTTTGGGGTGAAAAAAAAACGCCCGCAAAATCTATTGGGTAAAGTGGCGTGTGATCCTCAACTCCATAGGTCAAGGGGGCCTAGGAGTTCCAAGTCTCAGTTCGCTAAACTTGGCGCTTTTATATAAGTGGAGATGGAGGATTGTTACAAACAAAAATTTAAGTTGGGCAAGATTAATCAAGGCTATCCATGGACGTGATCAGGGTGCGGTTATCCCATGTGCCTCAAATGCATCGAGAATTTGGTCTTCCATCTCAAGAACGATAACCTTGATTCATGACGATTACTCACTGTATGCTTCTCTTCTTAACATAAAAATCGACAATGGTTCCAATGTTAACTTTTGGTTCGATCCTTGGATTAACGGTATCTCGCTTGCTTCTTGTTTCTCTCGGTTATTGTCTCTTGAAACAAATACGCAGGCTACTGTTGCGTCCAGGTTTGTTGATAATACGTTGATTTTCACATGGCGAAGGGACCTCAGATATGGAATTGAAGTAGAGAATTTGAATTCTCTTAACAGCCTCCTTAGCTCGATTTCATTCACACAAGATCTTGACTGTTGGACTTGGAATGGTGAAAGCTACTCCGTATCCAAAGCTCGCAAATTAATTAATGTTCATGACACAGCCCCGGGTTTGATCGCTACTTCTTGGTGCTAACAAGCTCCCATAAAAGCTAATGTTTTCATTTGGCGTTTGAAGCTCTCTAGACTTGCAACAAAATCTAATCTTCTATATCGCGGAATTGAACTCGAAGATACAGATTGTAGCCTTTATGACGAAATATTTGAAGATGAAAACCACATCTTCCTTCATTGTTCGACTAGTCAACTTATATGGTCGAAAATTTCACAATGGTCGAACATATCATTTCCTTCTTGGAGTTCGATGGCTAATTTATGGGCTTGGATAGATGGTGTACCTATTCAAAAAAACGAGCGACTCATTGTTACCATCATTATCATGGCTACAGTTTGGAACCTATGGTGATTGCAGAATAGCATCATCTTTAAGGACAAAGGCTTCAGGAAATGCCACGTTATCGACTCCATAGTGGTAACAAGCTTCAACTGGATCTTTGCTAGATATAGAAAAAAAACATGTAATTAGAACAATTGGTTGCAATCTCCTTTACATTCTTTGTAGATACTGTTTTTTGTTTTTCTAGCGTTGTGCTAGCTAAAATTTCAGCCGTTCGAAAAGAAAATAACATAAAACACACCTAACTAGCTACTAATCTTCAATCACCACCAAAAACGACATCCCAACAACGCGAAAGACTAATATTCGACAGTTGAAACCGACGACGATTGATGCACTACAAATCGAAGCCATTCTTGAACAAAGAGTCATCCCAGCTACGCTCAATAATCACCCAACCAACATCACAGACTCAACACCAAAAGGAACTGAAAGGACCCGTCCTAATCCATCTGGACGAATACATTACATTTGGTTACATCGCGAGGTACTTGACCTCTATATGATACATTTTACAAACATTGCATTCGTTTTTAAAAGACAAACTTTCATCACATCGAAAGTTGACAGGCATGCATACCATTTCAGAATATATCCAATCTATAATTGACTTAATAATAATCTTGATGAACTCAACGACTCGAATACAACATATTTTGAAATATGTCATGAATGACTCCAAGTAATATCTCTAAAATGAGCAAATGCACAGCGGAAGATTTCTTTCATACCTGAGAATAAACATGCTTTAAAGTGTCAACCAAAAGGTTGGTGAGTTCATAGGTTTATTGTAATCAATCATTTCCATAATTTTAATAGACCACAAGATTTTCATATATTTAATTGTACACGTAACCCGAGTACAAAATAATACGCTTAACCCGCGAATTAAAAATCATTCATATGGTGAACACCTGGTAACCGACATTAACAAAAATGCATCTAGAATATCCACATCATTCCGGGACTCTCATCGGACATGATAAAATCGAAGTACTAAAGCATCCGTAACCTGGATGGGGTTTGTTAGGCCCAATAAATCTATCTTTAGGATTCGCGTCAATTAGGGTTTCTGTTCCCTAATTCTTAGATTACCAGACTAAAAGGGTGATATTCGATTTAATAATCCAGCCATAGAATGTAATTTTGAGTACCTGTATCTATTTCGTCAAACATTTATAAAAGCAGCGCATGTATTCTCAGTCCCAAAAATATATATTGTATAAGAATTTAAAAAGGGAGCAAATGAAACTCACACATATAAATATTGTAAAACAGTTATTAAAGCATTGCATGTATTCTCAGCCCAAAAATGTAATGAGTAAAATGGAGCAAATGAAACTCACAATACGATATTTTGTAGTAAAAATATTCATACGACGAAACTGAACAATGCAGGGTTTGCCTCGGATTCACGAACCTATATCATTTATATATATGTTAACACATATAATTGTATTCGAACAAATTTATATATTATTATTAATGATATAATTGTTATATTTAATAATTTATAGGTTTTATTAATTAATTAAGTATATTTATTTTATATATACTTTTAAAAATATTAATATAGTTATGTTATATGTATTAAATATATTTTTATATAATTAATATTTATTTGTTAAAATATTAATAATAGGAATAGTATTAATCATAATTATACTTATAATAATAATGATACTACTAATAATAATGTTAATATTAATAATAAAAATGATAATAATACTAAAATATATTAAAAATTTTAATAATGATAGTAATAATAATAAAATAAAAAGGCTGTATTATTTTTACAATAAAAATACTAATTTTGATAAAAATTCTTAATACTTAATAATAATACTTGTTAATAAATATATTAATATTAATAATAGTAATAATAATGATAATAATAATTATAAAAATGTTAGTAATAATAATATTAATGATAATAATAATAATAATAAACAGTGTTATTTTTATAATAATAATAATGATAATATTAAAAATGATAATAATAATAATAATAATAATAATAATAATAATAATAATAATAATAAATTTTATAATACAACCTTTGAAGAAACAAGCTTCTAAAAATAAAACGCCACTGCCCGGGCTTGAATCCGCGACCTCTCGCTCACTTGACATTCCCTTAGACCAACTGAGCTGGACTGTTTTTCTGATTATAATCCCACTTAACCCTATTTAACTCATGTATCCGATTCTTCTTCTTCATCATCATCTAACCTTTATCATCACCATCCGTAATCATCATCATTCATTCTTAACATCATCTAAACGAGTTTCATCATCATAAACTAATCACCTATCATACATATCATCATCTTCAATGATCACCACAATCATTATCAAAATCCATCGTGATTTTATGTATTAACATATATAATTATCATCTTTAATCTAACATCTTAATCCTCGAACCTCTTCATGATTCATCGTACATCATCACAATCATTCGCGACACTTTATCATCATCATTATACCTTTACATCTATCATCACTCTTAATACTGTGACCCATAAAAAAATATAACGCGTATAATAGAAATGGATCATGTCAGCATTTGGACCCGGTTGTCTTATCATTTGATTAAATTTTTATCACACTCCATTATTGTATTATTCCCTCTAACGAAAATATTGGCAAGTGGGTTAGGTTGCGGCCAAAAAGAAAAAAAAAGAAAGCACTTAATAGCAACCACTTGTTCTCATATAAAAATTCAAAAGTAATTAAATTTGCTAACAATTGGATTGATGAGGGTTTTGGGTTGGTTCGTGGGCTGCAAGAACAGAAGGCCGAAAATGTAGTAAAAAAAAAATGCAATAGTGGTGACAACAACAGCTCACCATATATCATGGTTATCCTCTATTGTCTCCATCGATCTCATCATCATTCTCATCTTCCTCATTCACAAAAGAAAATAAAAAAAATAATATTGCAGTAGCAGGTATGACTTACGGTGGTGCAAGGTGGTGGTGGCGAAAGGAAGGAAAACAGCCGCAGGCATTAAGGTGTCGAGCAAGGTGGTTGTTGATGGTCAATCATCAAAACAAAATGATGGTGATGGGTGTTGAGTGGCGGATGTTGATCATGGGTGGTTAATCGAATCGAAAGGGAATGGTGGTTTTGAAATCGAACAGGGAATAGGAAAAAATGAATATCAATTTAAATGAATGGTGACAGTAGTTTTGGTGGTGGAATCGTGATGTTTGTAGTGGTGGTTGTATTCGGCTGGATGGTGTTGGAGGAAGTTGTAAGTGGCGATGGTTGTTGTCCACGATGACAGTAAACATAAACAAGGAGGGAGAAGGGTGAAGGAGACGTTTTACGGTTGTGGGTTTTGGGTGGTTTGAGATGATTATTTATGGTTGTGATGGTGGTTGTAACGGGTTTGAGATAGGACCAAAATGCGAGGAAGAAACAGATATATATATATATATATATATATATATATATATATATATATATATATATATATATATATATATATATATATATATATATATATATATATATATATATATAGTTTTACCGGAGTACTAGGCTGAAGTTGTAAATCGGTTGAATAAGGATTCCGTCTACAAAGTATATTCTAACTTATATAATGTACAATTGTTTGTGTGATTGATGGTTTGTTTTCGAAAAATCTGAAGTAGAAACAATAGTATACAACAGGAGGGTTTGTTTTGTTCTTGAACCGAAACACATACAAAAAGATGATACAGGTATTCGGTTGTGATGAATTGAGGTGGTGGTGTAGTTGTCGACATGGTGAGAGTGGAGGTTGAAGAGGGTTCCAAATGGTGGTGATTGAAGACAACCGAATGGTGGCCGGAGGTGGTGATGGCCGGTGGTTGAACATGGCTCACAAACCTCAAAAGTTTAGATGGTTGCTCGTATTTTGTTTAAAGGTATAGCAACACAAAAAGAAATAAAAGTGATGGTTGTTTAGATGTTTATGCATATGTATAACATATAGAGGTTAAAGAAATGAAATCAGTTGCATATCACTTTCTAATTACAGTAATATGTCGCTTGGCTCAATTATAAATCAACAGAAAGGTGATGAGATTGAGAAAAATTTAAGGAGTAATAATAGATATATAGATGTAATCACATGAAAAGAAACAAGAAAACTAATATATAATATAATAATAAAAGTTTCAATTATGCGTTTGATTAATCAAAAAGGAAACAGTGAACATCAAAATCAACAAGTGTGTGATAGAAGTTGTAGTTTCACGGGTGTATATATGCATATATATATATATTATATTCAGAGAAAGTGGATAGATAGTGACAAAGTAACACAACAACATTATTACTTATATTTCAATTATGTACAATTATCTTAACGAATTAATCAATTAGGCACAGTGATTTAAACAGTGTTCAATAGTAATCTTAAATTAATTAACGGATCAAATGGGGTGGATGGTTTTATGATATCTATATGATATATCTGTATACATATAAGGAATGAATGATATATGGGTTATAGTGGGAGACAAGAGATTTAATCAATAATCATAAAAGTATTAATATAATATGAAAATAAAAAGTGTGAATTGTTAGTCGTCGTCTACTGTTCCTTTTACGAACTGAATTTCGTACTCCGTTGATAATTAGTGACGGATACATTTAATTCAGAAAAATCCTATATTTTTTTATATTAGATATATTTAATTATTCTAGTCATTAAATGTGGAACATCAATCATAAAAAAGGTCTGTCTATTATTTATTTTTAATCGCAATTTAATCTGTACGGAGTACCAACACTTAGCTCGTGGATGTTAAATATATTTTTAGTAAACTTAAAGTTGATAAAACTTAATTATGGACCAACATTTAATTTCAACTTCTCATAATTTTGAGTTTAAACTCATTTCATGTCGATCATAAAAATTGACCTGTCATTCGATCTCAATCCCAACTAAAATATACAAATTAATTAAAATTCAAAATAAGATAGTAAATGTATTTTCAATTAGTCTGAAATTTACGTAGTCTATTAATGAGCTTTCGTTTATTTTAATATCACAAAAGTTTGAATCACTTAATTAAATACTAACAAATCGACAAACGATTATTACTATTATTTAATAATTATATTTAATATACTTTATATATATATATATATATATATATATATATATATATATATATATATATATATATATATAGATTCTTAATAACTTTTATTATTTTAAATTACAATTCAAATTTATATATATATATATATATATATATATATATATATATATATATCTATTTACGAATAGTTGTTCGTGAATCGTCGGGAACAGTCGAAAGGTAATTGAATATATGAAACAGTTCAAATTTTTTGAGACTTAACCTAACAGACTTTTCTTATCATGTCAGAATTATGAAATCGTATCGTGAGTTTGGTTCAAAATTAGTCGAAATTTTCCGGGTCGTCACAGTACCTACCCGTTAAAGAAATTTCGTCCCAAAATTTGATCGAGGTCGTCATGGCTAACCATAAAAATATTTTCATGACGAATACGAGTTGATAAATAAGGTTTTATCATTATTGATTAATATAAATAAAACTATTCGCTTATGTGAAGCATACGAGTGAAGCTATCACTAAATAGTGAAATGAGAAAGACAAGTTTCATCATAACTTTTGACTAGTCATGGTTGAACCCCGGAATTCAAGGGATTTCAAAGAAAATCTTCATCATCTATATAAGATTTGATTCGTCAGTAATTAAGGAAATTAAGATTTTTTTAATCAAATGCGGTCATCTGCCTCAATTGCTCTGTCGGATGTTTCCATTATAAATTTACCTCTTCCGTTTTATTATTCTCACCATTCCTATACTTTCTTGCTTAATTCATACTTCTAAAGGTTGTAAAATGCTTAATCCAGTATTGATCCTTGTCCTTCTTCTGACAATCGCTTCTGTCTTCCTCCTTTTTCATCTATCACCGGAGGAATCTATTAACTTCTACTATTACCTTGGGGTTATAGTGTTTTTAATTTTCCCATGTCTTTATCTTGCTATTCGCATAGATATACACGGTTTGTAATTTCTTGTTTGATGTCGCTCATATTCTTATTTATTTTCATAAACTCCATGTTTTTGTTTACCTTCCCGTCTCTAAGTAAAGCGATTAAGATGTCTCAGATTCGTAGATATGAAGTTTCAAATGATCATAATATATTATGCAGAAAGGAAAGGTAATAGCACGATTTAATTTGTCAAATTACCAGAATCACAGAGGATAGAACTATCAAGAATATATTTTCTTGATATGTTCGGAGGTTAAGTAGAATGAAAGAGTTATGTAACATGGCACATGATGACGGTATGATATGTGAATCATCACGTTTCATTAAAAATTCAGCATGACTTACTGTAATATAATCACGTTGGTCGGGCGTCATTATATTATACTAACTCATGCTTCAACTCCCAACACTTCTCCAGAAATCATTCATAATTTAAACTCAAATTTTACAGAAGGATAGAAACTAAAACAGTTTCTTTTATGATGTAACATACGAAGAGATAGATAATTTCGGACAAAGATATTTATGAAGGTATTTTCAGAAATATCAAAGATATTTATAATGAAAGATACGATGATACCTTAGAATTTAAAATATCTAGAATCAAAGGATGTTGTAGAACTTTTTCGCAAGGATTTAGAATAAGTAAGGAGCAAAGTATTCGCTAAAGATTTCAGCAACTACTGAATCATATGAAATCTGTAAGTACAGACTTTGTGATTTATCCACAGCCTCCTTCATAGTCTGCTCGATCCGTTTTTCAGTACCAAAATTTCTATTGAGCGTTTTCAACACACCATTCTTTATCATCAACTTTCGGCCATTAAGACCATCTACAGTTTTGCTGCTTCATCACCATTCTTATCATAACTGAATCATTGATTATCTATCCGAGATGTTTCAAGAATTTCGAAGGATTTGAACGGAGATGGTAATCATCAAGACACAAAGGATGTTTTAGATAAAATCAAGTGGAAAACTTGAGGAAATATTTAACTGTAGTAGATATAATTTATTAACGATATTTTTAAATCAAAATGTGTTATAATTAATATTTCTTACTCTTTTAATACTTTTTAATTGTCCAAGGTTAGTAGTCCAATAGTCCAATATATAATCTAATTAATCAAGACTATATTATATTGTCTCGGGATTTACTAAGAGTAGTATATTATGACAGTATTTAAATGACGATATTTAAAATTGCGAGTATTAAAATTGCGATAATTAATTACGATAATTAAAATGACAATAAATAAGGTGTAATAAGAAAATAGTCATAACGGGTATAGGAACAGTTAGCTAGGATTTGGTTAGTATAGATTTTAATTTTTTTACGTAGTTAATTAATTTGTTTCTAATCAATTTTTATTTTGTCCACTATTTTCTTCATTATGCCACTTGTCAAATCTTGACTTGGATTCTGATCGGTCAAAATCCGAATATGAAATTGAATGAAAATGATTGTTATTCGGTGAACGGATACATATACTTGCGGATGCAAATAGGATAGTTAAAGACTGTTGAATCAGAATTGAAGAATGTACAGTGTAACTTATTAATGTGAAATCTAAATATTTCTCGGGTATTACCTACCCGTTAAAATATTTTCACGATTAACAATTTGTACAAAAGAATTTTTAATTACAACCTTTATGAAAATATACTTACATATATATTTTCTTCAGATGTAATCATAGATTTAATGAGTCAATATGATATTAATCCCATTTGATTTACCGTTAGAACAAGAATATATAATCTCTAAAACATTAGAGATTACATAATCGCCATGTAGAACGAAGATAATCGATGTAGAACGATATGTAGAACGATGATTATGCTCGAGGTATAGATTGCAATGTTGAGGCGTGTAGTGCAGATGTTGTTGTTGGTGGTACTGGTGATGTCAGTGCTGATGTTGGTGCTGAGGCTGGTGTTTGTAAATTGTGTACTATGCTCTCTAAAGCTAACACTCAAGCTCGAAGCTCTTTAACTTCTTCTACTAATCCTGGCTGGTTATCAGTATGAGGTGGAGGTTGGATATCTTTTCTAGTTCCATTAATGATAGCCTCATGACGAATATTCTAGCAAAGAGGGTAAAAACAGTGTTGCGAATAGGTTCGTCGGTGAGCGGGTCGAGTACTCCGACGTTAGGCGGTAGATTTAGCTCATGATATGGAGTACCTTCCTCCCTTCTCCATAGGGTGAGTATGTCGCGAACCCACACCCATTTTCTCCAGTAAACACGGTAGTTTATTGGTTAGTGCGCTCCCGTCAAGCTGTCTTCGGAGCTGGAGGAATTTGGTCTATTCGAAAAGGCCATCTTACGCGATCACAGAAAGTTATGAAATGATTCTTGATATGAATTGAGGGATGAAAACTGGAAGATATCTCCATCTTCTCGAATACATATATATATATATATATATATATATATATATATATATATATATATATATATATATATATATATATATATATATATATATATATATATATATAGCAAAAAGATTCCGTAATTTATGGAGGAAATTTTGGAAAGTGCCAAATAAGATCCAGGTAATAGATATGATAGGATATGATTCGTCTATACACCGTATATGCAATAAATGAAAAAACACGTGTCAAGAGTTATGAATGATAATCAGGTAATTTTCCACTAGGAATGATAAACAAAACTTATGATATGCAGCTAAGGTTAGAGTCCAGACTTGCTAATGCATTCTAACGACTATCAATCTGACTCACTAATGCAAGATCTGGTTCGCTAAGACCACCGCTCTAATACCAACTGAAAGGACCGGTCCTAATCCATCTGGATGAATACATTACATTTGGTTACATCGCGAGGTACTTGACCTCTATATGATACATTTTACAAACATTGCATTCGTTTTTAAAAGATAAACTTTCATCACATCGAAAGGTGACAGGCATGCATACCATTTCAGAATATATCCAATCTATAATTGACTTAATAATAATCTTGATGAACTCAACGACTCGAATGCAACGTCTTTTGAAATATGTCATGAATGAATCCAAGTAATATCTCTAAAATGAGCAAATGCACAGCGGAAGATTTCTTTCATACCTAAGAATAAACATGCTTTAAAGTGTCAACCAAAAGGTTGGTGAGTTCATAGGTTTATCGTAATCAATCCTTTCCATAATTTTAATAGACCACAAGATTTTCAGATATTTAATTGTACACGTAACCCGAGTACAAAACAATACGCGTAACCCGCGAATTAAAATTCATTCATATGGAGAACACCTGGTAACCGACATTAACAAAAATGCATCTAGAATATCCCCATCATTCCGGGACTCTCATCGGACATGATAAAATCAAAGTACTAAAGCATCCGTAACCCGAATGGGGTTTGTTAGGTCCAATAGATCTATCTTAAGGATTCGCGTCAATTAGGGTTTCTATTCCCTAATTGTGACGACCTGGAAATTTCTGACAAAATTTAAACTTAATCTTCATATGATATTGACACGATAAGCATAATCTGTAATATGAGTCTCAAAATCTTTGAACTGTTGATATGAAAAACATTTGACCTTTACCCGACGATTCACGAACATGTGTTGCAAATAAATATAAATACATATATATATATATATATATATATATATATATATATATATATATATATATATATATATATATATATATATATATATATATATATATATATATATATATATATATATATATATATATATATATATATATATATATATATATATATATAATTAAACATAAATATAGGTATTGAAAATAATGAAATATAATGAATCATTAGAATTTAAAATCTAAAATTACAATTAGAATAATTAAATTACTATTATATATATATATATATATATATATATATATATATATGATGTTGTAAAATATATATATAATATATGAATAATAACTACTTAGTAAAAGTCATTACATAATATAATAATACATAAATAATAAATGATATTGTATTAAAATACAAGTTTGAATATAAGTGATATGTTAATATTATTATCATTAATTTCATCATTATTATAATTGTTAATATTCATATAAATATTTGTATTAGATGTATTATTAGTTCCAATATATAATTTATAGATATATGAAAATTTATATAATTTGTCATATCATTAATATTATTATTATCATAAGTAGTAGAAAAATTATGAATTTGGTTATTATTATGATTATTATTATTATTATTATTATTATTATTATTATTATTATTATTAAAATGATTATTAATATTATAAATATTAATATAAAAATAACACAATTTATTATTATTATCATTAGTAATATCATTTATAATATTGTTATTAATAATCATTATTATCATTATAAATAATAAATTGAATAATTATTAAGATGAAATATAAAAAGTTTATGACTTGAAAAGGAAATCGTGTAGTTGTTACACATTGTTTTCATACTGTAATTTATTTTGTTTCCTGTCTGTTACCAGTGAATTAAACCTCAGATATATCCAAAATTTGTTATAAAACGATTCCTCTTTTTATTTATTTATATTATCTTCTTGATTTAAATCTCTGGATGTACTTCTTGTCGATAATCGTTAAAGGTAAGTCTCAATTGTCAATTATAAACAGCTTGTGATAAATTATTAACCTACTCTAATCATATTATATAATCTAGTCTGCAATTTGTTCGAAAAAGAAACAGAAGTACCAGGAAAACGGGCTCATTACTCTGTCATTGATATATTTTCCAAAAACTCAAATTTCAATCCCATTTAAAAATCCACAAATATGGTTTTGTTAGGAATTTGTTGAACGAAATATCTGCAAATTTCCAAATGCTAATTCTTTTTATCGAGTAAGAAATATGGAGTCAAACTTCTAAATTCAAAAGTCAAACCATTGTTCTTCATGAAAATTCAAGTTCCTTGTTGTGTTATAAGTTAAATTGAGGGTCCATAAAGTTTCCAGTAACAATTTAAAACCTATTTCATTCAGGAATTTGTGTCTAAAACGTACTAAAAATATGAAATCGATTTAGAGTTCGTATCGTGTATAACCGATCAGTTATAGTTTCTTTCATTTATATTTTGTTGTGTTTTAATTGATTTCATAAATCATTAGTCATTTTTCGTATCAAGTGTAAATCCTAATGACTTAATATGTAATTCATTGTTGAATTGTCTGAACCTCTGATCGACTAATTGGTGTGAGGAGGAAGAAGGTATAAGAACAAGATTATACGGGTTTAATAAATTCATACGGGATTTTAAAACAGAAAAGTTAAAACAGAGGATTGGCTGAGTACTTGGTCAGGTTTCGAGAGGTCATGGGTTCGAGTCTCATCTAGGACAATTCTTTTTGGACAAAGTTTCTAAAGGGTATACAAAAATTACTTCAAGTTTTATTATCATTATTATTATTAATTGTTATGATTATTATTATTAGTTATTGTGATTATTATGATTAATATATATTTTTTTTCTTTCTCTCTGATTGTTAGAATTATACTTATTATTACTAATATTATATTTATATTTATTGTAGTGACCCGAACTTTTCCATGTTTATATATATTAATTGAGATTGATATTTACATGATTAAATTTTTTCAACATGTTAAGCAATCAAACTTGTTAAGACTTGATTAATTGAAATATGTTTCATATAGACAATTGACCACCCAAGTTGACCGGTGATTCACGAACGTTAAAACTTGTAAAAACTATATGATGACATATATATGGATATATATATAGTTAACATGATACTATGATAAGTAAATATATCATTAAGTATATTAACAATGAACTACATATGTAAAAAAAAAAGACTACTAACTTAATGATTTTTAAACGAGACATATATGTAACGATTATCGTTGTAAAGACATTTAATGTATATATATCATATTAAGAGATATTCATACATGATAATATCATGATAATATAATAATTTAAAATCTCATTTGATATTATAAACATTGGGTTAACAACATTTAACAAGATCGTTAACCTAAAGGTTTCAAAACAACACTTACATGTAACGACTAACGATGACTTAACGACTCAGTTAAAATGTATATACATGTAGTGTTTTAATATGTATTTATACACTTTTGAAAGACTTCAATACACTTATCAAAATACTTCTACTTAACAAAAATGCTTACAATTACATCCTCGTTCAGTTTCATCAACAATTCTACTCGTATGCACCCGTATTCGTACTCGTACAATACACAGCTTTTAGATGTATGTACTATTGGTATATACACTCCAATGATCAGCTCTTAGTAGCCCATGTGAGTCACCTAACACATGTGGGAACCATCATTTGGCAACTAGCATGAAATATCTCATAAAATTACAAAAATATGAGTAATCATTCATGACTTATTTACATGAAAACAAAATTACATATCCTTTATATCTAATCCATACACCAACGACCAAAAACACCTACAAACACTTTCATTCTTCAATTTTCTTCATCTAACTGATCTCTCTCAAGTTCTATCTTCAAGTTCTAAGTGTTCTTCATATATTCTACAAGTTCTAGTTACATAAAATCAAGAATACTTTCAAGTTTGCTAGCTCACTTCCAATCTTGTAAGGTGATCATCCAACCTCAAGAAATCTTTGTTTCTTACAGTAGGTTATCATTCTAATACAAGGTAATAATCATAATCAAACTTTGGTTCAATTTCTATAACTATAACAATCTTATTTCAAGTGATGATCTTACTTGAACTTGTTTTCGTGTCATGATTCTGCTTCAAGAACTTCGAGCCATCCAAGGATCCGTTGAAGCTAGATCCATTTTTCTATTTTCCAGTAGGTTTATACAAGGAACTTAAGGTAGTAATGATGTTCATAACATCATTCGATTCATACATATAAAGCTATCTTATTCGAAGGTTTAAACTTGTAATCACTAGAACATAGTTTAGTTAATTCTAAACTTGTTCGCAAACAAAAGTTAATCCTTCTAACTTGACTTTTAAAATCAACTAAACACATGTTCTATATCTATATGATATGCTAACTTAATGATTTAAAACCTGGAAACACGAAAAACACCGTAAAACCGGATTTACGCCGTCGTAGTAATACCGCGGGCTGTTTTGGGTTAGTTAATTAAAAACTATGATAAACTTTGATTTAAAAGTTGTTATTCTGGGAAAATGATTTTTATTATGAACATGAAACTATATCCAAAAATTATGGTTAAACTCAAAGTGGAAGTATGTTTTCTAAAATAGTCATCTAGACGTCGTTCTTTCGACTAAAATGACTACCTTTACAAAAACGACTTGTAACTTATTTTTCAGACTATAAACCTATACTTTTTATGTTTATATTCATAAAATATAGTTCAATATGAAACCATAGCAATTTGATTCACTCAAAACGGATTTAAAATGAAGAAGTTATGGGTAAAACAAGATTGGATAATTTATCTCATTTTAGCTACGTGAAAATTGGTAACAAATCTATTCCAACCATAACTTAATCAACTTGTATTGTATATTATGTAATCTTGAGATACCATAGACACGTATACAATGTTTCGACCTATCATGTCGACACATCTATATATATTTTGGAACAACCATAGACACTCTATATGTGAATGTTGGAGTTAGCTATACAGGGTTGAGGTTGATTCCAAAATATATATAGTTTGAGTTGTGATCAATACTGAGATACGTATACACTGGGTCGTGGATTGATTCAAGATAATATTTATCTATTTATTTCTGTACATCTAACTGTGGACAACTAGTTGTAGGTTACTAACGAGGACAGCTGACTTAATAAACTTAAAACATCAAAATATATTAAAAGTGTTGTAAATATATTTTGAACATACTTTGATATATATGTATATATTGTTATAGGTTCGTGAATCAACCAGTGGCCAAGTCTTACTTCCCAACGAAGTAAAAATATGTGAAAGTGAGTTATAGTCCCACTTTTAAAATCTAATATTTTTGGGATGAGAATACATGCAGGTTTTATAAATGATTTACAAAATAGACACAAGTACGCGAAACTACATTCTATGGTTGAATTATCGAAATCGAATATGCCCCTTTTTATTAAGTCTGGTAATCTAAGAATTAGGGAACAGACACTCTAATTGACGCGAATCCTAAAGATAGATCTATTGGGCCTAACAAACCCCATCCAAAGTACCGGATGCTTTAGTACTTCGAAATTTATATCATATCCGAAGGGTGTCCCGGAATGATGGGGATATTCTTATATATGCATCTTGTTAATGTCGGTTACCAGGTGTTCACCATATGAATGATTTTTATCTCTATGTATGGGATGTGTATTGAAATATGAAATCTTGTGGTCTATTATTATGATTTGATATATATAGGTTAAACCTATAACTCACCAACATTTTTGTTGACGTTTTAAGCATGTTTATTCTCAGGTGATTATTAAGAGCTTCCGCTGTCGCATACTTAAATAAGGACGAGATTTGGAGTCCATGCTTGTATGATATTGTGTAAAAACTGCATTCAAGAAACTTATTTTGTTGTAACATATTTGTATTGTAAACCATTATGTAATGGTCGTGTGTAAACAGGATATTTTAGATTATCATTATTTGATAATCTACGTAAAGCTTTTTAAACCTTTATTGATGAAATAAAGGTTATGGTTTGTTTTAAAATGAATGCAGTCTTTGAAAAACGTCTCATATAGAGGTCAAAACCTCGCAACGAAATCAATTAATATGGAACGTTTTTAATCAATAAGAACGGGACATTTCAGTTGGTATCCGAGCGTTGGTCTTAGAGAACCATAATTTTGCATTAGTGTGTCTTATCTAGTTTGTTAGGATGCATTAGTGAGTCTGGACTTCGACCGTGTTTACTTGAAAAATGATTGCTTAACAAATTTTGTTGGAAACTATATATTTTTTTTACATGTGAATATTATGTGATATATTAATCTCTTAACGCGTTTGATATTATGTGATAGATATCTACCTCTAGAACAAGTCCCATTGACTCACCTAATAATAATGAAGAGTCAAATGTAAATTGGAATGATTCGTGGACTGATTCACAAGTTCCCGAAGAGGAACCGGAAGAAGAGTCGGAACCGGAAGAAGAATCGGAACCGGAAGAAGAATCGGAACCGGATGAAGAAATAGAACCGGTGGGGGAAATAATAAAACGGTTAAGTAAAAGAAAATCCTCAACCAACCGACCAAGGTTAATTATGGTCAATGGTGTTTCCGCCAAGGAAGCAAAATATTGGGAGGATTACCAATTCTCCGATGAATCGGATTCCGACGAGAATTCCGATGATGTTATAGAAATTACCCCAACTGAATTTAAAAAGGCAAAAGAAAATAATAAGGGAAAGGGCATAAAAATAGAGAAATCTAATTCCAACCCCGATGAACTTTATATGTATCGTCAACCCCCGAAGTCCTTAAGTTGTAACAATGACCCGGGAACCTCTAAACCACCAGGTTTTTCTAAACCAATGTGGATAACGACGGCTCGTATTAGGGGAACATCGTATATCCCTAGAAACTTGGCAAAACGAACCAAAACCGAAGAAGAAGAAATAAGCGAGTCGGAATAAGATAGTTGTATTCGTGTGGTGTAATATAAGTAATATAGTGTGCTTATGCTTTATGATATATGTAAAAATTGCTTGTATTAATAAGTATTTTTTTTATGAATCTAACTCTTGTCTATTTTACAGTATAAAAACACAAAATGGATAGACAACCCAATATTTTAAGAGACCTACCCGGAGACATGATTGATGAAATCTTGTCTAGAGTCGGTCGGAATTCTTCGGCACAACTATTTAAGGCGAGATCAGTTTGTAAGACATTCGAAGAACGTTCCAAGAATGCCTTGGTTTATAAAAGGCTTTCGTTCGAAAGATGGGGGATATCACATTGGGAAATCCATAAGTTACGATGTGTTTACTTTGACGCATATATTGCGGGGAACCCAAATGCTATTTTACGCAATGGGTTAAGAAATTATTTTGACTCAATATATCCGAATATTGGACTTCGTGATTTAGAAAAAGCGGCTAACATGCAACATAAAGAAGCATGTTATGCTTACGGATTAGTAATGTTCGCTTCTCACCAAAGTGAGAACAAGAACATCGGCCTACAACTATTAAACAAAACGTTCCCACAAGTGACGGAGTCGGTAATTGGGGTAAGAAATGAGGTTTTTAGATTGTTACGGGACTGTTGGACATTACGTAACCCTCGTCCCTTTGACGACGTTACAACACGCTGTCTTATCAACGGCCATAACGGTTATGTTCCACAAGACCAAGGATGGGAAGTAATCCTAGTAAAACCAGAATGCATGACTTGTTTCTGGACGTATGAATTACGTGTCTTTATTGCATTTGCTGAACGACTTGTGTACTAGCTAGAATTATCTTCACAACCATCTTGTATCAAATTTATTGTGTGCTATATTTCATGCTATATCTAAAATAAGCGGTATTGTAAGTTTGTAAAATATTGTGTAAAAGTTTGAACGCGAAATATTATTATAATCAGTTTTTCATATAGAATTGTAGTAGTTGAATTGTATATTAGCTACTAAGTATGAACTTAACGGGTAGGTACTACCCGAATTTAAACTTATAAAACGCTAATATGAAGAAAAAACTTTTATAAATGAGTTCATATTATGCTACGAAATACTATTAACTACTCTTAATATTCTGTATGATTAACTTGTTCCATTTGACTATTTGAAGGAAATGGCACCGACTACTCGACACACCGTGAATATGAATGAAGAGGAATTCCGTACTTTTCTAGCTTCAAACATAGCCGCAGTACAGGCTGCGCTACATACCAACAATAACCTTGGATCTAGCAGTACAGGAAATCGTGTAGAATGCACCTACAAAGAATTCACTGCCTGCAAACCTTTGGAATTTGATGGAACCGAAGGACCGATCGGATTGAAACGGTGGACCGAAAAGGTCGAATCGGTGTTTGCCATAAGTAAGTGTACTGAAGAGGACAAAGTGAAGTATGCTACGCATACCTTTACAGGTTCTGCGTTAACATGGTGGAATACCTATCTAGAGCAAGTGGGACAAGATGATGCGTACGCACTACCGTGGTCAGCATTCAAGCACTTGATGAACGAGAAGTACCGTCCCAGAACCGAGGTCAATAAGCTCAAGACAGAACTTAGAGGGTTACGAACCCAAGGATTTGATATTACCACGTACGAAAGACGATTCACAGAATTGTGCCTATTGTGTCCGGGAGCATTCGAAGATGAGGAAGAGAAGATCGACGCGTTTGTGAAAGGATTACCGGAAAGAATCCAAGAAGATATAAGTTCACACGAGCCCGCCTCTATACAACAGGCATGTAGAATGGCTCACAAACTAGTGAACCAGATTGAAGAAAGAATTAAAGAACAGACTGCTGAAGAGGCCAATGTGAAGCAAGTCAAAAGAAAGTGGGAGGAAAACGGTGATAAGAATCACCAATACAACAACAACAGCAATTACAACAATAATCGCAACAATTATCCCAACAATCGCAACATCAATCGCAACTACAACAAACGGCCCAACAACAACAACAACAACAACAGTAGCTACAACAATCATCCCAACAACAATAATAACCGCAATAACAACAACAATCAGAAGCAGCTATGCCAAAGGTGTGAAAAGTATCACTCGGGGTTCTGTACCAAATTTTGTAACAAGTGTAAAAGAAATGGTCATAGCGCGGCGAAGTGTGAGGTCTACGGACCAGGGGTTAACAGAACGAAAGGAACAAATGGTGTCAGAACGAGTAATGGCGGAGCAAGTAGTGTCGGAGCAAGTTATGCCAATGTAGTTTGTTATAAATGTGGAAAACCGGGCCACATTATTAGAAATTGCCCGAACCAGGAGAACACGAATGGACAAGGCCACGAAAGAGTTTTCAATATTAATGCGGCAGAGGCACAGGAAGACCCGGAGCTTGTTACGGGTACGTTTCTTATTGACAATAAATCTGCTTACGTTTTATTTGATTCGGGTGCGGATAGAAGCTATATGAGTAGAGATTTTTGTGCTAAATTAAGTTGTCCATTGACGCCTTTGGATAGTAAATTTTTACTCGAATTAGCAAATGGTAAATTAATTTCAGCAGATAATATATGTCGGAATCGAGAAATTAAACTGGTTAGCGAAACATTTAAGATTGATTTGATACCAGTAGAGTTAGGGAGTTTTGATGTGATAATAGGTATGGACTGGTTGAAAGAAGTGAAAGCAGAGATCGTTTGTTACGAAAATGCAATTCGCATTATACGAGAAAAAGGAAAACCCTTAATGGTGTACGGAGAAAAGGGCAACACGAAGCTACATCTTATTAGTAATTTGAAGGCACAAAAACTAATAAGAAAAGGTTGCTATGCTGTTCTAGCACACGTCGAGAAAGTAAAAACTGAAGAAAAAAGCATCAATGATGTTTCCATTGCAAAAGAATTTCCCGATGTATTTCCGAAAGAATTACTGGGATTACCCCCACATCGATCCGTTGAATTTCAAATAGATCTTGTACCAGGAGCTGCACCAATAGCTCGTGCTCCTTACAGACTCGCACCCAGCGAGATGAAAGAACTGCAAAGCCAATTACAAGAACTTTTAGAGCGTGGTTTCATTCGACCAAGCACATCACCGTGGGGAGCTCCTGTTTTGTTTGTCAAGAAGAAAGATGGTACATTCAGGTTGTGTATCGACTACCGAGAGTTGAACAAACTTACCATCAAGAACCGCTACCCACTACCGAGAATCGATGACTTAGTTGATCAACTACAAGGCTCGTCTGTTTATTCAAAGATTGACTTACGTTCCGGGTATCATCAAATGCAGGTGAAAGAAGATGATATTCCAAAGACTGCTTTCAGAACACGTTACGGTCATTACGAGTTTATGGTCATGCCGTTTGGTTTAACTAATGCACCAGCTGTGTTCATGGACCTTATGAACCGAGTGTGTGGACCATACCTTGACAAGTTTGTCATTGTTTTCATTGATGACATACTTATTTACTCAAAGAATGACCAAGAACACGGTGAACATTTGAGAAAGGTGTTAGAAGTATTGAGGAAGGAAGAATTGTACGCTAAGTTTTCAAAGTGTGCATTTTGGTTGGAAGAAGTTCAATTCCTCGGTCACATAGTGAACAAAGAAGGTATTAAGGTGGATCCAGCAAAGATAGAAACTGTTGAAAAGTGGGAAACCCCGAAAACTCCGAAACACATACGCCAGTTTTTAGGACTAGCTGGTTACTACAGAAGGTTCATCCAAGACTTTTCTAGAATAGCAAAACCCTTGACTGCATTAACGCATAAAGGGAAGAAATTTGAATGGAATGATGAACAAGAGAAAGCGTTTTAGTTATTGAAGAAAAAGCTAACTACGGCACCTATATTGTCATTGCCTGAAGGGAATGATGATTTTGTGATTTATTGTGACGCATCAAAGCAAGGTCTCGGTTGTGTATTAATGCAACGAACGAATGTGATTGCTTATGCGTCTAGACAATTGAAGATTCACGAACAAAATTATACGACGCATGATTTGGAATTAGGCGTGGTTGTTTTTACATTAAAGACTTGGAGGCACTACTTATATGGGGTTAAAAGTATTATATATACCGACCACAAAAGTCTTCAACACATATTTAATCAGAAACAACTGAATATGAGGCAGCGTAGGTGGATTGAATTATTGAATGATTACGACTTTGAGATTCGTTACCACCCGGGGAAGGCAAATGTGGTAGCCGATGCCTTGAGCAGGAAGGACAGAGAACCCATTCGAGTAAAATCTATGAATATAATGATTCATAATAACCTTACTACTCAAATAAAGGAGGCGCAACAAGGAGTTTTAAAAATGGGAAATTTAAAGGATGAAATACCCAAAGGATCGGAGAAGCATCTTAATATTCGGGAAGACGGAACCCGGTATAGGGCTGAAAGGATTTGGGTACCAAAATTTGGAGATATGAGAGAAATGGTACTTAGAGAAGCTCATAAAACCAGATACTCAATACATCCTGGAACGGGGAAGATGTACAAGGATCTCAAGAAACATTTTTGGTGGCCGGGTATGAAAGCCGATGTTGCTAAATACGTAGGAGAATGTTTGACGTGTTCTAAGGTCAAAGCTGAGCATCAGAAACCATCAGGTCTACTTCAACAACCCGAAATCCCAGAATGGAAATGGGAAAACATTACCATGGATTTCATCACTAAATTGCCAAGGACTGCAAGTGGTTTTGATACTATTTGGGTAATAGTTGATCGTCTCACCAAATCAGCACACTTCCTGCCAATAAGAGAAGATGACAAGATGGAGAAGTTAGCACGACTGTATTTGAAGGAAGTCGTCTCCAGACATGGAATACCAATCTCTATTATCTCTGATAGGGATGGCAGATTTATTTCAAGATTCTGGCAGACATTACAGCAAGCATTAGGAACTCGTCTAGACATGAGTACTGCCTATCATCCACAAACTGATGGGCAGAGCGAAAGGATGATAAAAATGCTTGAAGACATGCTACGATCATGTGTTATTGATTTCGGAAACAGTTGGGATCGACATCTACCGTTAGCAGAATTTTTCTACAACAACAGCTACCATTCAAGCATTGAGATGGCGCCGTTTGAAGCACTTTATGGTAGAAAGTGCAGGTCTCCGATTTGTTGGAGTGAAGTAGGGGATAGACAGATTACGGGTCCGGAGATTATACAAGAAACTGCCGAGAAGATCATCCAAATTCAACAACGGTTGAAAACCGCCCAAAGTCAACAAAAGAGCTACGCTGACATTAAAAGAAAAGATATAGAATTTGAAATTGGAGAGATGGTCATGCTTAAAGTTGCACCTTTGAAAGGCGTTGTTCGATTTGGTAAACGAGGGAAATTAAATCCAAGGTTTATTGGACCATTCAAGATTATTGATCGTGTCGGACCAGTAGCTTACCGACTTGAGTTACCTCAACAACTCGCGGCTGTACATAACACTTTCCATGTCTCGAATTTGAAGAAATGTTTTGCTAAAGAAGATCTCACTATTCTGTTAGATGAAATCCAAATCAACGAAAAACTTCAATTCATCGAAGAACCCGTCGAAATAATGGATTGTGAGGTTAAAAGACTTAAGCAAAACAAGATACCAATTGTTAAGGTTCGATGGAATGCTCGTAGAGGACCCGAGTTCACCTGGGAGCGTGAAGATCAGATGAAGAAGAAATACCCGCATCTATTTCCAGAAGATTCGTCAACACCTTCAACAGCTTAAAATTTCGGGACGAAATTTATTTAACGGGTAGGTACTGTAGTGACCCGAACTTTTCCATGTTTATATATATTAATTGAGATTTATATTTACATGATTAAATGTTTTCAACATGTTAAGCAATCAAACTTGTTAAGACTTGATTAATTGAAATATGTTTCATATAGACAATTGACCACCCAAGTTGACCGGTGATTCACGAACGTTAAAACTTGTAAAAACTATATGATGACATATATATGGATATATATATAGTTAACATGATACTATGATAAGTAAATATATCATTAAGTATATTAACAATGAACTACATATGTAAAAAAAAAGACTACTAACTTAATGATTTTTAAACGAGACATATATGTAACGATTATCGTTGTAAAGACATTTAATGTATATATATCATATTAAGAGATATTCATACATGATAATATCATGATAATATAATAATTTAAAATCTCATTTGATATTATAAACATTGGGTTAACAACATTTAACAAGATCGTTAACCTAAAGGTTTCAAAACAACACTTACATGTAACGACTAACGATGACTTAACGACTCAGTTAAAATGTATATACATGTAGTGTTTTAATATGTATTTATACACTTTTGAAAGACTTCAATACACTTATCAAAATACTTCTACTTAACAAAAATGCTTACAATTACATCCTCGTTCAGTTTCATCAACAATTCTACTCGTATGCACCCGTATTCGTACTCGTACAATACACAGCTTTTAGATGTATGTACTATTGGTATATACACTCCAATGATCAGCTCTTAGCAGCCCATGTGAGTCACCTAACACATGTGGGAACCATCATTTGGCAACTAGCATGAAATATCTCATAAAATTACAAAAATATGAGTAATCATTCATGACTTATTTACATGAAAACAAAATTACATATCCTTTATATCTAATCCATACACCAATGACCAAAAACACCTACAAACACTTTCATTCTTCAATTTTCTTCATCTAACTAATCTCTCTCAAGTTCTATCTTCAAGTTCTAAGTGTTCTTCATATATTCTACAAGTTCTAGTTACATAAAATCAAGAATACTTTCAAGTTTGCTAGCTCACTTCCAATCTTGTAAGGTGATCATCCAACCTCAAGAAATCTTTGTTTCTTATAGTAGGTTATCATTCTAATACAAGGTAATAATCATATTCAAACTTTGGTTCAATTTCTATAACTATAACAATCTTATTTCAAGTGATGATCTTACTTGAACTTGTTTTCGTGTCATGATTCTGCTTCAAGAACTTCGAGCCATCCAAGGATCCGTTGAAGCTAGATCCATTTTTCTCTTTTCCAGTAGGTTTATACAAGGAACTTAAGGTAGTAATGATGTTCATAACATCATTCGATTCATACATATAAAGCTATCTTATTCGAAGGTTTAAACTTGTAATCACTAGAACATAGTTTAGTTAATTCTAAACTTGTTCGCAAACAAAAGTTAATCCTTCTAACTTGACTTTTAAAATCAACTAAACACATGTTCTATATCTATATGATATGCTAACTTAATGATTTAAAACCTGGAAACACGAAAAACACCGTAAAACCGGATTTACGCCGTCGTAGTAATACCGCAGACTGTTTTGGGTTAGTTAATTAAAAACTATGATAAACTTTGATTTAAAAGTTGTTATTCTGGGAAAATGATTTTTATTATGAACATGAAACTATATCCAAAAATTATGGTTAAACTCAAAGTGGAAGTATGTTTTCTAAAATAGTCATTTAGACGTCGTTCTTTCGACTGAAATGACTACCTTTACAAAAACGACTTGTAACTTATTTTTCCGACTATAAACCTATACTTTTTATGTTTATATTCATAAAATATAGTTCAATATGAAACCATAGCAATTTGATTCACTCAAAACGGATTTAAAATGAAGAAGTTATGGGTAAAACAAGATTGGATAATTTTTCTCATTTTAGCTACGTGAAAATTGGTAACAAATCTATTCCAACCATAACTTAATCAACTTGTATTGTATATTATGTAATCTTGAGATACCATAGACACGTATACAATGTTTCGACCTATCATGTCGACACATCTATATATATTTCGGAACAACCATAGACACTCTATATGTGAATGTTGGAGTTAGCTATACAGGGTTGAGGTTGATTCCAAAATATATATAGTTTGAGTTGTGATCAATACTGAGATACGTATACACTGGGTCTTGGATTGATTCAAGATAATATTTATCGATTTATTTCTGTACATCTAACTGTGGAAAACTAGTTGTAGGTTACTAACGAGGACAACTGACTTAATAAACTTAAAACATCAAAATATATTAAAAGTGTTGTAAATATATTTTGAACATACTTTGATATATATGTATATATTGTTATAGGTTCGTGAATCAACCAGTGGCCAAGTCTTACTTCCCGACGAAGTAAAAATATGTGAAAGTGAGTTATAGTACCACTTTTAAAATCTAATATTTTTGGGATGAGAATACATGCAGGTTTTATAAATGATTTACAAAATAGACACAAGTACGCGAAACTACATTCTATGGTTGAATTATCGAAATCGAATATGCCCCTTTTTATTAAGTCTGGTAATCTAAATATTAGGGAACAGACACCCTAATTGACGCGAATCCTAAAGATAGATCTATTGGGCCTAACAAACCCCATCCAAAGTACCGGATGCTTTAGTACTTCAAAATTTATATCATATCCGAAGGGTGTCCCGGAATGATGGGGATATTCTTATATATGCATCTTGTTAATGTCGGTTACCAGGTGTTCACCATATGAATGATTTTTATCTCTATGTATGGGATGTGTATTGAAATATGAAATCTTGTGGTCTATTATTATGATTTGATATATATAGGTTAAACCTATAACTCACCAACATTTTTGTTGACGTTTTAAGCATGTTTATTCTCAGGTGATTATTAAGAGCTTCCGCTGTCGCATACTTAAATAAGGACGAGATTTGGAGTCCATGCTTGTATGATATTGTGTAAAAACTGCATTCAAGAAACTTATTTTGTTGTAACATATTTGTATTGTAAACCATTATGTAATGGTCGTGTGTAAACAGGATATTTTAGATTATCATTATTTGATAATCTACGTAAAGCTTTTTAAACCTTTATTGATGAAATAAAGGTTATGGTTTGTTTTAAAATGAATGCAGTCTTTGAAAAACGTCTCATATAGAGGTCAAAACCTCGCAACGAAATCAATTAATATGGAACGTTTTTAATCAATAAGAACGGGACATTTCATTTATAACCACTAAAGACGTTATTAACATAGCTATATTTTTATAAGTATTAATAACATTAATATTAATCTTATCATATAGGCATCATTATTATTACTATACTTATTAATGTTATCATTATTTTTAATTAACCTTAGTATTAATATCATTTTTTTTACATTAGTATTATTATTAATCTATTTATAATTAATATTACTATTATTAATAAACTTTTCATTTAAAAACTGTTATTATCATTAATTTTACCATCACTAACATTACTATAAATACTATATTATTTTTAACAAACAAATTATATAAAAATATATTCAATACATATAATATAATGAAATTTATACAAAATGGATACCAGAAACATATATATTATGATATAACTAATAAATTAATATATATATATTTATTCGAATACAAATATGTATATTAATAAACATACCAATGATATAGGTTCGTGAATCCGAGGCCAACCCTGTATTGTTCAGTATAGTCATATGTATTTTTACTACAAAATACATTAGGTGAGTTTTATTTGCTCCCTTTTTAATTGCTTTTGCAATATATATTTTTGGGCTGAGAATACATGCGCTGTTTTATAAATGTTTTACGAAATAGGTACAAGTACTAAAACAAATTCTATGTGGGTTTAAACCAGAAATATACCCTTAGCTTGGTAACATTAAACTACTTGTCTATGTACGATAGGCGCGAATCCTAAAGATAGATCTATTGGGCCTGACAAACCCCATCCTGATCTGGTGTACTTCAGAGGGTAAAACATGAATGTTAAGGCTTGTTACCGGGTGCCTACAGCTTATAGAATACTTTACATACACTTGCGAGTGTATTATGTTTATGATTATGAAATCTTGTGGTCTATTAATATATTGAAATGATTGTTATGATAAACTAATGAACTCACCAACCTTTTGGTTGACACTTTTAAGCATGTTTATTCTCAAGTATATATGAAGTCTTCCGCTGTGCATTTGCTCATGTTACTTGGAGTCATTCCTGCATATTTAAGATCAGTACCTCGCAATGGGACCAGATGTTGATGACTTCGTCCAGGTGGAAAAGGACGGGTCTTCACAGGTGCTATCAGAGCTGGTTTAATGTCGTTTATTAGCGGGTTAATCGTAGAGGGGGTTCTCACAGTGTTACCTGTGACGAAGCATTGGCTCTTACTCCTCGCGGTCCCTGTTAGGGTTGGCTGTACGTTGCCGAGAGGCGGGCCGTAAAATCAGTGTCTGAGATACGCTCAGTGGTCATCAGGCGGTTAGCTGGGAAGGCACTGAGTGGGATGCGTCCCCACTGTTATCACCGGTGGTATCAGAGCGGTGGTCGTAGCGAACCAGGTCTTACATTAGTGTGTCTAACTAGTAGTTGTTAGGATACATTAATGAGTCTGGACTTCGACCTAGTAGTTATTAGGCTATATTAATGAGTCTAGACTTGAACCTGGTCTGCATGTCAAAAGTTTTTGCTTACCACCATTTGTCGAAAAATATTTACTTATCATTATCAGTCTCGATACATTTTATAGCAATTATTGCATTGATAGTGTATAGACAAAGTCATCTCTTAGCATACCTGCTAATCCATATCTTAGCGTATCTGTTACTTTAGACTTTATCTAACACGTTTCCTTAATTTCCTCCGTAATATACGGGATCTTCTGTACTATATTTAGGTATTCTATACAATTAGAATATCATCCGATATCCAAAAATCATCTCATATCAAAAATCCTTTATCTAACTGTATAAGACGGAACTCGCAACTAGTTCAAATTCCTTAGGTTCCGACAGCTATTCCGATATGGATTTTGACTCAAGCTCCGAAGATAGTGTAACTGAAATGGATCAACCAATTAGTCATCTCCAATTATGGATGAATTAGGGATGGGTTCGTAGTCTACTTAATCATTGGAGGCAAGAAGAAGGTGATCCCTTCCACCAACCGAATTCACCTCTGGGTGAAGAACCTGAAGCACTTACCGGTGAACCTGTCCGAAACACCATTTACTCTCTCATTTCCCGAGTATCTCGTCACGATCATATACTATACCAAATTCTAGATCTTATTTATCCGCTCGTCCGAACTGACAGTCACCCTGGTGTAATAGAAGAAGTAAACGAGCTTCGCGCTCGGGTAGTGGCTTTAGAGAATATGGTGCGAAGGTTACAAACACCAGAAGTAACACCAGCACCATCAACAACATTAACAGTACCATCACCACCACCAACATCAACATCCGCATCCCACACCTTAACATCAAAATCTTTACCACGAACATCAACATCATACGCACCATAGATACCAAGGAGTACCAACAACAATTAACGATTAAGTATTGATCCATAACTTCATTGATATTCTGCGAAGAATATGTGGTTCCTAATAGTTTTAGAGATTACTTATTCTAGCTCAAACCGAAAATCATATGAGTTTAATATCATATTAACTCATTAAATCCATGATTATATCTGAAGAAAATATATATGTATATATGTTTTCATAAAGATTGTAATTAAAAGTTCTTTTGTACAAAATATTAATGGTGAAAATATTTTAACGGGTAGGTAATACCTGAGGAATATTTAGATTTCACATTAATAAGTTATATTGTACATTCTTCGAATCTGATTAAACGGTCATTTACTATCTTACTCACATCCACAGCTATACGAATCCGTTCACCACAGAGTAACCTTTTTCATTCAATTTCATAATTTGATTTTGACTTATCAGAATCCAACAAGTGGCATAATGAAGAAAAATATTTAACAAAATAAAATTTGTTAGAAACAAACGAATTGACTATGAGAAAAATATTGTTAAGAATCCACGCTAACTTTTCCTAGCTAACTGTTCCTAGCTAACTGGTTACATTTTATTCACAATTTAATTATCGCAATTTATATTCTCGCACTTTTATTTATCGTCATTTAAATTCTGTTATTTATTTTACGCACTTTAAATATCAGGACACGTATACAAAGTTTTGACATATCATATCGACGCATGTATATATATTATTTGGAATAACTATAGACACTCTATATGCAGTAATACGGGAGTTAGCTATACATGGTTGAGGTTGATTCTACAATAATATATATACTTTGAGTTGTGATCGAGTCTGAGACATGTACATGGGTCACGATACGTATTAATCAATCCGAATGTTATATATTAAACTATATACGAATTATTGAATTGCTAACTGTGGACTTTGAACTATGGACTATCAACAGTGGACAATTAAAATGAATTAAAATATTGATTATAACATATGAAACTAAACAACTCTTCAAGTTTGCCACTTGAGTTCATCTTAAACCTCATTTGTATCTTGACGATTACAATCTGCGTTCAAACCTTTCATGATTCTTGAAAAACACCTCAATCGAGA